>NW_006792775.1:1010320-1025301 GCF_000442215.2 Lipotes vexillifer
GAGTGCGTCACCTGTGGCCACAGCCTCTGTCCACCACGTGCCGGCTGTTGTCCCCAGAGCCGTCTGTCTGGAGCGGGTTTTGGGGGCAAGGCCAGGCCTGGCTCTTTCTGGAAGAAGCCAGGCCAGTGCTGGCCATGGCCCCGATGTCCAAGCAGAACCTGTCTCCAGCAGATCCTCCTGCGGGACTCACGAGGGGACCCTGCTGGATATACAGCCATCTGCGCTGTGCTCAGGGCAGAGGAGCAGAGGGGTCTCAGACTCTGGGGGCTCCAGGTGCCCCCAACCCTGGTCTGCTGGAGGGTGGTCAGGGGTACCCGAGCCTTGCTGGTGACAGGCAGGCTTGGCCGTGCGTGCTGGGGGCGCGTGTGGACTGGGGCCTCTGGGGCTTGCTCCCCCTGCCTCCTGGCCCGTCCCAACCAGCCTCGAGGGCGGTGTGGGGCCGCCGAGGGCTCTGCCGCAGGATGCAGTGTCCCCTGCTGCCCACGGCAGCGGCTGACCGGCACTGCCCTGGGCCTGCGCCTGGATGGGGCCCGAGCGAGCGTGCGCTTCCCCTGCCCACACGCGCCTTTTTCTGGCTGCTTCCTCCCCTGGTGTTCATCGCTGGGGCTTATCTGTGGGGCGACCACTGGGCCTGAAAACGTCAGGGGAGGGAGAGGAGGCTGGAATCTGAGAGGCAGGTGGGCTTGGCAGCAGCGCTGACTGCATCCTCCCTGCCTGCGCATGAGCCCTGCTCAGTGCCTGGCACCTTCCGTGTGCCCAGAGCAGACAGGTCCTGCCAGGTCAGAGGCCCGTGCTGAGGATGGCCTACGTCAGCCGTGCTCCGAGTCAGCGGTGCAGTGGGAGGGTGTGTGGCTGGTGCTACAAGGAGCGTTAGGGCGACTTCCTGGTCACCTAGTGCTCTGGCTTGGAGAGCACCTGTGCCTTTGAGGCCAGTGGACACAGAACCGGTGTCTGTGGGGGCCTGGCCGGGTGGCGGTGCCCACAGAGGAGGCTGTGTCCTCCATCTGCCCGCGCCCACAGGCTATGCCTGGAGCTCCCCGGGCCCGGGGCCCTTCCTGCCTGTGTCCCCCGGCACAGTCTGGGCTCCTTTGAGTGGGGCACGCTGGCGCTCCCCAGGGCCTGCTGCCACGCAGAGAGGGAGCACGGTGGCGGCCGCACACGTGGCAGGGCCTTTGAGGTGGTTGAGAGGCCTCGCCGCCTGCCTGTGGCCCTGTGTGCTGCCCACATGGCCTGGCTTCCCCAGAGGTACAGCCAGGGCCCCCAGGCCCCCGAGGCCACCTTGGACCCTCATGGGGTGGTTCTGTGCCCCTGGTCCTGGAGGTACAGCCAGGGACAGCCCCCTAGGCTCTGGTGCTCGGTAGCTGAGGGGCTTTGAGCCTCAGGCCCCCGACGGCAGGGGTGCTTCTATGAGGCCCTGATGGATGGGAACAGCGTCGGGGGCACGTCTGCTGTGCTTGGTGTCCAGCAGGAGGCCAGCATTTGTCAGGGCCCATCTAGGGTCTCGGGGGAGGGGAAGGACCCCCTTCCCTGTGGGTGGTACCTTGCGTTGCCCTGGATTCTGCAGGAAGTCCTCTCAGACATGGGGCGAGCTGGTGCCTTCGGACAACTGCTCCAACGGAGCTCTCCCCGGTGCCAGGCCCGGCCAGCCCCACTGTCTCCTGTGGGCCGGCTGACGTGTCCACCACACAGCACTGGGTGGTGGGCCACGGGTGGGCCTCCATGAACCTGCCCAGAGCCCTGGGTCCTGGCCAGGGATGGCCAAGCTGCCCGCCCGCCTGCCCGAGGTTTCACCCCAGACAGGGGTGCCGGCTGCCAAGCGGGGCTGCCCTGAGCTAGCTGCCTCAGACTCTGGATGGGATGGAGGCTGGGTTGGGGCAGAGGCTGCAGGGACAAAGCAGGGATTGTGCGGGCTGGGCCCTGAGACGCGGCCCAGGCCTTGTTCTGCAGCCTCTGAGGGCCCAGTGTTCTGGAGCTGGGCAGCTGGGAGCACCGCCCCCCAACCCCGGGATGAGAAAAACGGCCCTTCTCTTCTGGTGGTTTTCTTCCTGTTCGTTCTGCTTTCGTCCCTCAGGGCCCAGGGAGGCTGCTGCTGGGTCTTGGTTTCTTCCCTGTGCCCTGGGGTGACAGCGCCTCCAGGTGGATTTCAGGGGTCACCGAGGTCGATACCTGTTGAGCGCTGACACGGCATCCCGGGAACACACACCCTGGCTGGGGGCGCTGACCTGTGAGGACAGAGGCGCTTCCGCAGGTGCTGTCACATCCTTGTCCACACAGGGCCCCAGGGCTGGCCGCCCCCACTTGGGCCTCCCGCAGACTGTGCCCACAGGCCTGGCCGAGGGTGGATGGAAGATTCTGGGGCCTTGTGGTTCTGGGCTGGGGGGTGGGGGAGCACCGCGGGGCATTGCGCCATTGCTGCCCACTCTGGGCTCAGACTGGGTCCCAGGGCTGGCCTTCCTGGCCCCAGGGCGGAGGTGGGAGGGCAGCCTGAGTGGCCGCCCGCATGGCCCGAGTGGCGTAGCTGAGGCTGGGGACGTGGCGGGCTCCTGTTCCGTCTCAGGGCCGTGGGTGCTTTTCGGGGGCGGCAGGAGGCTGCCCGGCCAGGAATGTGGCATCTGTGGGGGGCCTTGGCCGTGGTGCCCCGGGCGACTCTAGAGTTGCTGGCAGCCGCTGGCCTGGGTGGAGGAGCAGGGTAAGTGGGGGGCCTACGTGTTGGGGGGTGGCCGCCTGGGAACCTGACGGGTCCCTGCCCGTGGACAACTTTGGCCTGGATTACAGACGAGGCCAGAGCAGCCCCAGGGAAGGGCAGGGCGGGGGCCCCGAGGCCGGTTGCTTCCTGCGCCTTGTTCTGAGTCAGGTCCAGCGGTGTATGAGGCGCGCGGGTCCGGCTTCCTCAGGTGTTGACGCTGGGCCCGAGCTGGAGTCCGGGGCTCGGGCCGGCAGGGCGGTGGGGAGCCCGGGCTGCAGAGGCTCGGTCGTCTGGCAGCGGCCTGCAGTGGAGCCCAGGCAGCCTCGTGGGGCTGGTTTCTTCTCTGAAGGGTGAGGGGCTGGTGCTCCGCGGGCAGCTGCGGGGACGTGGGGATCCCCGATGCCTGTGGAGAGGGGTGCGCCTGGAGCGTGTGTGAGGGGCTCAGGGTCCTCCGAGACCATTCAGAGAAAGTCCCTTGGCTGGCCCCATGGAGCCAGGAAGGAGCTGAATGGGCCGCTCCGTCCCGGGCTCACTCTGGCCACCCCCAGGAGTCGGCCAGGGGGCACAGAGCATTTGGGCTCATCCAGGGTCTCTGGGGTCAGCCTGTGTGCAGAGCCCCCGGGGCAGGGCCCCCAGCCCAGACTGGGTGGGAAAGTCAGCGTCTGCAGGCCTCCATGTCCCGTTGTGGCTCAGGTGTGAGGGTGAGCGACACCGCGAGGGAATGTGTTTGCTTGGGACCAGGCAGGGGGCTGGCAGCCTGTGTCACCCTTGGGCCATGGGCCTGAGAATGGGCTCAGCCTTCACGTCCGGCCCAGGCCCAGGGGGCCGAGGGGGAAACAGGACGAGGGTGGACAGATGGGCATCGTGTTTGCTTATCCCCGCGGATGTGGTATTTTCCTGCATCGCTTGTTTATGGGGCAGCGAGTGGGGAGAGTGGATGCGGATTGTGGCAGAGCTGGGCCGCCAGCTGTGCAGGGCTGAGGGACCTGGGGGTGGAGGCACAGTCTGAGCTGGGGAGGGGCTTGCCTCGTCCCTTCCCTCTGCCACATGGTGCCCTGCCTGTGGCCCCGCCCCGCTGACCTCTTGCGCCCAACCTGCTGCGTTCTGGCCGGCAGATGCCTCTGTTCTGGGGGCCCACCCGGGGTGGAGGCCCCATGTTCCTGGGCCGCCGTGGGAGCCGGCTTCTCATTTCCCTCTGCAAACGGGCATTTCCAGATGCAGAGGTAGAGAGAAGAGCACCCTGGACCCCGCGAGCCCACCCCAGCCTCAGCGGCACAGACACGGGGTCAGTTTGCTTCCCGCCCCCCCCAGACTTCCCTGAAATGTAAAGATTTCGGGCTGGGTCTAAAAGACAGAGAAGCACCATACCATTAGTACCCTGAGAAGTTAACCCTGATTCCCCAAACTGGCAGAAATACAGTCAAACGCTGCATTTTTAGCGGGTAGGGGCTGTTTCCTGGAACCTGAGTCCCCGTGGCCCCCCGCGTGCGGCGTCTGGAGGCCTTGGAGCCTCGGCGCCGGGGCTGCTCCCAGGGGTCCTCAACCTCAGGGTCTGCGCGTTTCTGACTTCCCAGGGGTGCTGATGCTGGCGGGGCCCCACTTGGTCAGGAAACGGTGTGTGGTTGTGGTCTGTCCCGCCCTCACTCCCACCCCGACCCTGACGTGATGGTCATTGGTGCCGGCGTGCAGTGAGCAGAGAAATACAGGCCTGGCCTTGCCTAGGAGTGGTGGGTCCACTTAGCCCAGAAGCTTCACAGCCGTCATGCACACGGACGTGCAGGCCCAGTGGGAGTCACGGCACGTGAGGAGTGCCCCGTTTAGGTTCTGTCTTGAGGGCATGGACCTAAGGCAGGTGAGGACGGCTGGCCGGTCACTCTCTGGTCCCTCGGTCCCGAGCCACTGCAGCCCTGGGCGGGGCGTGTAGGTGAGGGAACAGGCTCGGTGGGGGCCTGAAGGAGGCCCTCCTGGGGAGCTTGGACCAACTTGCGCCAGGCGCCTGGTCTCCTTACGTCCCGCTGGGCCCGTCTCCGTGTGCAGCCTCACCCTCTTGGCTGCAGTGGCCCTGTCACGGAGGCCCAGTTTGAGCACCCACTGCCTAGGGTGGACAGTCAGCCTGCCCAGGCCCGGCCCACGCCTCCAGCTCTTCCCCCAGGCCCTCTGCCACCACGCCTGGCCTGTGGCTCCGACACGTGACCTCACACAGGAGACGCTGAGCTCGAACCCCTTGTGCTCTCTGGGGTTTGGGGTTTCCCGCTTGGTGTCAGGGCTGCTTGAGGCTGGGGCACACGCTCCTCCTGCAGCGGGGCTCACGCTGGGGGCACTGTGCTTTCCCCAAACGCGCCTGCTTCTGTGCGAAGCCGTGGGCCCTGGTGACCTGGGGGAATTGCTCTTCAAGGCCAGCGTGTTCGTACACAGCGTGGGCTGCCAGGAGACCCTGCGTCCAGGGGCCAGCTACCCGTGAGCAGTGTGCGGGCAGCCTAGGACCCCTGCACTGTGCAGGGGATGGCCCCTGCCCTCCCCTCCCTAAGTCTCCAAGGAGAGCAGCGGCAAGCCCTCAGGTGGTGCCCCATCTCTGCTGCACTCTGCCAGGGCGGCTTGTGGGGCTGAGGCTGGGGCAGCTCGCTGGCTGCACCCTGTTCCTGAGGGGGCGCCGAGGGGCCTGAGTTGACCCTGCAGCCTGGGGCCAGGCCCTCTCCCTGGGCCCGCCTGTGGGAGCTGTCCAGCGCGGCAGTGCTGAATTCTGCAGCTTCCGCGGCCCAGGAGGGAGGCTGCGGTTAGCAGTTTGTTCCCAGCCCTCCTTTGCAGCTGAGCAGATCTGTGGGAGGGTCTGTGGGTCTTGGGCGAGCTCCTGCACCCATCTCCCCGGTGTGGGAGTTCGGCTCTGTGCTGAGGAGGTGGGCAGGGGGGAGCTGCCTGGTGTGCTCCCAGGGGAGACCCTGGCCTCCACTCCCCTCCTCGGTCAGGAGGAACTGGTGGCCAGTTCTCCTGGGGCTGCTGCTGACCTGCCGGGGCGGGGGGCGGGCCAGGGCCCCACAGAGCATGAACCTGAGTACTGCTTGCACTCCAAGGCTGCCGGCACCGTCTCTGGCTCTGGGGTTGATTCAAGGTGACTCTCCAGGGCAGTCCCTGGCGTCCCTGATGTCCGCTTGGTGTCTCCAAAGTGGCAGGAGCTGCTGCAGTGAACCCTCCCATCCAGAAGCCCTTGGAGACCCCCGTCGCCCGGGTGTGGGTGCCGTTGGGGGCACAGAGCAGCCAGGGAGGCCTCGGCCACCTGGCCCCGTGCTCTGTAGGCTGTGGGTGCTCTGCGTCACCTGGGCTCCCCAGGGAGGGGCAGGCACACCATGAGAGGCTCTGGTGCACACCAGCCAGTTGCATCTCCTGGCTCCCTCCTGGGTCCCCTTATTTCAAGGGTCTTGTGGCCCAAGGGTGGATGAAATGCAGGAGTTTCTGCATCACGCTGGGACATCGGTGATGGCCTTGGGGCAGCCAAGAGGGGAGACCAGCTGGGGCCCGGGCTGTGCACCGACCCTCTGAGTCAGGGGTCTGCCCACCTGAGCCCCTACCCAGGGGGACAGAGATATGGTGGGTGTGAAGGCGCGGGTGTTACCCTCCCACTGGTTCTGCCATGCGCTGATCTGTGGAGCTCCCCGTGCACACAGGAAGGGTCCTCTGACCTCAAAGTCCATGCCTGCAGCCCCCTCCCCAGGTCTGGGCACTGGGGGGAATTGAGACTGGACTCAGGAAGGCAGGCCCCCAGCTCCAACCCCCACTAAGCCCCTGCATCCAAACCAGCCTCCTGGGCTAGCTCGGCAGGGAGACTGGAGACAGGAGACGTTTGGGAAGGACCGAGGCCTTGGAGGTGGAGGGACTGTTTCCTGTGTGTGAGGGGGTGGGGCTGGACTGGGCAGATGGGAAGGGTTAGAAGCTGGCTTAGCTCTAGGGGCAAGAGCTCGTCTCTGATTGGAGGTTTGCTGACTCTAAACCCCAAATCCCAAGGGATTTATAACTAATAAAGTGGCACAGGACACCCTCCAGCAGATGCCGTGGGGCGACTGAGGGCATCTGTGGGCGGTCGTGGGCTGCGTCGGCCTGGGCATCAGGGCAGCCGTGTCGCAGGGACCCCTCTGGGTGATGCCCAGTGGCCCAGGGTCTATGGGCCAGGTTCCCAGATTCACTTCCAGCTTTGCTGCCGGCCCTGGCAGGGCACACGGTGTCCTTGGCATCCTCAGAGGGCTGGCTGCTGCCCTCAGTGCCACCCACGTCTGTACCTCCCCCTCCTGGGTCCCTCTGCCTGAGGGCTGCTCAGACCCCTGTCCCACAGCCCGTCTTTGGCGTCAGCTGGCCGTAGGGCCTCTGACCTCGGGGGCCCTGCTTCCCGCCACCCTGTGTGCAATGCACACTCTCCTGTGGGCATCTGTGTGCGGCCCTGGCGTCTGCAGAAGGGGACGTGGGGACCGGCTCTCTGTCGGTGACGCTGGTGCTGCCCCCGTCAGGATCCAGGCTGGTGGGGCAGGAGAGTTGGCTCTGGGGGGGCCAGCCTGGGCTGGTCAGTGCTCAGGGCCTAGCAGGGGCTGGGGGGCCAGCCAGGGCCTCTGACCTCACAGGCTTACTCTGCCCCTTCTGTCCAGGGGGCTGTGGCATCCCGAGTCACCCTGGGTTGGTGGCCTCTGGGTGCCAGTCCCACCATGCCAGGTGGTGTGCATGGGGTTCTGCGCTGACCAAAGCCTGGTTGGCAGCCCTCTTGGTGCTGCTGGGGGAGGTGCTGGTCTCTGGCCGGTGGACACCTGGGGGCACCTCTGGGAAGCTGGCCGGGCTCTGTGCTGGGGACAGTCCTGTCCTGGGCAGAGCGACCCACTGGGCAGCCAGGGTTTGGGGGAGGCCGGCTCCTGGGCCTGTCCATGCCAGTCCAGGCTGGGTCTGGGGCCCAGGCTGCCCCCCCCCCGCCTCCTGCTGCAGTGGGCCTTGGGGAGGAAAGATGGCCCCTGGGGAGCCTCTCTGGCCCTGTGCAGGACCTCGAGCGTGGTGGCCGTGGGCACGTGCCTCAGGCAGCGTCTTGGGGGCTCTGCGGTCCCTTGCTGGGCCTCGGGAGCTCACCACTTGGGTGAGTCCTGCCTAGCCTAGGGGGCTGCAGGCCAGCACCCATCCCCATGGGGGTGCCTCTTCTCTTGGACACCAAGTGGCCTGTACCCTGGGGGAGCGGCCCCCAGAAACAGCGTGGGCGTGCAGGGGGCCGTCAGCTCCGGGAGGCTCACAGTGGGTGTGGATGGAGTGGTCGGCGGGGGGCGCCCGTGCCCCTCGGCTTCCCCTTGCTCGAGGGGCCAGGGCAGGTGGGGACAGGTCAGTCAGCGGGGTCAGCAGAGTGGGAGCCTGGGGACCCCGTGCTGGCAGGACCATGTGGGGTTCTCTGGTGTGTGCACCTCAGGACAGGCGGTCTCCTGGAGGTGTCGGGTCGTGGACTTCATAAACCAGGCCTGTGCTCCGTGGCCAGCGCCGAGGCCAACCTCAGGTTCGCAGGTGCAAAGATGTACACGTAACGGAGCGCCTTGCCTGCCCGTCCCTGGGGGGATGTGCCGGGGGGAGGCCTGCGGGACAGTCTCTGCTGCCTGGGTCGGGGGGTCAGGGCAGAGGCCCCGGGGACCCTGAGCAGGGGCCTGTGGGTGGCACACCAGGGCAGGGCTGCTCTGCACCCCCTCCGGGCTGGGCTCCTATCCCGAGACCTCGTGCCCATTTGCGCCTTTGAGTGGCAGGTCCCACTGCCCGGCCCTTCCGGCTGCTCCGCAAGTGCCAGCCCCGGGGTGGGGGGGGAGGAGGTGGCAGAGGTGGGCGTCCTGCCTGGGCTTCGTGACCGTGGACAGCTCCGGGCAGGTGGGCCTCCTGGAAACAGTCAGAGGTGCTCGGGGACCGGGCTGATGTTTGGGAGGATGAGGTGGCAGCTGCGGGCAGGTGGGTCTCTGCCTCTCTCCTCCTCTCTGTCCTTCGGAGAAGCTGCCCGCTGACCGCCAAGCAGCTTCTGTTATTACCCGACGCTGGAGGTTACATCTGCCGGCGCCCTTCTGGGGATGGGCAGACTCTCCTGGCACCTGATCCCGCTGGGCGGGGGCGGAGCTCGGGCCACAGGCCTGTTTCCCACTTCCTGCTGGTACCGCAGGCAGGGTGTGCATCTGTCTGTCCTTCCGTCCATCTGTCCGTCCGTCCGTCCCAGGGACCTGGGCAGGGAACTTGTCTGGGTCAGGTGGGAGCAGCCTGCACACGGCTTGCCTGGCCGGCCCAGTGCCTTGGTGTCCATCTGGTGCCCAGCACTGGCCGGGCCCCTGGGCAGCCAGCAGCTGCCTCAGCCCCCGGCTCCCCCAGGTCAGGCACCCGCCACGAGCGGTCTCGAAGCTCCATGGTCGGGGCAGGTGCCACGGTGCCAGCGCCTTCCCGTCCTGCCCAGGCGCCCTGACCCAGGGGTGTCGGACGGCTGGCTCCTGAGACGAGTCTAGGGTGGGGCCTGCAGCTCCCCGACCCGCGAGCAGGGTGGGGACACAGGCTTCTTGGCCCGGGGGAGGGTGGGACACCAGACCTACCTCGTGGCTGGGGAAACCAACTAACTCAGCAGATAGTTTTTAAAACGTGGATCGGGTTTTTTTTTTTAACGATAAATGCAGATTTGACACTGCAGAGTGGTCCTCTGGCCCCCATCCCGTCCCAAGTGGGGACAAGGGATCTCAGCCACGAGGGCTTGTCCGCCTCGCCGCCGGCCCCCGCCCCACCCTCCTGTTCTTTCTTCCCCTGCCCGCTGCACCGCGGGCGCCCACGTGGCTTCCGAGGGCAACCCTGGCAGCCCTCCAGGTGTGCCCGGCCAGGGGGCTGCCGGGGGTGCCTGGTGGCCACAGGCGGGCGGGCTCTTCCTTCCTCCACTTGACCAGAGGCCGGCCCGCAGATGAGGGGCGCCTTCCCTGCACAGGGCTTCGCTGTGTCCTGTGTCGGGGCCTGGAGGCGTGGCCAGGGGGCCGGTGGGAGCTGGGAAGCGGGCAGGGGCGGAGCGTGGCCAGCCTCTGGCGTCTGGTCACCTGCAGCTCCTGCCCCTCGGGGTGGGGGCTGAGGGGAGGCCCAGGGGCTTCTGGGAGGTATTTCCACACCTGGCTTAGCTGTGAGCGGCTCTGGGCCTGGCTCCATCCCGGAGGGCCCCCCACGCCTGGCAGGTGTGAGCGGGGTTGTGTGGCATTGCATCTGCTACCAGAGAGGCTGTTGGTGTGTGTGCCTGGGCCGCCTGGGGCAGGCATCCCGGCCTCGTCACCAAGGCAACCCCATCACCATCCCTGGGGCCTGGAGGGGGTGGAGCAGGAAGGAGGGAAGGCCTGGTGGGGGGTGGGGGGGGCGGGGGCGGTCCGTGTCTGCTGCTGAAGCCCCCTGGGGCCTGGCCTGTAGGCAGCCTTCCTGTCCTGGCGACCCCTTCTCTTCCCCCCCACCAGGTGCTGGGTCACTGACCTTGAGGCACTCCTGCTGGTCACCATGGCTCTGTCCCTCCACTGCCCCCCCCACACGTCCCTGGAGGGCTGGACAGCTGCTGGTGGTGCATGCTCACGTCACAGCATGGCGTCCACGCTGCACGTGTGACCTTGGTCCCCTGGAGTCCAGCCTCCTCGTACAGCTGGCTCCTTGCGTGCGGGACCCGGCACCCTTGTCTTCACAGCAGCTGCGCCCCCTGCCACCTGCTCCCCACAAGCCTCCGACCCCTCCCCTTCCTGGGTCCCTTGGGCCAGTCACCTTCCTTCCTGCAGGCCCTTGGCGGGTGACCCCAGCATCAGCCCCCAGTCCTAAGGCTTCTGAAACTAGGGCACCAGCTTAAAACCACAACAACAATTTACCAGATTGAATTACTGAATAGTCACTGAATTCAATCAAAATGTTTCATTGGGCTAATTTTACAGCGTTGAACTGATAAAGCAGTTAATAAAAAGCTCACGTGGTCACCTACCACCATGGGAAGCGGAGATGCGGGGCCCGCTCACCGGCCTCTGGGAAGCCCTGCTCCTCCCAGAGGCTCTCAAAACGATAGCGGGTGGAAGTGTGGGCAGGCAGGGCAGGAAGGGGGCCCGGCCGGCTGTTGGCTGGCGCGTCCCCCAGTGCACCCCAGGACTGATGGTTTCCCAGCACTCGTGCCCCCCAGACAAGGCCGCCGGGTCGCCCTGGACATCCCACCCCGAGGCTGCAGTCAGAGGGCCGAGGGGCCCAGGTGCTGTCCTCTCCCTCCATCTCTCTCTGCAGAGGGGGCCTGGGGAGCACAGGTCAGGCCTCCGAGTATCTGGGGCTCTCAGGATGTGCTGCTGAGTACACAGTAGGTGGATGCCCCTTGGGGACACTGGCGGCGTGGGTGGACTTTCCGTGGTGTGGCTGAGGGATGTCCTGGGGGGCCCTGCTGCATCTGGGGGAGACGCGGCCTGGAGGCAGGGGCGATGATTTCCGTGCTCTGGGTGTTGGCCAGGGTGCGTCGGCTGAAGGAGAAGCGTCCACCCTTGTGCCCCGGCTTCTGCGGGTCGGCCTGTGGGGGGGCCCTGGCGGGGGTGGGGCGTTGGCACTGGGGTCGGAGGAAGGGGGGAGGGGAGCCCTGTTGTGGTCACCATGGTAACCACCAGGCTGCAGAGGTTGGGGCAGTGACTCGGGAGAGGGTGCGCTGCTGGCTGGGCCCTCGGTCCAGGAAGGAAGCCATGGCCTCCCTGCCCTCTCCCACCAGCCCGGGGGTGTGGGGACCTTGGGTGGCCCTCAGTGCACGGCCGGGGCCTCCCCGGTTCTGTCCCTGCAGCCCTGTGTGCGGCCCCACCCTCTGTGACTGCGTTCCTTCCACAGCCCCGAGCGAATCCCCACTGTGGTGGGAAGGAGCCCCGTCCTGGCCACACCACGGTGGGCGGGTGCCAGGGCAGCTGCCCTTGGAAGGAGCCAGGGTGTACGTGGTGTCACGGGGCAGGGAGGCTTCACACCGCGGTCGGGCTGTCCCCGCTCCCTCCCGCCCCCACCTCCCAGGCCCACGGGGGCCGCTGGGCAGAAAAAGCAGGACGGACTGGGGAGGACCGGGGCCCTCCTGCTCCTGTGGCCCCCGTGACTCTGCCTCGAGCCTGGCTTGGCTGCCCTGTTGCCAGGGCCTGTGCCTGAGCCTGGGGGGCTGTGACTGCACTGGGATCGTCTCAGCCCGCCCCGCGCCTGTTCAAGGGTGCGTCCGGCTCAGGCCTGGCCAGCCTGGCTGAAGCCCCTGTTCTGGTGTGTTGGGCGTTTGTGTTTCTCTTGGGAATCACCGGTCTCATCCTTGGCTCCTTTGAAGCAGCCGCGTTGGCAGGTTTCTAAAGGAGCTCTTCACATCTGAGGGCTGGGTTCACTGGGCCTTTCCCTCCGTCTGGGGGTGGGATGCTCTGAGTCACTTCTGGCTGTGGCTCTACCAGTGGTTCCGTTGACACGAAATCCCAGGGAAGGTGGGCTGTGGACAGTGACCAGGCTGCTGCGGAGGGCGGGTTGACGGGGCGCTGGGACGCCCTTTCACAGGGCCCAGGGAGAAACACTTGGGCACTTTAAATGTGCGTGTCACTGACACCTCCATGGAGCTGCTGAGAAGGGGAGATTGCTGGGGAAGCAGGTTTTAAGGAGCAAACCAGGGCTCAACAAACACAAGGAAAAAGAAAATGCTGAACTCCGCCTGGTCTCAGGCTGGGTGCTTCCGGGAAAGTCACTGAACCTCTCTGAGCCTGGGGCCCTTGTGAGAGGGGCATTCATGGTGTCCGCCTGGCAGAGGTGTGGTGTGACGTGGCTGCAGCCGTGTGCCTTCGTGTCACTGTGATGGCCGTGCCCCAGCCGCAGAACACGCGCGGTGCTTTCCTTCTCGGTGGTCTCCTTGGTCTACCTGGAGTTTATCTGGGCAGCATGTGTAGGCAGGGCTGCCTGCTGTATCTCCCTGGCTTGGTCATCTGCTGGGCACCGCCCGCTGGGCAGCCAGGACTTCGGGAGCCCGCGCCTGCCTCATGGTGGGGTAGGGGGAAGGCTGGCCTCCTGGCGACTCCCCTTGGGTTGGGCCTGCAGCAGGCCAGGGCCCCGCTGGTGGGGGCACAGCATGGGAGATGGGTCAGGGACCAGACAGGGCACCAGCCATTCCCTAGTGCGAGACAGGTCCTGCCCTGAGCAGGGCTGGCACCATGGCGGGGCAGGGGGTGGGGGGAGCTGGAGTGGGGGCCCTTCGCCTGGCCTTTTGTGCAGGAGGCGGCTGAGGCCATGCCCACTAGCTGGGGGCAGGGGTCTCTGAGGCAGGTGAGGGCTGTAGCCAGTGGCTTGCTCTGAGTCCAGGGCCCAGCTGAAGAGAGCAGGAAGGAAGGGGGTGGGGGAGAGCGCTCGGTGCCCCTGCCTTTCTGCTCCCGTTGTCATGGCAACAGATGGTGGTTTGGCAGGAGAGAGGAGGGGGAGGGCTTTGTATGAGGAGGGCCCAGGATTTGGAGACCAGCTGGGACCCTTCAGGGACAGGGCGACGCGGCTGAGCAAGCTCCTCCCCTGGGCCCCCAGCGCAGCCCCCGTTCACAGGGCAGGTTTTAGACAGAAACCCAAGTCTGAGCTTCCTTTCTCTGGAGTGCCAGCCCCGCCCCGGCTCACAGTGGCCGCCTGGCCCCCCTTGCTCGCCCCTCCCTCTCTCTCTCCCCTGGCTCCTGGACCAGGGCTGCAAATCAGAAGGAGACCAGTGCCCCCACCTGGACACCCCACGAGCCTGGGTCAGTGGGCAAAGTTGTGGGGCGGGGGCTGCAGCTGGGCAGTGGGCCCGGCTCTGCCCCCTGCCCTGGGGATGGGGAGAAGACCCGGCTGGAGCACAGGAGCCTCAACCCTGTACTGCCACCGGCTGCAGGGGCGACCGCCACGGGGCGCCATCCCAGGATGACCGAGTCCCAGCCAGCCCCGTGCTGCGACCCCTCCAGTTGGCCAGCCTCCCTCTGCCTGTGGAGAGGGGGGAGGGAAGGGGCCCAGGCTTTCCGGGGTGATCACCTGAGCAGGGCCCTTACCGCCACCCCTGCACCTGCCTCCCTCCCTCCCACTGCACCTGCTGGCTTCTCCCCAAGGCCAGGCAGGCGCTTCCTGCAGACAGCCTCCCGACCTGCAGGCCCGGTCCGGACTCGGCCCTGGTTGTTCCCCAGGAGCATGAGCGTGAGGCCGTGTGTGAGCGTGAGAGCGGGGAAGGGCCCTGTGCACGTCCATCAGGCTCAGCTGAGCCCCAGCTGTGGGTTCCCAGGGCAGAGTGCACACCTGAGCTGAGTCTTTGGCCTGGTGCCGCCCACCCCGTGGGTGAGGAAGCTGCCGGTCACCTGCTGAGGTTTGGAGGCCCCTGCCTGGGCCACTGCAGGGCGGGCTCCCCAACCCAGTCTGGCATCGGAGGCCCTGCATCGGCCCCGAGCCCCAACACAGCACAGCTCGGGTGGAAAGGGGGGCGGGGACAGGGCCCCTCCTCCAACCCCACCCACAGGGCTCCCGCTGCTTTTGCAGGCTTGTGGCCACGCCCAGGACCAGCTGCTGCACCCAGCCTCCTCGCGAAGATTGGCCGGAGGGCTCTGGGGCCCCTTTCTCTGAGACCTCTCGTGGCTCCCAGGGCTCAGGCCTAGGCCAGGGTCTCCGGCGGAGTAGGTCGCACGCTAGGTGTGCCCCAGCGCCCTGCGAGCACCCGTGGGGCCCCGACCCATCACCAGCATCCGGCCATGTCCCCCTGCAGTCTCAGCTCAGTGCCTGCACGGAGCTTGCCCTGGCTCTCTGCCCTGACCCCACCACCCACTCTCAACAGTCCGGGGGACCCCACGTCTGCAGCCCCAGGCCCCAGCGCTGATCCCCGGAGACCCTCCAGGGACCCTTTCTCAGGACTTGTCAAAGGCCTGGGTTGGCCTCGGGTGAGGCCACCCACCCACCCCGCTCTGGGAGGCCTGGGGCTCCTTCAGGGCCTGGACAGCAGGAGGCCTGGGGCCTGGGTCGAGGTCCCTTCACTGCAGAGGGTCCGGGGTGCCCAGGCTGCAGGCTGGCTCCTGACGTTTCTGGGGGAATGAGGTGATGATGGGTGGGGATGTCAGAGCCACGTGTGTGTGTGTGTGTGTGTGTGTCTTTTCATGAAGGTGGGCTCTCCGGCAGCTCCCGACTCCTGCCTGGCACTAACCAGAAGGGAGAGGGGTGGAGGGTGGGTGGGGCAGGGGGGAGGGGCAGTGTAGCCCAGGCAGCTTCCAGGGCAGACACAGCGACCTGTCCGCAGGGTGGGGAGTGGCTCAGAGAGCCGGCTTGCGGGGGCCCTTCTCTCTGCCCTGCGCCCACC
>NW_006792775.1:1025553-1047367 GCF_000442215.2 Lipotes vexillifer
CCCCCCGCCCCCGCCCCCGCCCCGGGGAGACTGTGCTGGAGTCCCAGGGCAGCAAGGCCTGGGGTGAGAGTGGTCGTGCTGCCCCTCTGTGCGGGGTAAGCTTGGCCCCTGGCACTGCCTCCTGCAGACCCCTGGGGGGGAGGGGGGAAAGGACCCCTGGGTCAGCCCAGGCCCCGGCGTGGGCACAGCTCACCAGCCCTTTCCCAGGGGCTGTTTCCAGAGTCAGGGCAGCACCTGCAACACCCCCACCCTTGGGGAAGTGACTGGAGACCAAGGGCAGCTGCCTGCCAGCAGGGAAGCCAGAGAATTTTGTGGCTAGTTTGGTAAAATGCTTGCCTTTTCTGGGGGGACCTAATGGGACTGTTTTCAGTTTAAGAAAACTGTTCCTGGAAGGTGGGGGAGGGGCAGGCCAGAGCCAGCCCAAGTTTGGGGTGAGGCCGCTGAATGACGTGACTTGGGGCAGCCAGGCTGGGCGGGGTGCCCAGGCAGGCATGGGTGCCAGGCAGATGCCAGGGGACTGCGGTGCAGCTGCAGGAGGCGTGAGACATGGGGCCCTGTGGCTGTCCTGCCCCGCCAGCGGCACCCTCAGCCCCATCCCTCACCTCCAGGTGTGCTGCTGTCTGCCCCCAGCCCAGTGTGCGGGGCCCAGCCCCCAGCTCCCTGACAGAGCCCCCCATCAGGAAGGGAGTGGGCGCAGGCCGTCTGGGGCCTGCGGTGCGGAAGCTGAGCCCTGTCTTGGGGGATCCCCACACTGTTCCCCTGTCCCCCACGAGTCCAGGTGGTGCCTTCCTGGGCAGAGCCGGTGGGAGCCAGGAGGAGGGGTCCTGACCTGAGCCCCGGGGTCAGCGGAACCTGCCTTATCACTCCCTCCACCTCACACTGTCTTTGGGGTGCTTGAGGGGCAGGGCAGCTGTGACTCCCGGGCAGGTGCCCTGGCCACTGGTCCCAGCCTTGGCTGCAGGCAGAGAGAAGGAGGTGACCACCTGGGGTGGGCTTAGGGACACCAAGGCCAAGGGCAGCCCTAGCCAGTGGCCAGCACTGCAGGGCAGAGGACTAGGGCTGCCCTCAGGGGCCAGAGGCTCATCTGCGGGGCCTGGGATGTGAGTGGGGCTGCCCGTGACCGTGGCACCTCCTGGTGACCTGTGGGGACACGTGGCAGCCTGCCCCACCCCTGCTGGACCCCCTTGGAGAATGGCCCCTCCCTGGGGGCTCGGTGCCCCCTCGCATCCTGACGTCCAGAGCAGGCCGTAGCTGAACAGTTCTTATGACAGAAGTGTGTTTGGTAATAATCAGTGACAGTCAGTGATAACTGTTTTCTTGATTCGTTCTTTGGATCTAAAACTATTCTCATTAATTAATTTAATTCATTTAAAAAGAAGACTTTACTTTCAGACTCAAAGGTACTAAAGTATTTCGTATATGAACCAAGGTTTGCACCTTCCAAAGACATCACACCCCGAGGTTCACCCTGTGTCATTGCTTTGAGCCGTGAGTGCAGGGGAGGCTCTGGGGCAGGTGGGAGCCTCTGAGTGGCAGCCAGAACTTTCCTCCTGCAGAAGGTGGCATGTGTCGGGATTCGAGGACTCATACTCCGTGTAGATGCAGCATCTGTCGCCGCCTCCACACACGGGACAGAGACCCACCTGTGAGCAGCGATTGTCTGGAACTGGGAGGGTGACGGACTGCGTTTGGGGGAAAAGGGTGTTTATTTTATCGCTGACATTTGGCATTGGTGTGTGGTGGCAAAAAGTAGACCCGTGTCTTTCTTTTGAAAAAGTTGAGATGAAATTCACGTAACATAAAAGGGACCATTTTAAAATGTACAGTTCTGCAGCGTTCAGCGTGTTCAGTGTGGTGCAGTCACCACCTCTGCTTCCAGAACAGTCTCATCCCGCAAAGGAACCCGGTGCCCGTAAGGAGTGGTTCCTGATGCCCCTTCCCCAGCCCTGGCAACCACTAATCTGCTTTCTGTTTTTGTGGGTTTATGTATTATTGTAGATATTTCATAGAAATGGAATCACGCATATGTGGCCTTTTGTGTCTGCCTGCTTTCACGTAGCAGAAAATCCTCAAGGTTCATCCAGGTTGTAGCTGTGTCAACCTGTGTCCCTCTTTAAGGCTGAATAATATCCCTTTGTGTGGATGGACCACATTTTTTTTTTTTTGGCCATGCCACGCAGCTTGCGGGATCTTAGTTCCCTCACCAGGGATTGAACTCGGGCCCCGGCAGTGGAAGCACTGAATCCTAACCACCGGACCAAATGGTTTTATCCATTCATCTGTCGATGGGCACTTGGGTTGTTTCCACCTTTGGTTGCTGTGGGTGTGTTTTGAGTCCCTGCTTTTGGTTCTTTTGGGGACGCACCTAGGAATGGTAACCCTTATGTTTAATTTTTTGAAGAACGGCCAGACTGCTTTCTGATAGACCCAATTTTTGTCAGTTTGTTTTTGCCATTAATGTCTCCATAGACAGGGCCCCCCCGTTGCCTACCCCCCACCCATTGGGTGGCCCCCACTGCCCAACCTACCACCGTCCTCTCTTCCTTTGCAGAATGTATTGGCTCAGAGGGAGGGTGTGACTCGCCTACATCTGTGTGATGCTCACAGGTGGTTCTGGTCCTGGTGGGGGCTCCCTGGGCTGCTGCCTGCCTGTTGTACTGGGCTCCATGGTGGCCACGGCTCCCCTCGGCCACTGTCACTTGGGAAGGCAGCTGTGGGATCCCTGAGCGCCCAGCCTTGGGCTCTTAGCGGTTCTGTTCTGTGTCTCAGTTTTTACAGATTTGGACAAGTCGAGAGTTTGAAGTCTGTTGCCAGCCGGGACCCAGAACAACACGATGGACAGAGTTTACCACTGGTTCCCGTGGTAGCCCTGGGCTTCGTCCAGTGCATGGGCACCTCCCAGTAGACAGGGCAGTCCTCAGAGGGGCTGGGGAGGGGGCACGGCTGGGAAGCCAGGCTGCAGGGGAGGGAGAGAGGCCACACTGTCGAGGGCTGTGTTCTGGCTGGGGTGGGGCCCAGTGGTGCATCGACGTGTCCGTGGGAGTGAAATGCAATAAAACAAAGTGAGGAAAAAACCCCAGACCTTGTGCAGCACAAGCCCGTGTAATTTACCATTTACTAGGTTCACCAGACGTAAGATTATTCGGTCCAGTTGCTGCGATGTGGCGGGAACGAGAGTGTGCCCTGGTCCACTGGCCGCTCGGAGGGGCCCGGGCGCAGATGGGTTGCTGAGCGCTGCCGCCAAGGCTGCCTCTTTGAACCGTTTCCAGTTGCACTGCTTTGGGGGTGAACTCACACCTCAGGGTCTTGACGGGTCAAGTTAGGCAATCCCCAGTGACCCCTGCATCTCCCCACAGCCCTCTGAGGTGGATACCTGTGGCTCTTCCCAGGGTATCCTTGGGTTTCTCTGTACTTGCAAATACCGCAGTAAATGCCTGTCTTGTCCATTAGCTGCAGCAGTATCTCTTCTCTTTACCCTGCAAGACGAGTATATACTGCTGTCCTCACCCCTCTTTCCCCCCCCTCCTCCTTTCTGGCAGCTACTTTTACCTTTTTTTTTTTAAGAACAGTATCTCTGTCCTTCAGCCCCACCCATGCCTTGTGGGATTGACTGTTGGTTGACTCTCAAAAGTGAAAAATCATAAAGAGGGTTTTTCCTAGATGTCACTCGGGAATTGTTGGTCAATGCTGGGCTAGGTAGTGTGCCGGGATCACCTGTCCTGGTCATGTGACCCGCTTGAAGGAAGCTGTGCCTGTGCACCAGCCTGGTCTTTAAGGAGTTGGGAAAATCAGGGGTTTGGAGTCCATCCGCGGAATCTCTTTTCTGAGACCCCATGAATGTTTATGTTCTTGACACATTCCATTTGCATCACCATGACTTTCTTGAAGAGTCCTTTGATTTTCCTGGAGTTCCCAGTTGCCTTTCTTTTTCATTGCACTATTTATTTTTATTTTTTTTATTTTTTGCGGTACTCGGACCTCTCACTGTTGTGGCCTCTCCCGTTGCGGAGCACAGGCTCCGGACGCACAGGCTCAGCGGCCATGGCTCACGGGCCCAGCCGCTCCGCGGCATGTGGGATCCTCCCGGACCGGGGCACGAACCCCTGCCCCCTGCATCGGCAGGCAGACTGTCAACCACTGTGCCACCAGGGAAGCCCCTTCATTGCACTATTATTATAAAACTCATTACATGTATTTATGGGCAGGCCATCCGATCTGTCAAGTTCCCCTTTTCTCGTGGTAACGTCTTTCCCGGAGCCTTCTGTCCTGCTCTAGTCTGCCATGTTTCTCCCAGAGGCCTCCTTTGGGGAGTTCCCAGGACTCCTCTCTGGATGGGATCTTAACTTCCTTCTGGTCTACCACCTCCTTTTGTCAGGTGACTTCCCAGGAAAAGTGACACGGGAGGCACCTTCTCTGCGGACTCATGCTCCTCCCATTAGCTCCCGACCCCAAGTGCTGATGGGAGATTAGATGCCAGTCTGACTTACCTGCCTTTTTCTTTACCCCCATTTACATCAGAGCTCCTCGAAAGCGTTATTCCCGTTGAACCCACATCCTTTCCCTCTACCTCTTGACCCGGCCACCCTGCTGCATATGCATGACGCTTACAGTGCCAAATCAGTGGTCACTTGGTAGTCCCTGCCCCGTCAGCAGCATCAGACGCAGTTGGACCTCCTCCTTCACTTGACTTATGAAGCCCCATGTTTGCCCTTTTCCTCCCCCTCCTCCCCATTCCGCTTCTCTGGAACGGCCTCATCTTGCCAGCCTGCGAGTTGGAGTGCCCCCGGTCAGCTTGGCCTTCCTCTGCTGATGGTCACCCCAGGTGACCTTGTCCATTCCTGCATGCTTAGGGTTTGCATGGCCCATTTTTATCATCCTCTTTCAACCTGTGTGTGTCCTTAACAGTTGAAGTGTCACTGGTAAACCACACGTACTTGGGTTTGAGTTTCCTTTTGCCCCTGTCTGAGTCTCTTTTAGTTGGAGTGTTTAGATCAATTACGTTTTGTGTAACTACTGACACGCTTTGGTTTAAGCCTGCTATCTTTCTATTTGTTTTCTATTTGCCTCATCTGTTCTTTTACATTTTCCTTCCTTTCCTGGCTTTTTTTGTGTCAACCAGGTATTTTTTTAGTCATTCCACTTTCTTTCCTCTTTTAGTGTTTTCGCTGCACCTCTTTTATTATTTCTTTAGCGGTTACTCTAGAGTAGTTGTTCTCAAAGTCTTAGACCAGGGACCCCTTGGGGAGATCCTTGTGGGGGGTGGTCCATGAGGCCCAAACTGTTTTCATACATTATAGGGTATCATTATGCGATAGTATTTGCCTCAACACAGGGAAATTTCCGGAGGTTCCCCATGTGTCTTCTTTGAAGGCAGATGTTAAAGAGATCTGCAGAGATGTAAAACAGTGCCACTCTTCTCACTAGCTCTTTATAGCTTTGAAGAAAATGGTTATTTTTGATAAAAATTATTTATGTTTGTGTATACTGGGTTTATTATATATACTTTTTAAAAATATTTATGTTTGTTTATGTATTTGCACTGGGTCTTAGTTGTGACAGGCGGGCTCCTTAGTTGTGGCATGAGAACTCTCAGTTGCAGCATGCGTGTGAGATCTAGTTCCCTGTGCAGGGATCGAACCCAGGCCCCCTGCACTGGGAGCATGGAGTCGTAACCACTGCACCACCAGGGAAATCCTGGGTTTATTATATTTAACGAGTTAATAAAATTTGTAAAATTTCTCAGTTTTAATTTCTAATCCAATAAATATCGGTAGATATAACCACATACATAAAAGCTCTTTGGTGTCCTTGGTAACTTTTATGAGTATAAGGGGATGATGAGGCCACAGAGGCTGAGACCTTCTGACTTAGGGACTGCAGCATGCCTGCCTGTCACAGTCCCACAGTCCTCATGGAGTTGGCGCTGCCCCACGTTGCAGAGGGGACGCAGCCCCTCTTTTCTGGGCCCCTGTTGTGTCTGGCTTCTGCCTGGTGCTAACCCCACAGTACTTTGCTGCTGCATCTGCAGAGTCGATTCTTTAAAGAGATGCTCTTTCCAGGGAGGGTGTTCAGTTTCCTCAGGTGTCCCCTTCTTGGTGCACCCCTTCCTGCCTGTGGATTGGGGCCCCCTCAACCTGAGAAGTTTCCTTTAGTGCTGTTAACAGTGCTCACAACACATCCTCTCAGCTTTTGCCTAACTACAAGTGTCTTTATTTTGCCTTATTTTTCAAGGATATTTTAGCTGGTTATAGAACTTTAGATTTTCTTTCAGCACCAAGGATGTGTTAAGCCGTTGCCTCCTGGTCGCACTGTTTCTGGTGAGAAGTCAGGCACCACTGGTGCTCCCCGTGATGTGATGTGCGTTTTTTGTCTTGGCTGCTTTTAAGATTCTCTCTTCCTCTCAGTTTTATCAGTTTAGCAGTGATATGCCTTGGTGTGGTTTTCTGTGTTTCTGTCATACTTTTGGTTCAGTGGGCCTCACGGACCTGTGGGCTGAAATATCTCATAATTTGGGGAAATGCGTGGCTGTTATCTCTTAAAATATGTCCTCCACCCTGTCCCCCGACACCCCCTCTTCTCTTTTCCTGGGACTCCAGTTACAAGTATGTTGGACTGTTGGGTGCTGTTTGGTTTGTCTGTTTGTTCTTTTGCTCCATATACTGCAGCTTGGATGGTTTATATTGACCTGTCTTAGATTTCACTAGTCCTTTCTTCTGTTGTGTCCAGTCTGCTGTTAAGTCCATTCAATGAATTCTTTTTGTGCATCTTTTCGTCTAATTTAAAAATATATATATATATGTAGATAGATGATAGATAGATAGATAGATAGATGATAGATAGATAGATATAGATATATAAATATTGCAAAATCCTTTTCAGAAAATTCTGCTGTTGGGTCAGCTGCGGCCTGCTTCTGCTTGCTATTTTTTCTCTTGAGGGTAGGTCACTCTTCCTACTTCTTTGTGTATGTCGTCATCTTTATTGTGTGCCAGGCATTATTTATTGAAAAGATCAGTGCAGTGGGTAAGACTTCCCCAGAAAGGGCTTGCCTTTCCCTCTGTCAGGCATGTAGGGTGGTAGGACTTTCTCTGGGTCAGGACTAAGTGGATTCTTCAGCGAGTTTCTGTTCAGCTCTAGCCAGGTGTCTCAAGGGTGTAAGCTCCATGGTGTGGAACCTCTTTTTGTTGCTGTTGTTTTGAATGCCTGTCCCTGGAGAAGCCCAGTGAATACTTGTCAAGCGAATGAAAGAATGAAGCAGCCTCCTGGGATCTCACCTTTGAGAGGCCTTGCCTGGGTGTGGGTCAGCTTGTAGCCAGGGCATGGGCCGACCAAGGGCCTTTTGCTCTGGCACATCCATCTGCCCCAGGGCATTATTTCTGCTCACTCTTAGCTACTCCCTTTGGACAAACATTGGGCATCCTGGACTGATCATCTCTTATTGTTTCACCTTTTCTTTTTGCTTTTTGCTCCGCCTCATTGGGCATTTTCTCATGTTTTTAGCCCTTATCTCAGCAGTTCCTTTCTCTAGCCATTACTATTATATCTTAGAGCTCTTTCTTGTTTTCTCATCCTTTCTGTAGATTTCTTGTTTTATAGGTGTAGCAACTGATTAAATCCTGGCAAGTCAATGCAATAAACAGTAACACAATTTTAAAATGTCTGTTTCTACCAAGTCAGCGCTGTTTCTTTCTCAGACTTCCTCTAGTGGTGTGGTTGGCTGTTTACCTTCTGTGTGAGAAGCAGGAATATTTTCTTGCCTGGGTCTCTCCTCAGGGGGTCTCCTGCCTGGAGTTCAGAGCGTGGGGTGTCTGGTGGGGGCACACTGATGGCAGGGGCTGAGCACTCAGCGTGTGAGAACAGGGACGAGCAGGGCAGCCCCCTGGCCCCTGTGGTCCTGGGCTTTGTCCCTGGTTGTGTCTCAGTCTTGGCCTGGAGGGAGGGGATGCTGACCCGGGCTGTCCCCACATCTGTGCCCTTGATATGTGCCCATCTGTTTCTGCAGCCCCGTCCCAGGCCTGCCCTCTGCTCCTGGCTGATGCTGGCACCTGGAGTCTCTCTAGGGCACCCTGGAGGCCGGCAGGCCCGGCCCCCGCCCTGTCCCCCATCACCAGCCCCCTGTCTTCCTTCTTCAAGAGGTTTCTGGAATGTTTTGAGATCTCTCCTTTCCACCACCAGGCTCCCTCTTTTTTAATCCAGAGAGTGGGGTCAGTAGGTGGCAACTGCAAGGGACCTGGGTCTTCTCTGGCCAGCAGGGCAGCCTCTCCAGGTACTGGCCCCCAGCCCAGACTCCTCCTAGGGTCTCCCCGCAAGCATCCTGGCCCCTCCTCCCCAGAACTCCACCCAACTCTGCCATCTCCTCCAACACCTGGGCCAGCAGAGTCCTCTGGGCTCAGCCCTCCCTCCAGCTCCGTCTTCTGACTCCCCGTCTGTCTCCAGTGGAGATGATTCTGAGCACACGCCTCAGTGTGGCCTGCTTAGGAAGTGCCTCCGGGCACCTTCGGGCCACAGGGCATGTTCCTGTTCCTAGCTGCTTCCAGAGCCCCTTTACTGGGCCTCGAGGCCTCTATGTTTGGCATCCCCTTCATGACCAGCAGGTGCCCAGCATCTTGCCTCTTCTCAGCTTTGACCTTGGGAGCCTGGCCTGAGTGTCTCTTGGGGGAGGAGGGTCTGTGTCCCCAGGATCACTGCGGCACCCACCCCCAGCCCTCCACCTGTGTCCTGGCAAATGAAGTTCTTCATCCCAGGGCTTCAATTGGTGCTTCCTGTCAGCAGTTTCCCACCGGGCACAGAGCTGAGAGGGAGCTTGTTGTTGTTGTTTTTTGCGGGGAGCGGGGTGTGGGCAGGCATGGGTGATCATCTTTTTTCAGCGGTTCTGGGCCTGAAAGCATTCCAAGGCCCTGAGGACTGTGTTGGGCTGTGGGGCGAGGGTGGCGGGCCCCACTCTGGAGACCCCCTGGCTGTGCTGAGGGTTAGAACCCTCAGCCGTACGTTTTCGTGGGTTCAATCCCAGATGCCTCTGTGGGGGGGGGGAGGAAGTGTAGGATGCTTAGGACTGAGATATGTGTGTGTGAGAGAGGGGGATGGGGTGTTTTCTCATTTAATCTTTACTGGCATCAGGAGAGGGTGTTAGTACACCCCTGTGGCTGGATGGGCCACCCAAGTCCCCACCCCAGGCGGAGATGGGGAACCAGGCTTCAAAGCCTCAGCCCTGACCACGGCCATTGTGCCCACCGCTGGCCAAATATGGCTGGCTCAGCGGGGGAAGGGCCTTCAGGTCCAGAATATCACCCCGAGGCTTCGTCAGGGGCGCAGAATGGCCGTGGAGGTGGGAAGGGCTTTTGGGGATGGGTGGGGAGCGGCCCCCATGTCCCTTTCCTCCCGTGGGTCAAGGGCTGTCCTGGGGCTTCCGGCCTGTCCCACGGAGGGGGCAGCAGTCCCCTTGTGTTTGGGTGCTGTGGGCGGGGCAGGCAGGGAGCCCAGCGGAGGCGGCTGAGTGGCTTCAGTGCGTGTGAAATATGTCAGGACTTAATTAATTTAATTTGAGAGGTTCCTTTTCGGAGCGTGAACAGTTGTCTCCCAAGAGACGCCGCCACCGCCTCCCCCCCCCCTCCTGCCTGGCGCTGGTGGGCGAAGGAAACAGCGGAATCTATATTGAGAGTGCGCCCCCCCGTCCCCCCGGGAGCGCGGTGAGGGGTGTCGGGGTGTCACCGGGAGCCCGGAAGCGTGGGCGCACCGGGGGCGGATGCAGCGCAAAGCTGGGGCGCGCGATCCGGGCATCCCCGCCAACCGGAAGCGGGGAGGAGGAGGTTGGGGAGCTCCGACCCCAGGAGAGGCCGAGAGAACCGGGGCGCCTTATCAGCCCACCGAGAGCCAGGGCTGAGTGCGCGCGCGCGGGCGGGAAAGGAGGGAGGCGCGGGATGAGCCAGGCGGGACCACTAATGAGGGAATGCGCGCGCTTTGCTGTCGGGGGCGGCAACTTCAAAGAGGCCGCCCCCGCCCCCGCGCGGGTCTGAGTCCGGGGAGGCCCGCAGCGCGCAGGCAGCGCGTGTTTGAAGTGGACCCCCTGGGCGTGGGCGCCCCCTGGGCGGGGACCGGGGGCGGGGGGGCCGGGGCAGGTCGTGGTGCTGTGCTCCCTCCCCGCGCTGCGCCTGGAGGAGCGGACGTGAGGGAGGAAGAGGGGGCGGCTGTGGAGAGCGCCCCCAGACGTCCTCCAAGGCCCGCTGTCCCGTCCAGTAGGAGGGATTACTGGGGCCGCGGCTGGGGACGCAGGTCGAGCCCCGCCGCGCGCGGCCTCTCTGTGGCCATTCTTCGTTTATTCATCAGGCCCACTGAAGGCCGAGCCTGCAGTCCCCGAACTTCCCCAGCCCAGCCATGGAACCCCTGGTGGTCTGGTGGGAACAGGAGTCAGGCAGGATGGTGAGGGCGCTGGCAGCCGGGTGCCCGGGCCGCTGCGGGGTCTGCAGGTGTGTGTGGGGGGCTTCACCTCAGCACGATCACCCCACCTCCCACCGTCGCCAGCCCAGAGCAACGTGAACCCTCTCCCAGCACGGTCTCCCCCTCGGGCCTTGGAGGTGGCGAAGGTAGTCCCCCCAGCCCCTGCTGTGTGTGGGGGGGTGCTTTGGACCTCCCTGAGCACCGGCTTCAGAGACTTGGAGGGGGCGAGGGTCCCTCCCCGGGTGGAGCCGCCTGGGCCCTGCCCCCCACTCTCCCAGGGCTCCACCTGGGCCCTGGGCCACCAAGCTCCATCCTCTGCCAGGCCCAACTCCGGGCCCTGCCGTGGTGCACTCCCTCCGAGGGGTGGGAGCTCCTGTAGCACCTCCCCACCCCACGGTTGGAGGGGGGTGTTCTCCTGGACTCTGAGGGCCCTTCTGTGGGCCCGAGCCGTGGGTGACCCTGTGGGGGGCCTGGGTGGGGCTGCGTGTCCAGGCGCTGGAACCTGGGGGAACGGGAGGCATCTCCTGAGGTTGGGGCTGATGCGCAAGGGGCCGTGCAGAAGGGTGTGCGTGCCCCTGGTGTCCTGAGTTTACAGGCCACAACAGTGCCACGTCCCCAGGGTGTGGCGCAGGCAGGTCTCCTGCCCCGCGCAGGGAAGAGCCAGGGCTGTGGCTGGTGGAGGTGCCCCAGGATCGCCAACTGTCTTCCAATGGCACCCTGGCTCTGGCGTCCACCAGCTGCAGTGTGGTCCGGAGTAAGTCGCCTGCTGTCCCTGAGCAGGGATGGGGCCATCCCGCTGCTCAGCCGGCCTGGAGGGCCGCGCCGGCTCCTGTCCGTGGTGCTGAAAGGGGCTTCACGTGCCGCCACCCACCGCCTGCCCCTCCTGCAGCCGCGGGCAGCTGCAGGCATTCTTTCCAGCATCTGTTTTTCCCCCACCTCTTTGCCCAGCACACCTTCGACTACCCAAGCCTGTAATGAGGGGGCGATGGGGATGGAACTTGTGTCTACATCAGCTGGGGAAGCCCCGCCTCCGGGGCTGGCCGTGGGGCAGTTTCACCCTGATTCCCTGGGCAGTGGCAGTGAATGGACCTTGGGGTCCTGCAGGCCTCACCCGGCCTTGTGTCCCCTTTGGAGAAAGGGAGGAGCCATGGCAAGGATCAGGGTTCAAGTGGAACATAATTGGGAACCTTCGTCCTGACCAGACAGTGGCGTGGCTGGAGCAGGGGCCACATCCAGGCCTGACCACTGCCCAGAGCCCGCCCGCCCGAGGGTCTCAGCCAGCGCCAGGCTGACCAGGTCTGCAGCCCCCAGGGCCCATGCCCCAGATGTCGCCGGTGCAGGCAGGGCGAGGGGGGTGCCAGCCAGGCTTGCCGTGAGAGCTGCTCGGCACTCACAGAGGCAGCAGAACCCGACAGCCCACCCCCAGTCCCGTCCTTAACCTCTCCAGGGCCCCTGGGTACTCCAGCACTGTTGGCAGCTGCCCGTTGCGGCAGGCACAGAGGCCTTTGCCGCGTGTATGTGGGCCTGAGGAGGGTCTCCCGTTACACTGAGTGACGTGAAGGTACGTGCTTACATAGAGGCCTCCGGAGTGAACGGAAACCCTTCTGAAACGCACCAGGAGGTTTGGGGTGAGAGGAGACTCAGGTAAATACCGTGTGAGCTGAAGGGACCCTGCACAGTTCCCTGGGGCCCCACGCGACTGCCACAACCCTGGCCCCTAGAACAACAGAATCTTATCCTCAACTCCAGGAGCCGGAAGTCTGCGGTGGTTCTCCTGTGGCTCTGAGGGAGGATGGTTCCAGGCCCCTCCCCCGGCTTCCGGTGGTTTGCTGGCTCTTCTAGAAGCATCCCCACGGCTTCTTCCTCCATCTTCACGTGCGCCTGTGTCTAATCTCCCTCTGTCTTTCTCTTACAAGAACTTTGTCATTGGATTTAGGGCCCACCCGCCCTCCATGCAGGGTGATCTCCTCTTGAGATCTATAACGTAGGTACTTCCGTAAAAGCCCTTTTCCCAAACAGGCTCACACTCGTGGGTTCTGGGCATTAGGACGTGGACACATCTCCTTGGGGCCACCATTCAACCCCTGCACCCTGGGTTTGGGGCCCCAAGCGGATCCCAGTTTTGCACTGTCGCTCCCTGCCCGTGGGCTCAAGAGCTATTTGGCTGCGGCCGGGAGCCCTTGGCCGTCTCCTGGCTGTCGCCCAGCCGTCCCTGGTCCTGCAGGGTGAGGGAGGGGATGCTCTTCCTGGAGGCCTGGACCAGGGCGCCACCAGGACTCCTGCCCCCCGCCGGGGTCCCCCGCCCGTGCAGGCAGACAGTGGAGGGGGCTGTGCCCGGGGAGAGGCGGGGGCAGTGTAGGAGACAGAGGACGGGCCGAGGAGTCCCCTTTTCTCAGCGGCCACCCGGTGGCAGGAGTCTCCCCAAGGTTTAAAAGACAAGGATACAGCCCCCTCCACCGCCTCCCCAGGAGTGGGGAGGGCCGTGCGTCATCCTCAGCCCTCCACCAGCATCCGTGCGCCTTGCTGTCCGTAGGGCTCCCAGCCCGGCCGGGCCTGGGAGGGCTTAGTCCTGGGAGCCGGGCAGGCCCTCCCACAGCGATGGCGGGAGCCGACCAGCTGGCTGGGGGTCGAGACAGACCAGGGTTGAGGCTCTGGCCCTGGGATGCCCTCCGGGTAGGCTGCCTAGGAGGAGAGGCCGCCCCCTTCCGGTCCCAGGGCTGCACAGGCACCTCCTGCTGTCCTACGGGGCTCGGCTGGGCCGGCCAGGGGCCTGTTGGGGGATTATTCTTCCTGCTTCCTCAGGCGAGGAAACTCAGGCCTGGGGCGGTTCGGGTTCTTCTCTGAGAGCACTGGCTGGGACCACCAGGCTCGACCGCCGCTGAGGCCATGTGTCCTGTCTGTGAGGCTGTCCCCCACGTGTGTTCAGCTCACACTGGACACCGTCCCGGGCGTTCCTCTGAGGCCTGGTGGTTGTAGGGCTGAGTGTGTTTGATCTCTGTTGCTGTGTAGCAAGCTGCCCCCAAATCCTAGCGTCTTGAGACAGCACAAGTTCTCTCACCACCCCTGAGGGGCAGGCGTCCAGGGCAACCGAGCTGGGTGCATGGGGCTCAGGAGGGGGTCTCACGAGGTTCCAGGTGTGGGCTGGACTGGAGGCTCCCCCCGCCCCTGCTGTCACCTGGAGGCCACGTGGCTGTCTCTGAGGGGCACTGCCTAGAGACAAGGCAGCTGTCTCCACCCGAGCAAGACCCCAGGGACCTCAAAGGAAGCTGTGGTCTTGTTAGCATCTGACCTTGGAGACAGGAAGCCATCCGTTCTGCCACGTTCCATTGGCCACACAGACCAGCTCTGGTGCAGCGTGGGGGCGACCACACTGCCCGGGGGCCGGTTTCCAGGAGGCACGGGTCACCGGGGGTCCTCGTGGGGCTGCAGTCCACCGGGGCGGGCGGAGCAGCCAGTGCCTAGGTGGCACTGGGAGGCCACCGGGAGGTCAGGCGCCACTGCACTGATGCCAGGAGACGCGTCCCCTTCCAGGCTGGGGACTCAGCCCCATTCCTTCTCTTGCCCCGTCTCAATGAGGGCAGCCGAGCCCGTCTCGCCCCGACCGCTCTCTAAGGCTCCCCTGGTTCCAGCCGCGGGCAGCAGGGCTGGGCAGCAGGGCGGGCAGCAGGCCAGGCAGCTGGGTTGGGCAGCAGGCCGGGCAGCTGGGTTGGGCAGCAGGGCCGGGCAGCAGGGTGGGCAGCTGGGTTGGGCAGCAGGGGGCAGCAGGGTGACCAGCTTTGCTGACTTCCCAAGAGCCAGTGTGGAGCCGCCTCCCCCATCGTCCAACGAAAGCCTGGGCAGGAGGGTGACAGGGCTGCTCCATCCTGTCCACTCCAGGAAAACAGCATCCCACGACGCCCCCACAGTGGGCGGAAAGTGGGTCGCCGTTAGCTGTGCTTGTGGCCCTGGCGCCACGTTAGCTGGCCACGTGGTCCAGAGGCACAGTGGGGAGTGATGCGCGAGGAGGGCCGGTCACCGCCCCGGGCGTTAGCGGTGCTCGGTGGTGCTGTGAGCATTAGCGGCTGGATGCTGCTGTCTCCCGGGGTGCTCAGAGGGGCTCTGGGGGGTCCAGGCAGGCTGCCCTGCCCTCCTCCGGGCTCAGCAGAAGCCTGACGGGGGACTGGAGCTGCCAGGTGATCCGAGCTGGGCTGTGGCGCATCCTGCCCTCCACCCCGTCTGGTCACCCATGCCCGCGTCCCCAGCACGAGGAGGCCGGTGTGGGCACACGGACAGGGGCTTCGCAGGAGCGGTTGCGTCCCGTCCCTTCCTCTCAGGGTCTGTTTCCTGTCCCCTGAAGGCCTGGGCTCTTCGGAGGCTGCGGCCCGGCTCTGTCAGCACCACGGACAGCAGCTGGCGCTGCGCTGTGGCAGAGCGGGTTCTGGTTTCCAGGCCGCCTCCCGCTGGCTCACGCGGAGGTAACAGAGAAACGTGCTGACTCCGGACTGGCGCCCCTCCGCCTCCGCCAGAGCCTCGGGGCCCGCTTCCGGGGAGACAGGCTGACCCTCACCCTTTATCTGAACCTTCATCCTCTTCTGGGGGGCGCGAGGCAGAAGCCACAGGAGGGGGTCTCGGGGTTGGCCCCTGAGGCAGGGGACTCCCCCGTGGGGTGGGGCGGGCAGGAGGGACAGGGCAGGGTGCCAAGCAGGAGGGACCCCTGAACCCGTGAAGCTGCGGCTCGGTGCGTCTGGCAGTATGGAGATGGCGTGGCGGTGGGGAGAAGGGCCTTTTAGGCAAAAACTCCAGGGCCCTGCAGAGCTGACGCCACCGAGGGAGGGGCCCACGCAGGGGACAGCCCGGCCCAGGGGGTGGAGGGGCCTCCTCTCTTCCTTCAGCTGGGCTCCATGCCCCAGGGATGGGTGCTCACGGTGGCAGCATGATCTAGATTTGGTGATTTAAACGAGAAATGGCAAAACCAGTCTTTGCTCTCTTTGCTTTCCTGTCTGTGTGGGAGCCGCATGCACCCTGCATGTGTCACTTCGCAGAACTCTGCCAGCAGGGCCCAGGGCAGACCCGGCCGCCGTGCAGAGCCCGTGGGATTTGTGTCACCGAGGTCACACGGCCAGTCGGCGGTGTGGAGGCGCGGGAGGGGGTAACCACACACGGGACCCACGTACGTGGGTGTGCGCTAGCTTGCGCGCACCCCTCTCGTGCCCTGGTTCCTGTGTGCAGAGGACTCCCGGGCCGGCACGTGGTGGATGTGCAGAGGACACCGCCGGCCAGCACTGGCTGGCAGCGTGGAGCTCAAGCCAGGGTAGGCTCGAGGTCACACTCCTGTGTTGTCACGCGGTGTGTGAGACAGGTCAGCCGCGGGGGAGGTGGTCACGAAGCTCTCCTGCCACAGGCAACGGCTGAGCGTGGCCCCCAGGCCCGAGAATCTCCCCTCCGGCCTGTTAAAGAGGGTGCTGGGAAGGCCCTGGGTGACGGGAACCCACAGGCCATCTTCAGGGGCCATAAGTGTAGGAAAGTCACCCCAATCCTGGGAGGGAGGCTTCCGCCCATGAGACGCCGCCCCTCCGGAAGGGTGGTCACAGTGCCGTGTGGTGGGGGGCTGACAGACTGAGCCACGGTGCCCCCATCGCCATCGGGGGTTCAGATGAGGTGGGCAGCACGTGGGCTGGCTGGGTGGGGGGATGGTAATCAGAGATGGAACCTGACAGAGGAATGTCACTGACAGGAGTGGGACCTCCCTCTGGTCCTGACCCCCCTGCAGCTGCCACTTGGGGGTGGCCAGGAAAGCTGTGGGTGCAGGACGCTCACTGGGCCCCCAAGGGGTGGGGTGGGGCCAGCTGGGGTCTCAGGACCTGATGGCCACAGGCAGAGGAGCGAGGGGCCCCGGGGCGGGGGGAAGGGCCCTCCTGGAGGTGCTCCAAGCATTCCCTGAGGGAGGCTGTGCAGTGGCCTGGCACCTGGAGAGAAGACGGACAGCCAAGGGCCTGGGGCGGCTCTGAGCTCAGGACGAAGGGCGGAGGGGCAGGCCTCTGGGAGCCGCACTGTCTGCCCACAGGGACTGCAGGGCTGGGACAACAGGGCTGGGGCCTGCGGGGCTGGGGGCTGCAGGGCTGGGGCTGTTTGGCTGGGGCTGCTGGGCTGGGGGCTGCGGGGCTGGGGGCAGTGGGGCTCCAGGGCTGGGGGCTGCAGGGCAGGGGCAGTGGGGCTGGGGGCTGCGGGCAGCAGGGCTGGGGCTGCTTGGCTGGGGGCTGCAGGGATGGGGCTGCAGGGATGGGGGCTGCAGGGATGGGGCAGCAGGCCTTGGCCGGGCCACCCTGAGAGGTCGAGAGGGGAGCCTGATGCTGCCCGCACCAGACCAGGACCTTCCCCTCCCAGGTGGGCCTGGGCACCCACAGAGGATCATTACTTGGGGGTGGAAACAGCGCTGGAGGCTGGCGTGCAGTTAGAGGGAGTGACCCCACTGTGTCTGTAGGGAGGGGAGTCCTCAGGCGGCCCCGCTGACACCCCCAGTGTTGACTGCCTTGTTGGGCTATGGGGCTGAGCCTGGGGTGCAGAGGGTCCTCTTCCCTGCCACCCCCCCCTCCCACAGCTGCAGCAGTGTCACCTGGCCCAGACCCCTGTCCAGCCCCAATGGCAGTCTCTGGGCAGTAGAGTCTGGGCCCCCCTCTGGGGGCTCCCCACTGGGCGGTGGTCCCTCGTGCTCTGTTCACTCCTACGAGCTGGCAGCCCCCTGGGTGCAGGGCTCTCCAGCAGGGTTTTTCCCTGAAGGTACCTGACCACGAAGAAAAGGGAGGCCAAGGGTGACCAGAGAGCTGTAGGGTGAGGCGTCTGCTCAGGACCACCCCTGCCTGACCTCTGACCCCACAGGCTCGTCCAGCCACCTCCCATGCTGGACCCCTGCAGGTCTGAGAACCCCGCGGGCTGCACCTTCCGCTCCCCACCGCTCCTGGGCCGCCCGGGGCCCTGGCCTCCTTCCTCTGACCAGGCTGGTGCCCTGGGTTTGACGGCTAACCAGGGGCCAGCGGGGGCTGCAGAGGGCGCTGAGCCAGGCCTGGAGAGCTCCCTGCCCCCAGCACTGTGGCCGCCTCTTGGCCCTCGAGCCATAGTAGATGAGTGGAGGGGCCGGGGTGCTCGAGAGGGCCGTCCTGCTGCCCCGTGCCCTTGGCCCAGGTGCGGGGAGGTCCCGCACACTTGGGTGCCCTGGGGCAGGGTCTGCTCTCAGTTGGCGGTTCCTGGATCCCCTTGACTCTCCCAGCCGTGCTCAGGAGCCCCGGGAGGTGGGGGCCCGTGTTCGTGCACACGCGTCCTTGTGCCTGAGCCTGGGGTGTGGTGGGGAGCTCGTGGGTGGGCCTGGGGTCCTCAGGACGCCCTTGAGGAGCCCCTCCCTGCAGCAGGGTCCAGACGGTGCAGCACCCTCAAGCACCCGCCGGGCGGGATTTGCCTCTGTTCCTCCCGCAATTATCTGTGATGCTCTGTACTTTCCTTCTCTTGACATGCGCCGTATTTGCTGCAAAGGCAATAATTAGAGGTGAAATCACAATTGCAAAATGAGCCAGAGCTGTTGGAGGGCGGGGTAATTAGGGCAGTCTTGGGCTTCCCTAGCAGGCCCTCCCGAGGGTGCACTCTGCTCCCTGCCTCCAGGGAAGTGGCAGAACTGCTTGGAACCCAAACATCCCACCCCAGAGGACCCCGGGGCTGCAGGAGACCAGCACAGCCAGGGCGGCCTGGAAGCTTCACCCAGGAGGGGCACCTCCATGCTGGGCTTTGAGGGGTGTGTAGGAGTCTGTGGGCAGAGGACTTTTCGGGGAAAGAGGCAGCAAGCGGAGGAAGGTGAAGGCAGGGAGATAGCCACCAGAGTTCTAGGACGCGGCCCAGGGCAGCCCCCTGCACCCCAGCCACGTGTCCTGGCCGGGGGCCCAGCCCGCAGGCCCGCTAGCAGCTGTGAGGGTTTGGCAGGCTCACGCCCTGGTGGCATGGGGCTCGTCCAGGGCACCTTGTCCACTGGGTCCTTTGTTCTCCTGGCCTTTCTGTTAACCAGCTGGTGATGGAGTTTCTCATCTGTGAAGTGAGGTCCCCGATGTCACATGGCCCCAACACTCTGTCAGCAGACGCTGCTGTGGTGGTCAGTGATGGGGGTGGCGGCAGCGGCCACTTAGTTTTCCACTTCCGGAGGGTCGCCTGCGTCCCTGTCCAGCTCTCTCTTGAGTTGAAGCTCACTTCCCTTTATTCCCCACGTGCCCGTGACCCCTGCCTCCCGAGGACACGCGTGTAGGGGTGTGTGTGCACGGGTGTGAGGCTCATCTGTGGGGCGTTTCTGGGCCATCTGTTCTGGGCATTAGGGACTTGGAGGGACTTGTGCCCCCGGGGAGCGGCCTGGCCGCCGTTGCCGCGGCTCCTCGAGGCCTGTGCACCTTGTCTGGGGGCCTCGCCAGGCAGAAGCCTGCTTCTCACTCAGGCCGTCTCCCCCTCCGTTTCTGCGACTGGGCCCAGACCTGCCTGGAGCCAGGGTGGAGGGGTCGGTGCCAGGCCCGGTTCCCGTCCTGGAGGCTGTGGAGAGCCGTCCTGGGCCACGGCTCTGAATTACAGATGCCGGTGGCGCTCTTCCTGCTGCCCCGGGGCCCGCTCTCTGTGCTCGGCTCCTGACCTGCAATCACAGGGCTCGGGCTCCGGATCAAAGGCAGCTGGGGAGAGCCCCCAGGAGCCCGCAGCCCTTCCCGGGTGGGAGCTGGGGCTCAGCGGGCCCCCCTGCAGGACCGCTGTCCTTCCCTGAGCCGAGGAGCTTCGGGCCCCCAGGCTCAGGGCTCAGGGGTTCCACCGGGCCTGGTCCCCCGCCCCTCGTCCAGCCCCGCCTGCTGCTGCTCCCGCGTCTGGGGGCCACAGGTCATCTCCCGGCCGCCAGCGGGCTCACTGCCCACGGGGAGCAGGAAGGAGGAGGACGCGACACTGCTGGGAGGGGGTGACTGCTTGTGGCCCCGAAGGCCTGATAAAGAGACGTGACCCTTAGGGGAACGTGTTTTCGATGCACATGGCAAAGGATTCATTTCCCATACAAAGCAAAGGGCTTTGCAACTTGGTAAGAGCCACCCCTCAGCAGCATAAGAAGGGGCAAGTGCAAACCCGAGTGGTTGGAACCGTGAGACTGTGTCAAGGTCGTAACTAAAGCAGCAGCAGCACAGTCGGCAAAGTGTGAATGAAACCGAGGGGCGTCCAGCGCTCCACATCCCTCAAAACCCAGCACAGGTCGTGGACAGGCTGCAGTGCCGTGGGGAGCAGGTCGTCCTACGCTGCATCCAGGCGCCCGAATGCCAGAGGCAGCCCGAACTACGGTGGTCACCTCCGTGCCCATCGGGGAACACAGGCCACCTCGGGGAACGTCCAGGTCGGGCCCAGGCTTGGGAGGGGAGAGTGCAGGGCGTCTCGGTCTGAGGCCACAGAGGGTCCAGCGGAGGGCAGGAGGCCAGGGGGCAGTGACCAGAACCGCGGCTCCCTGCAGCGTGGTGACAGCAGAGGTGAATCGGTGGAGTGTCCTGTCCCGTGGGAGATGCAGGGAGGCAGGTTGCGGGGCTGCAGCTGCCGGGGGAGGGGCCTTGGGCCTGTGCTGGTGTCCTGGGGAGAGCAGGGAGCTGGACACAGCTGTTGGGGGCACCTTGTCCAGGGGTCCGAAGGCCAAGAGGAGGGTGATGGGTGGGGGAGGGGCCTGTGGGACCTGAGGACACCCTGGCTCCCCTGCCGAGGGGCCGAGCTCCGGCTAAGGTCTGGGGGAGGGACTCCAGGTGTCGCCGGCTGGGGAGTGAGGCCCAAGCTGGAGGGGCAGGGGGCCAGTATGTGGCGTGGGGCAGAGTGACCACCCTGGGGACAGCCTCTGGCCAGCGACCAGGGAGCGTGGGAGGGCAGACGTTGGCCTGGGGTTGGCCCAAGACAGGCTGGGGGGCAGGGGCACAGGATCCCGGCGCTGAGTGAGAAGCTGGCCTTGGGTGCGGGAGGGGCCCTGCTGGTCAGGCCTGGGCAGTGGCCGGACGGGGTCTGAGGGCTTCCCTCGCCCCCAGGCCTCGTGAAGCTGGGGATTCACTGTGTCACGTGCCAGAAGGTGGCTGTCAAGATCGTCAACCGCGAGAAGCTCAGCGAGTCTGTACTGATGAAGGTGAGCGTGGGGGCAGCCGGGGGAGGTGGGGAGGCCCAGTGGGCGGGGTGGAGCCAGGCTGCGGGCGAGCCCGCCTGGGAAGGGGGTCCCTGCTGGGTCCTGCTGCCCCATCTGTCGAGAGGGCCGGCTGGCCTCAGTTTCCCGTCGGAATCAGGAGGAGACCCCTGTCTCTGAGGGAAAAGAGGAAGTGTGGGGTCCCAGGAGGCCTCGCAGCCCCTCCTCCTCCCCGCTCCCCCCACCTCAGCACCCCCCCCAGCCCTGGTGGAGTCCGGTCCCCTTAGGGACTGAAGCAGACCCCACGTGACTGGGGGACTCCTGGGTGGGACCAGACGCTCAGCGGGGAGGGGCTGCCCGGGCTCTGTTCCCCGTCTGTCTGCTCATCTGTCCGAACGGCTGTCCACTCAGCGGGCAGGGGTGAGGGGCAGACGGGGGGCAGCCTGGCCCTCCAGGCACACGGGGGCAGGAAAGCAGGTGGGCCGTGGGGGGTGCCGGCCAGTGACACAGTGAGGACCCCTCTGGCCGGTGGGGGCAGGGGGGACCGGGTGGGCCCAGCTGGGGAACCCTGGGGGATGCGCCACGGGCTGGTTTTAAGGGGAGGTGGCGGTCGTTTGGATGGGGTGTGGGCGGTGCTGGTGGCGGCTTGGCAGACTCCCATCCTGCCTTGGCCAGCGCCCGACTTGGGGGCGGGGTCTCACATGTCAGTTTGGGGCGCTAAGGTCAAGATGCCACAGGATATGAGTGGGGAGACAGGAGCTATCTCAGTGGCAGTGGACCCAGGGGTGTAACCGGGCCCCCCGCCCCGACCCCGGAGGCCTGGCAGGGACCGAGCGCAGCTGGGGGAGGGCAGGGAGGCGGCCCACGGGGTAGAGATGCCAGTGCGAGGCTGGACCTGCCCCAGGAGCCCAGCATCCCGGGGGCTCTGTGACCCCACAGCCTGGACGGGCGGGTGGGCGGCGCACGGGTCGGGGGATGAGCCCGGCCTGCCGTGACGGCGCCCCCTCCCCCGCAGGTGGAGCGGGAGATCGCCATCCTGAAGCTGATCGAGCACCCCCATGTCCTCAAGCTGCATGACGTCTATGAAAACAAAAAATATTTGTAGGTATTGCTGGGTCTGGAGAGCTGGGGGGCAGGGGGGGGCCGTCCCAGGAGGGGGTCGGAAGGACAGGCCATGGCGGTCACTGCTCCTTGACCAGGTCCAGGGCTGGCCAGCGGGGACTTGCAGAGCCACTGGCTTGAGGATGGGGCCTTCGT
>NW_006792775.1:1047413-1048783 GCF_000442215.2 Lipotes vexillifer
GGAGCGGACTCGGGGGGTGGGGTCGAGGGGCAGGAGCAACTCAGGCCCTTTCTCCCGGCCCCAGTGAGCCTCAGGACCCCGCCGCTCTGCCGGGGACTCCCACGGACCCCGTGCCAAGCCCCTTGGAGCCCCCGTGTGCTCCCTCACGTGGGTGGGGACCGCAGGCCGGCCGACCGCACTGTCGCCACCCAGGCCCCTCACCCAGCCTGCTGTCGGGATGCTGAGCGTGGCTGACCTCCTGTCACCACTGAGGCCACTGAGGCTGGCGGACGTCTCCCTGCGTGGGCAGCCCCCCATGTCCCCCGCTGTGTGGCCTCAGCGAGCTCCCCTGGGGGTGTGGGCGGCCGCTCACAGGGTCCCCTCGGGGGGAGTCAGCTCTGTCGCTGCCCCGTGTGTGGCCGTAGGAAAGACCTGGCTGCTGGGCCGCGTCCCTCAGGGAGGGGCTCTGCCAGAGCGTTCCTCGGGACGGGCAGCTGGGCGAGGGGGTGTGGGCAGGAGGCTGGCCTGGCACGGTCCCCGCAGGCCCACTGCCCCAGGGGCCCTCAAGACCTCGAGCCCAGCCCTGACTGGGCCCCTGATGCAGGCTCGCCTTAGCCCCTGCAGCGCTGTCTCGGGCAGGGGAGGTGAGGGCAGGAAGTGGCCCTGGGGGAGCAGGGGGCCCGGGTTCAGCCCCAGCCCCTCCGACAAGCAGCGCCCGCTCTCGGGCCTCCCTCTCTTCCTGTGCCCGCCGGGGACCCAGCGCTGCACGAATGCCCAACTCTGAGTGTTTAACTGTAGATGGGATGACAAGAGCCGCCCCCCATGGGGGCCCTGGGAAGAGCAGGGCCCCGGTTACCACAGGATCGGGGGTGGGAGGCAGGTGGTGGTCCTGGGCCCCCGACACTGGTGAGCTGAAGCCGCCATCGGGACCACCGTGAGGGCCACAGGCCCACGTGGGGACCCACCTGGCAGTGTCTTGATGACATCCATGAGTTTGGGGTACGGGTGGGTGCTGGGCAGCCCTTGCCCACCTCTGCACACAGGAGACCGGTCACACTGCCTCCTTCTGTTCAGATACTTGTGGGGGTGCCAGGCAGGGGGAGAGGCCCCCAGGAGGGGCAGGAAGCAGGGAGGGGCCCGGACAGCAGGCCAGGCGGGGGCGCAGCCGAGCAGAGGCGGGGTGACAGGAACAGGATGCCGGGAGCATGGTGGACAGTGGCCGGCCTTGGTGCTGCTGGGCCCAGCGCCCTCCCGGGGGTCCCAAGGTGGCCCAGGGAGCCTGGAGGCAGGGGAGCAGGGCGGGGACCTCTGCCACCGAGGTTGGGGCACCGCTGGGCCTGTGCTTTGGCTTCCCGCTCAGGAACAGGGCAGGTCCCCTGGGACTGGCCCCG
>NW_006792775.1:1048976-1052499 GCF_000442215.2 Lipotes vexillifer
GACCAGCTCCTGATACAGCCCCCCCGAGGCCCACACCCTCATCCTCGCCAGCCCTGGTCCCGCACGTCCCCTGTCACCCACTTCCCCTCCCCAAGCCACCGCAGCCCACCAGAACCACCCCTCCCTGGTTCCCACCAGGGGCTCCTCGGGGCTTGTGCTCAGCCTTCCAGGCCCAGCTCCCCTGAGGCCCGCAGGCATCCGTGTCCACGTGTCTTGGACCACCCCCCTGCCCCACCCTAGAAACCAGCCCCTCAGATTCCACCCCAGGGAGGCTCAGCTTGGACACAGCCCACTGCTCACCGCAGAGGGGCGTGGGGTCCCCATGGAGCCCGGAGCGCCATGGGAAGCCCACGCCTCCAGCAGCTCACCCCTACCGTTCGGCATCAGCCCAGCTGTGTTGAGCCAAAAGCTGGGGGCGTTCACCACCTGCCTTCTGGCCACACCCACCCCCGCCCCACTATCTTCCGAGACCAGCTGTGCCCTGTCCCCCACGCATGCCTTTTTGAGGTCTGCCCTGCTGGCCAGGGCTCTCTGAGGGCCTGAGTGTCTGATGTGTCTCCCCGCTCCTCTGGGAGCCCAGCCCAGGGTGGCCAGTGAGGGCCTGGAAGGGCCAAGCCTCAGGCTCACAAGAAGGTCAGCAACTGCAGTGCCCCTCTCGCCTTGGGGCCCAATGTGGCCCTGCTCCTCTGGACCTGCTTCCCTGGAGGTGGGCGGGGACCCCACCCTCTGAGGGTGCCCAGTGCCGGGATGTGGTGGAGGATGGCGCCGGGATGGGGTGGTGGTCCACCGCCTCTGGGCAGCGGTGCCCTGGCTGGGTGTGCCCACCCGACGCCCACCCGTCCCCCGCAGATACCTGGTGCTAGAACACGTGTCTGGTGGGGAGCTCTTCGACTACCTTGTCAAGAAGGGGAGGCTGACCCCCAAAGAGGCTAGAAAGTTCTTCCGGCAGATCATCTCTGCGCTAGACTTCTGCCACAGTCACTCCATATGGTGCGTCCCCCGCCCCTCCAGGTGCCCTGTCGCAGGCAGTATATCCTCTACTGGCCCTCCAGCCCAGGGGCATCAGAAAGCTTTCTGCCAGGTGCCCACCCAAGTCTCCTTGGTGTTTTCAGGGGTCCTGGGGTCAGGGTACCCTCGGTCTGGGGGTCCCAGGTTGGCCTCGGCCCAGAGTAGGTGTGGTGGGGGGAGCAGCGAAGGGGAACGCGACCCCAGGGAGCAAAGCAGAGCTTGCCCCTTGCTGGCAGAGTCCCTGTCCTTCCGTCCTGCCACCTTGAGGCCGTCTGCCCCGTAGGAGACTTCCGATTGGCTGCTGGTGACATCACCAGGCAGCGCTGCCATTGGCCTCATGTTGTGAGGGCGGGGTTTTGGGAGGGGCGGCAGCTCCCATCTCTGTCAGCCTCAATCCCGCCTTCCTTCCCAGCCACAGGGATCTGAAACCAGAAAACCTTCTGCTGGACGAGAAGAATAACATCCGGATCGCGGACTTCGGGATGGCGTCGCTGCAGGTTGGCGACAGCCTGCTGGAGACGAGCTGCGGGTGAGCTGAGCCCTCGACCGGCTGCCGGTTCTCCATAGGCCAGGGACACTGGCCAGGGGCTGCTGCCCCGCCCACAGCCTGGCCCCGCGGCTGCCCAGCCAGGTGGCCCCGCAGCCCCAGGGCCCCCCAGCAACCCCACAGCCTGGGCTGGAGGCAGGGCCCCGGCTCTGCTACTGGCACCGTCTCCCCGGTGCAGTGAGGGGCTGCAGGCGACCCGCCTGGCCCATTACATCCCTCGGCTCTGTGGCCAGGCTCGGAAAGGCCGGTCTTGCCCTGGGAGCTCCCTGCCCTGCTTGGGAGTGAGGCTGGCGTGCCAGCTTCCTGGCTCCCAGCACTCTCATGGGGTTGCCTCACGGTCCAGCCTCTGGTGACCATCTCCTTGGGCAGGGCAGGTGGGCAGACAGCCTGGAGCAGAGTGGGCCCCTGGGTCCCAGGCCTGGGCCTCCCCCAGAAGCAGGCAGGGGGGATTAGGTTGTGAGGGAATCGGCACCAAAGCCCTGGGGCCTCCTGGTGGGCCTGAGGGTCCCACAGTGGGACATCCGTCCCAGGCAGAGTTTGCAGTGGGGGCGGGGGGGGTGGGGAGCGGGGAGGGCCCCTCCCTCCGTCTCCACCTGCTGCGGTCCTGGGGGCCAGTCCAGAAGCCCAGGGGTCGGGACGGCTGGGTGCGCGGCGGGTCCCGAGTCTCCTGCCCTGACTGCTGCCTTTGCCTCTTCAGGTCCCCCCACTATGCCTGCCCGGAGGTGATCCGGGTAAGCAGCCAACCCACCACGCGCCCCCACCCTGGTCCCTGTCCCGCCTAGGGGGCCTCCCTGCCCCGGAGATCGTGGACCCCCAGGCCGGGGCCTGGCCGCCTGTCCTTGGCGCCGCCCACGGGGCCTGCTCCTCCCAGGCGCTCCCCTTGGGCCCCTCGATCCCCGGAAGGACCCCGGCCCTGCGCCCGCACCGACCCCAGTGCTGTCCGCAGGGAGAGAAATACGATGGCCGCAAGGCGGACGTGTGGAGCTGCGGCGTGATTCTGTTCGCCCTGCTCGTGGTGAGGCTCGCCCCGCCCCGCCCCCGCCGTCGGTCCGCCCCCGCGGTGACCCCGCCCTCGCCCCGCCCCCATCCCGCCCCCGCCTTCGGTCCGCCCCCGCGGTGACCCGGTCCCGCCGGCAGGGGGCGCTGCCCTTCGACGACGACAACCTGCGGCAGCTGCTGGAGAAGGTGAAGCGGGGCGTGTTCCACATGCCGCACTTCATCCCGCCCGACTGCCAGAGCCTGCTGCGCGGCATGATCGAGGTGGACGCCACGCGGCGCCTCACGGTGCGTCCCTCCTCCCCCAGAGCTCGCACCTGGGCGCACGGGCGCGGGGCGGAGGCCGCGGGCGCGCGAGGGCACAGGCATGGGCGCGTGCCCGGCGTGAACGTGCGCAGGGGTGGGTGCGCGCGCCCAGGGCCGTCCGCGCGCGAGCGCGGTCCAGGGGCGCGGAGCCACTCCGGCTGTCCGGGGCCTGCCGTGTACGCGCGAATAGTTCCTCATGACCGACTCCAGTGGCCAGGGGGTGGCCGGGGTCTGAGGGAAGCCCCAGCCAGCCATCTCTGGCCTCCTCTGGGCTCGGTTCGTGCCAGGATGTCAGGTCCCCCGGGGAAGGGGCAGCAGGACTGCCCAAGAGGCCGCCCTCCCCAAGCAAGCCCCCCAAGTCAGGGTGGAGGGTGGGGCTAGCCCCAGCCTCCTGCTGACACCTGCACCCAGCGCCTCCCGCACGGGTGGGCTGAGCCCTGGCTGCTTCCCCCTGCTGTCCTCCCTCAGGCCTCCTGCCCTGACCCCCGGGGGCTTCTGCTTCCCACCCCCCACCCGCTCCCTCGGCCGTGCCTGCAGCCCCCACTCTCCCCAGCTCTCTGCTGTCTCTAGGGTGGCGCTTCCTCTTCCGCTTGAGATAGGCAGGGTCAGGGGTGCTAGCCTGGAGCTCCATGCTCTCCCCACTCTCCATGCTCCCCCAACCCCTCC
>NW_006792775.1:1052509-1052779 GCF_000442215.2 Lipotes vexillifer
AGGCTCTCCCTACCCCCGTCCTCCTCCCTCCCTCCTCCCCTCCCCCATTCTCTTGCTCTCTCCACACTCAGGCCCCCACCTCCCTGCTCCTTCTGGCCTCCTAACGTGGCCTCTGCTCCTTCCTCGTACTAACTCCCTCTTTCTCTTTCCTTGTAGCTAGAGCACATTCAGAAACACATTTGGTATATGTAAGTAGCTTTTCCTCCCTCGTCGCCTGCTTTGCCTGCGCTGTGGCCTGGAGGGCCTGCTAGGGAAGGCGGGGGGGGGGGG
>NW_006792775.1:1052846-1053532 GCF_000442215.2 Lipotes vexillifer
GCCTCCAGCCTCGGGCCACCCGGCCAGCTCTTGGGGGCCCCTGGGCCGGCCTGCACTGGGCACATGCAGGACGCAGGAGTGTGCAGGGGCTGGGCACAGGGAAGGCAGCAGGATTCGGGGCCCCAGGAAGGGGGGAGCGGAGGAGCTTCGGGCTGGGCCAGAGGTGAGTGACTGGTGGTGGCGGTGCCCTGTCACCCACAGAGGAGGCAAGAACGAGCCCGAGCCGGAGCAGCCCATCCCCCGCAAGGTGCAGATCCGCTCGCTGCCCAGCCTGGAGGATATCGACCCCGACGTGCTGGACAGCATGCACTCGCTGGGCTGCTTCCGGGACCGCAACAAGCTGCTGCAGGACCTGCTGTCCGAGGAGTGCGTCTGGGAGCCGCGTCGGGGCGGGGCCGTGGTGGAGTCTGTGGGTGGGAACACCGCCCTCCAGGAACCCCCATCCACCCTTCCTGGCGCCTCTCGCCCGCCGCAGGGAGAACCAGGAGAAGATGATTTATTTCCTCCTCCTGGACCGGAAAGAAAGGTACCCGAGCCATGAGGACGAGGACCTGCCGCCCAGGAACGAGATAGGTATGAGGTCCCTGGGTGGCCCGGCCCACGCTGCCCCCTCCAGGCTGCCCGGCCCTGACCCCCATCTGCACGCAGACCCTCCCCGGAAGCGCGTGGACTCCCCAATGCTGAAC
>NW_006792775.1:1053879-1063212 GCF_000442215.2 Lipotes vexillifer
AAGCGCATGGACTACCCAATGCTGAACAGGCACGGCAAGCGGCGGCCTGAGCGCAAGTCCATGGAGGTGCTGAGCGTGACGGACGGCGGCTCCCCGGTGCCTGCGCGGCGGGCCATCGAGATGGCCCAGCACGGCCAGAGGTGCGTGCCTTCTAGGAGGGCCCAGCGCTCTGCCTCCTGGTGCCCCGGCCCAGTCAGCGACGGGGCCCCTCACAGGCTGTGCTGGGCCTGGCCTGGCTCTTCTCTGCGCCCCTGGCCCTGGGGCTGGGCTGAGGCCACTGGGTAGGGCTGGACTGCATGGGCTGCACTGGCTGCATTGAGCTGAGCTGGGCTAGACTGCCCTGGGCAGGGCAGATTCGGGCTGGGCTGGACTGAGCTGGGCTGGACTGGCTGAACTGAGCTGGACTGGAGTACACTGGGCTGGGCTGGGCTGAGCTGGGCAGGGCTTTGCTTTGTTGGCCTGGGTTAAACTGGGCTGGGTCAGGCCGTCCTGGACAGGACTGGGCTGGGTTGGGCTGGAGTGGGTTAAACTGAGCAGATCTAAGCTGACCTTAGCTGAGCTGGACTTAAGTGGGCTGAGCCGGGCGGCTCAGAGATCAAGCTGTGTTCAGAGCTGCAGCCTAGCAGGCTTATCCCCGATTGATGCTGAGCCCACGTCTGGGTCACCTGTGGCAGTGCAGGGATCAGGGACGTGGAATTCGGGGGCAGGGCGGTGGGTGAGGAGCAGGTCTGGGTTGTCCAAACAGAGCGCCCCCTGGAGGAAGGAAGGGCACCCAGGTCCTGCAGAGCCTCTGCCGATTCGGGGCTGGCTGGGTGAGACCAAGCTTTCCTGCCCAGGCAGGGGCTTCAGCCATCTGGGGACAGCCCCTTGGGCCAGGCCTCCGAGGACCCGCAGGGCTACTGGGCCCCACCATCAGGATTCAACTGGCTGCCCAGCTCACAGGCCACAGCCCCGTGGTGGTGCCAGGCCCTCCCCGGGGAAGCAGGCTGGCTCAGCCTCTGACCTGGGCTCCTGGCCTCCGGGGCTTCCTTCCAGGCCTCCGGGCCGTGTGGCCCACCCGCCGCAGGCTTGTGCACTGGGTGGGGGGGACGAGCAGCGGGAAGGTCCCTGCTGGCCGTGGTCCTGCCCTGATTGTGCCTTGTGTCCTGCTCACTGGGGGTGCATCTCTCCCGGCGGGGCCCCAGGGAAGCGGCCCCCTCCAGCGGCCCAGGCGAGAGGTCACTTCTACGCAGCCCACCTTTCCCGAGCCTTGTCCTGGCCTCCGGTCCAACACCTACAGGGCAGCTTGAAGGCTCGCCAGCCCCCCGGCGCCAGCCACCCACACCCCGCACCCCGCAGCTGCCTGGGGCAGGCGCAGGCGCAGGGGCAGGGGCTGGGCGTGGGAGGCCCCCCCCCATCGCGGCTTCTGCTTTGCCTTCCAGGCCTGGGCGCCCAGGGGTGGTGGGGTGGCCTCAGGTGTGAGCCGTCCTTTCCCTGGCACTTCCCCACCCGCTGCTGCTTCTCAGGCTCTGCCTCCTCTCTGGCTTTGCCACTCGTTACCACAACAGGCCACACCCGCTGGGGCTGGAGGGGTCCCGGGGCTGGCGGCAGTGCTAGGCATCCTCCAAGGCCCGGCCAGGCCACCCTGCCAAGCAAGTCACCGGGGCCGGGTGTGCTGTGGCCCTGGTGCTCTCCTGCCTGACCCCCCCCCGCCCCCCACGTCACGTCTGTGCGCCCTGGCCTGGGGCCAGGTGGGTGGTGCCCAGCTCGGAGCTGTGTGGAGGTCTGGCCTCCTGGACCGCCTGGTGGGGCTGCATCAGTAACTCTGTTTTCTCGCTTTGTTCCCGCTGTAGTAAAGCAATGTTCAGTAAAAGCCTGGATATCGCTGAAGCCCACCCCCAATTCAGCAAAGAAGACAGGTATACACCCTGCCCACCCATCCCCCGCCCCCCAGTCCCAAAGACAGCGGCGGGCCTGGTGGCAGGGCTGGGCCTGAGGTGCATCTGGCCCTCTCCTCTTTGGCAAGGGAACCTTCCAGCGAGCCGGGGAAGGGCCCGGGTCAGGCTAGGCTGAGGCCCAGAAGGAGGAGCGGGGCTGCTGGGACGAGGCCCACGGCCGGCCCCAAGAGGGGCCGGGAGACCCAGAGACTCTGCCTGCCCTGGGCCCCTGGGCTGCAGGCCGTGAGGTCCCTTCCGGCCGGCCCTTGCCCTGTGGTCAGTGGCCTCCGTGGCCCTCGTTAAGCTCCCCTCCCCCAGCCCACGCTGGCCCATATCCCGCAAGGGCCAGAGTAGACGTGGCAGCCCCAGGCGGCTGCAGGCTCCCTAGGAAGGGGCAGGAGGTGTGCCGGTCCCAGGGGTCTCAGCACAGGGTCTGGCCTTCCAGAGCCCCCAGCCCCGCCCCTGCAGGGCCTCCTGCCCGGCGGTGACAGTGGCGGGGCCTCGCTCGCCCCCGGGCCCCCTCTGACTCCCCCTGCACCTGCCTGTGCCTCGCCCACTCTGCTCCGCGCCCTGGCTGCTCTCGTGCTGGCGCCGTCCTTCCGCAGCTCAGTTTCCAGGGACCGCCTGGTTAGACAGGAGGGCGTGCACGCGGTTCCCCTCTCTCTCCCGCTGCCGCTTTTTCGCTTTCCTCGTGCCGAGCAGCAAGCTCACGGCTGGCTTGTGGCTGCTGGGGTGGGCGCCAGCTGGCACCGACCAGCCCCCCAGCCCCGTTCTCAGTATCTGGAAGCTTCGGGCCCGGGCCCGGGCCCGGCTCTGAGTGCAGTCCTGGACTCGGGCAGGCTGGGTCGGGGGTGCTGAGAGGAGGGTCAGCGCTGCCCCCCGGCTCCGGGCTGTGTCAGCTCGCGGGGTGGGAGTCAGAGGGTCATCGCCATGGGGCCCCAGCCCACAGGTGCTGGGGGACCGGCCAGCGTGGGCTCAGCTCCGGCCCGAGGCCCAGGGGCCAGCTGCGGTGTGGGCAGTGTGGCCGGGCTGGCGGGTGGGCAGTGTGGACGCCCTTCACTCTCTTCTGTCCTCTTCTCTCCCGTGGCTGCCTCGACCCCTCCGGTTTCCTTGCTCTAAGGGTGGCAGGTGCCGGCGCCCAGGGGTGAGCGGGCGCTTCCTTTCCCTCGAGGCCACGCGGGGTGGTGGAGCGAGGCCCCGCAGGCCTGGCCCTGCCCCGAGAGGTGTCCAGTTCCTGCCCTGAGGGGGCGGCGGCTACATGCGTGTCTCCGCTGGGCACGCTGGGCCAGTGGCCTCTCTCTGGCCAGATGGGGCCGGGGTGGACCGAGTCTGCGTCCCTGCTGACGCCCGTCCCAGGTGCTTGTGGTGTGAGCAAGGGGAGGGCCGTGGGCGTGGAGGGGCTGGGCTGGTGCCAGCTGGTGGCCCACACGGCAGGGTGTGAGGCGCCGGGCGGAGTGCAGGACTTGGGGCCTGTGACAGCTCAGCCTCGGGGTTCAGCTGGGCTGCCTCAGGGCCCCGGAGCTGGCGTCGGCTCACGGGAAGCCCTGTGTCCTCTCACCCCGGGCCCCGAGAGATCCTTGCCGAGGGCTCCTCCGTGCCATCCTGGACCTGGGGCCTCGGGCCTTGGACACAGGGCACCTTCTGTGTGGCGGGAGAGGAGTCCCACGGTCTCCAGCTGCACCACTGGGGCTCTGATGGGGCCCCCAAGGGGCGGTGGGCTCTTCTGGGCCTGGTGAGAGGCAGGGTGGGGACAGCAGGACAGCCCCAGGCACGGCCAGGTGTGCCGCAGACTGGGGCAGCCTCGGGGCTCTCAACCAGGGCTCCAGGCCTCCTGGAGGGTCCACCTGAGGGGAGAGAGAAGCCGAGAGCCGGAGGCCCCGAGGCCCCTTCCTGGTCTGAGCCGCCCTCTGCACCTGTGTCCCCAGGTCTAGGTCCATCAGCGGCGCTTCCTCAGGCCTCTCCACCAGCCCACTCAGCAGCCCCCGGGTAAGTGAACCCTCCCCAGCTCCGTTGCCAGCGTGCACCCGGGTGGGGGGCGGCTCGGTGGGCCCCCCCCCAGCCCCGCCTGCTGCTGGGGCCGCCCGCGTGGTGGCAGCTGCTGCTCTGTGGGCTCCGGCTGCCTTCGCTAACTGCACGTTTTTTGTTTTGTTTTGTTTGTTTTCTCGTGTGTTCTTTTCTTTTGTGGCGAACGCTCCCACCCCCATGCCTGCCTGCCCCCGCTGGTCCTGCCTTGGGGTCCCCGGGTGCTGTGTGTGCATGCGGGGCGGGCGGGGCACGCGCTGGGGCCGCTTGGCTCTCGGGGGCCCGTGCGCTCTCCCTCCTGCCCTCGGCGCTGCCCTGTAGCCTGTTAGAAAGTTTGTCTTGCCTCCCCCGCCCCCCGAGCTCCCCTTTGTGGCCTGCCCCCCGGCCACCTCCGTGGAGCCTGAAGCTGGCCGGAGCGCCTCGCGGCCCGGACACGTCCTCCCTCCACAGGCTGCCCCGCGGCCCAACCCCAAGACCCAGACCTTGCCGAGCAAGGCCAAGCTGACGGACAAGCCGCTGCAGGGCACCAAGTCCCACCCGCTCCCGGCGGGCGCCCAGGCCCGGCCCCTTGTTGCGGGAGGCCTCAGCCCCCAGCTGGCCCTGACCCCGGGCTCACCCACCCTGCCGGCCCCTGCCCGGCTCCCACCCACTGGGACTGAAGCCAACACCAAATCTGTCCCCACCATACAGGTGACCCCTCACCCCTCTCCGAGGGGCAGTCCCCTCCCTACCCCCAAGGGGACGCCTGTGCACACGCCCAAGGAGAGCCCGGCCGGCACGCCCAACCCCACGCCACCGTCCAGCCCCAGCGTGGGAGGGGTGCCCTGGAGGACACGGCTCAACTCCATCAAGAACAGCTTCCTGGGGTCACCCCGCTTCCACCGCCGGAAACTGCAGGGTGAGTGTGGCGGGACACGTGGGGTGTGCGGGGCTCGGGGGGGCTGGTGGCGGGGGGCCAGGGGAGCACTGCCCATCCTGGCAAGCGGGGCAGGCAGCGGCCGGCTTCAGAGGGTCTTCCCCTCCCCCTTGGTGGTTTATCCTCCCGAAAGCGCTGGCGAGAGGTACCCCCAGTGTCCATGTGTCCCCAAGCCTGCCCACTGTGTGTCAAGGACCCCACAGTGCAGGGTTGCTTGCCCGGCGGGCGCGGGCTTGGGACTCCTCCTGGCTCCATTGTTCCCCTTTGGCCCAGTGGCCTGCTCAGGCCGGGCTGCCTGAGCCCCAGAGGCGAGCGGGCCAGTGGGCGGGCATGGGTGGGTGTGGTGAGGAAGCCCACGGGGCTGGGGCAGTGGTAGGCAGCCTGCCCCTGTGTGCTGGGTGCCGAGGGTCAACGGGTACCTCCAGGCCACCAGGCCCCACCAGCCACCCAGTGCGGTCGACGGGCGGTGCCATGTATCCCGGGACAGCAGGGCTGGTTGGAGGCCAGAGACGGTGAGGCCCGGTTTCAGCACCAGAAGGCAGGACAGCTCCCTGTGGCCCGAGGCTCCTGTGGCCGTGGCGGCGGGCAGGAGCCGGGAGCTGACCTGTGCCCGCGGGCGCTGGAGACAGTGCCGCGGCTCCCGAGACCCCAGCCGCTGCGCTGGCGCCCTGGTGGGGGAAGGGTGGAGCGGTCACCACACTCTCCCCGTCCTTCCCGTGTGCAGTTCCGACGCCCGAGGAGATGTCCAACCTGACCCCGGAGTCGTCCCCAGAGTAAGTGGCCCTGCCCGAGGTCAAGTGTGACCTGTCGCCGCCTTCTTAGTGCGTGGGGGTCTGCGACGGACCCTCCCATGTGTCAGGCCGGGGGATCCACTGAGGGCTTTGGGGCCCCTCAGCGCTGGGGTCTCTGTGTCTCCACCTCGAATGCCAGGCCAGCGGGGCAGGGCCTGGGCGGTGAGGGAGCTGCTCTTCCCAGATGTGCTCAGAAGCCACAGACAGCCTGGGGGTGCCTGGGACTGGGGGTGGCAGGGGAGAGCACAGCCATGCCTCAGGGTGACTGTCCACACCTCCTGAGAGCCCCGGCCTCCACATGGGGGAAGCGTGTCGGCCCCCAGCCCTTGGTGACCAGGGGTGCGGTGCCTGCAGGAGGGCCTCCACCAGGGAGGGGCGCTGGGCAGTGCTGACTGGGGCTTCCCAGGGTGAGCCCAGCCCGGAGTGTGGCCGGACACCTGGCGGCTCGTAGGGATGGAGGGTCTCAGGGAGGAGGTGAGGAGGGCAGGCCGGCGGGAGCCGTGTCCAGGGCAGGGTGGCCTTGGCCAAGGTCAGGACACATCGAGCCCCCGGCTCACCGTCCTGCAAGGGCAGGAAGCAGGGCCCTGAGGCGACAGGGGGGCAGTGCTGCAGCCCAGCCAGATGTCTGGACGGGAGTCCCGTGTGTCTGGGGCGAAGACCCCAGAGAGGCGCCAGCCTTCGCTCCCACCGCCTCGTGTGAACGTGAAGGTGCGGAGTGGACACGGGGGCGGGGCCCTGTCGTGACCTCACCGGCAGCCTTCGGCCCGGCAGGAGAAGCTGCCGTTACCCTGTCACCGTGACCCGGCATGGGGCCTGTGGACACAGCGGGAGCGGGCGGGGTTGGGGCTGGAGGGCAGCCAGCCTGAAGTGTGGGGTTTCGGGATCTCCGTGATCCCACCGTTTGTCTCCCTTCGGTCACGGTTTCCTGTTGTCATCAGAAGCTCTCGCGACCATGTTTGTAACAGAATTGTTAGGTTTATCGGAAAACTCAAAAAAAAAAAGCCGCCCAGAGCAGCTGACACCAGCGTGCAGGTGGCCTGCAGCCTCCCCTGCCCATTCTCGAGTCCTGGAGGCCTCGTCCCCCTCCTGAGGGCCCCGGCCAGCGTCGCCACCCGGTGCATGTGGCTGACGGGAAGGAGCAGACGGGTGGCCCCGCTGCACCCCCAGCACCCACTCCTCCCAAGGACGTGTTCGCCCGCCCTGAGACGTCCCCTCCACCAGCGGCCAGCAGCCTCGTGTCAGCAGAGCGTGTGCGTCCGCGTGTTCCAGAACCGGCCCGTGCGACCGTGGGGCTGGCGAGTCTGGGGACTGTAGGCTTCGCAGGCGGGAAGCAGGGCGGCTTCTCCGTCTCAGTGCTGAGAATCCCTTCCCCTCCAGGAGCCTCAGCCTTTGCTCTCAGGACCTCCCGCGGAGCGGACAAGGCCCGCCACGTCCAGAGTGTGCTCGTCACCACGTCTCAAAGTCACTCTCAAGAAGCACACCCAACCTTTACCAAACAGGCCCAGTTGACGCCCAGGTTTAATTAACTGTCACAGGCCTTCCCGGCTCATCCAGGCTGCTTGCAAACCAGACACCAAAGTACAACGCGGAGCTTTCCTGTTGCTCTGTCTCTTCGTCGAGGGAGGAGGGGCAGAAGCGCCTGCCGCGGGCTTCAAAGCCGCCTCCCGGCCCACGTCCTGGGCTCAGGCCCCAGTGCGGTGCTGGGGTGAGCAGCGCGGGCGGCCTGCACCCCAGAGCTCTGAGCACGCCAGCGGCCACAGAGACGGCAGGATGTGGGGAAGGAAGCGAAGGTGGCCAAGTACGGCGTGGCGTCGGGAAGGATATGTGTCCCCGCAGCTCTGCCTCCGGCAGGTCTCTGGGGCCGGCTCCAGCCGCAGGAGTGGACGGCCTCTGTCGGCAAGCTGCCTGCTGCCGCCACATTGCCACGGGCTGGAGAGCCGGCTCTGGAAACGGGCAGGAAAAGGGAAGGTGCACAGCAGGAAACAGCAGCCGCGCCTCAGACCCCGCGGCTCATGCTGCCAGCGCCGCCGGAGCAAGACACCGGGCCCGAGCGGGCCGGCCCTGGCCCCGGCCCAGCCTGAGTTGGGCGCGTCTGCCAGCGGGGCCCTGGCTGTGTCCGCACTACAGCTGCCTGGGTGAGAGCGACAGCGGTCGCTCCCAATGGCACGTGGCTTGGGGTCAGGCCCTGTGCATGGCCCGGCTGGGCCCTGCTTCAGGGTGTTGGCCAGCGGTGCTCATCTCAAGGCCCAGCAGGGGCAGGACCCTCCGCCGAGCTCGTGGGGTCACGGGCAGGATTCAGGTTCCTGGCCACGTGGGCCTTGCTGTCACATCCGTCTGTCCCCGCCGCATCCGTCGGCTTCGTCAAAAAGAGGTGGAGACCCGCTTGCCAGACGGAAGTCCAGCCTTTTAGAGACTGAGCTCGCACGCGACCCCCGTCACCTTCCCCGCCTCCCCGTCCTCCTGGTCAGGAGCAAGTCCCGGGCCTCGTCCACACGAGGGAGGGGCCCGCACAGGCTGAACCCCGGAGGCAGGATGGTGGGGCCGGCAAGGGGTCTCCCCCACGCTGGTGTGCGTCGTAGGGCAGGGCCCCGCCGCAGAGACGGAGGGCCCCAGAAGCTGGGCAGAGTGAGGCGAGACCGGAGGATGATGGCGTAGAGGGCAGGGAGGCGTACACGTGATGCCCGTGAGATGAGGAGTCTCGTGCAGGAGGGCACTGCCGGCCCCTGGGGTGGCCCCTGCCCTGCCCCGTACAGCGGCTGGGCCCCCAGGGGTCGAAGCGACCACTGTGTTCCAGAGTGACCTGGGCTGGGGCAGCGGGGCTGCAGGTGGCCAGGTGGCTACCGGTCCCCAAGGACAGAGGGTGGTCCGCCAGGGGGAGGGGCAGGTAGCACCCGGGGCCCCCAGCCCGGGTCCTCTGCACCATGACACCCCTGTCTCTCCTATACATACCTCTGCAGGGGTCCCTGGCCTGCCCCCGCCCCCAACTCCTGCACCCCACGTAGCCCCAGGCGGGGCACTTTTCTCCAGGAAGCTGCAGGATTGCGGCTTGGCGAGTTACCCCGAAACATGGTGGCTTCAACAGAGAGGAGCAAGGGTGGGGGTCAGGGTGGGCTCAAGGGCAGGGCACCCTACCGCCACCCTCCTTTCTTTCCTGGTGGGGTTCCGGTGGGCGCAGCCCAGGCCCGAGCAGGCAGGGGTGGTTGGGGTGAGGTGCGGGGCCGAGGGCTCTGCGATTAGCATCAGGGCTGTCGGGTGAGGGGCAGGGCAAGGCGGAGGGTGGTCAGGGTCAGGATGGCGGGTCAGGGCGGGGAGTCGGGGTCAGGGCGGGGTCTGGCTGGGACAGCAAGCTGGCCCGCAGCCCAGAGGGCGGGCTCGGGGCTCGGCTGGCGTGCCCTGACCTGCCCAGCCCTCCGCCCGCCCCCAGGCTCGCCAAAAGGTCCTGGTTTGGGAACTTCATCAGCCTGGAGAAGGAGGAACAGGTCTTCGCGGTCATCAAGGACAAGCCGCTGAGCTCCATCAAAGCCGACGTCGTCCACGCCTTCCTGTCGGTGAGCCTCGCGCCGCGCGGCCGCTGCCCCCGGGGCCCCGCCTGGGCAGGGCCAGGGCAGCGGGCACACCGTGGCCGGGAGACGGGCTGTGCACAGGCCCGGGACGGGGCGGGCCTGGGGGCCACCTCGCTGAGACGGGG
>NW_006792775.1:1063239-1067198 GCF_000442215.2 Lipotes vexillifer
GCGGGGGAAGCATGGGCGGCTGCGAGGCGGCTCTGAGGAGGGAGCTTGAGGCCTCGACGGAGGGGAGGGGCCTCTGCTGGGTCTGGTGGATGCGCCTGCGGCCTCCACCAGACCCAGCAGAACGGTCCCGGGGGGCTGGCTCCGTGTCCTGTGTGCCCCTGCCCACTCCCACATGCTGCCGGCCTCCCGCAGTCCCTCGCCTCCCACCGGTGGCTTCTGAGATGGGCTGTGCTTGGGCCTTGGGTGGGTTTCCATCTGCCTTTGCTGGGATCTTTGGGCGCGTGGGGCAGAAAGCCCCGAAGAGTGTCTTCCAGAGTCACTCGTGTCAGGAGGCCTCACCCGCCCTGCCCTGCGTGGGGCCTGCCTTGTGCCGGGCCCCCCTGGGATCACAGGTTAGGGGTCCCTCGGCATCCCCACAGCCCAAGGCCGGGACCCCGCCTTGGTATGGGCGGGGCCTGCCGAGATGGCAGCCTCAGCCCCCCACACACACTTGGCCACCCTGCCTTCCTGGGCGCAGCGAAGTTTCCCTTAGGGCTTGGGGGCCAGCTTGGCACTCCTCGCAGAGGTCTCCAGGAACGGGAGAGCTCAGCGCCAGGTGGGGGACTTCGGCCTTGTGCCGGGTGTGGGCACCCTGGCCCCGCTGAGCGCCCCCAGCCCCGCCACTGCAGCCTCTCCTCTGGGCCCCGGGTCTGGGCCTTCCCTGGAGCCCCCCAGGCCTCTCCTGGGACACCAAGATTTCCCCCGTGATGTGAACTCAGCCCCTTCTAACCGGCGAGCCAGCACTGTGCTCTCCGAAGCAACAGAGCCCTGTCCTGGGGCCGACCCCTCTGAGGCAAGACCGCCTCCTGGGTTTGTTTTGCCGGACATTTCCCTGGCCGCTGCGCAGCCCAATCACACAGAGGCCTCTGGCAGACCCCGGAGCCAGCAGAGCGGCGGGCGCTGTTGTCAGCGGTGCCGGGGCCCTTAAGCCCGGGGGCTCTGTCTCAATACGGGCCACGGGCTCTAGCCCCAGGCCTCGCTGCTGCTTGCGGGGCCTCCAGCTGCCCACTGGCCTCCCCGCCCGCCCCTTAGAGCCCTGCTCTCTGCTGCCGTGTCGCGATCCATCTGCCACCCGTGCGGAGCTCCGTCCGGCTGAGGCTCTTGGGGAGCCAGTGCTGCTGGGGCCTCGGGCGGCGGCCGGCTCCCTGCCCTCTGGGGTTTCCTCTGGTGACTCCAGACGAGGCCGCGCTCACGCCACCCACTGCCCGCAGATCCCCAGCCTCAGCCACAGCGTCATCTCGCAGACGAGCTTCCGGGCCGAGCACAAGGCGACGGGGGGCCCGGCGGTGTTCCAGAAGCCGGTCAAGTTCCAGGTGGACATCACCTACACCGAGGGCGGGGCGGCGCAGAAGGAGAACGGCGTCTACTCCGTCACGTTCACGCTCCTGTCAGGTGAGCTGCTGGCAGAGGCCGAGGGCGGGGGCTCCCGGGGGCGGGGCTCCGGGCCAGCCCTGCCCCTGCCTCACCCACCCCCCCCACCTCCCCCAGGCCCGAGCCGCCGCTTCAAGAGGGTCGTGGAGACCATTCAGACCCAGCTGCTGAGCACACACGAGCAGCCTTCTGCCCAGCACTTGTCAGGTGAGGGAGGGGCTCAGCTCGGGCCGCCCTGAGGGCTGGCGATGGGGTGCGGCCCCTCCGCGTGCACCCCCGGGAGCAGGGCCCTCCCGGCACAGTGGCCGGCCGTCTCTGCGCACCAGGGGGGTAGGCCCAGCACGCCACACTGAAAGGCGCCTCTTGTCCACTGTAGACCCCCCCCCGCCAGCTCCGGGACTAAGCTGGGGTGCTGGGCTTAAGGGCCAGAAGGTGGCCACCAGCTACGAGAGTAGCCTCTGACGCTGGCAGGTAAGGTGTCCAGCCCCGCCGCTGGGGCAGGGAGGGGCTGCGGGCAGGTCCTCTGCGAGAGCCAGACTGGCCCCGAGGAGGCACCCTGTGCCCGGCCATGTGTCCAGCGGCCACCTCCCGGCCCTGGACAGGCCCCGCAGGCCCCAGGCCAGCGAGAGCAGAGGCTCCGGCAGAGCAGTGACCAAGGTGCTGCCGGGAGCCCTGTCACCCTCAAGGGTCCCCCAAGTAGCACTCTCCAGGGCTGTGGGCCTGGTGCCCACACTGGCTGGCACGTGAGGGGCTGTCCGCCACCCACCCTCCCCGTGGCGGGCAGGACACAGGGGCCCTGAGGTCCAGTCAAAGCAGGGGCTCCCCAGCTGGGCCTAGAGGGGGCCACCCAGGAATGGGGCTGCCCAGGCCTGCAGGCGCCAGGGGCCCGGGAGCCTGAGGGTCTGTGCCACTCGGCACCTGGCGGGGAGCGGCTGCAGCCCTGTGGGTGCGGGTGAGGCCCGGGGGCACGTGCATGAGCTGTTAGGGAGGGTGAGCGGCGCGCGTGCGCTCAGCGGGAGCTGGCAGCTCACCACGAGGCCTGTGTTGGGGTGTGGGGTCTGGGGAGCACAGGGTCCAGCCCAGCCCCACCTCTCAGAGCCCTCTGTGGCCAGCCGTCTGTGCTTCTGTGTAGGGTCCTAGAGGCCAGACCGGCTCCACCGTCCACCCGCCCCTGCCATCCTCATTCCATCGTCTGTGTTTCACCTGCCCCCCTTTTCTACCCCAGCGTGTGCCTCACTGCCCTATTGGTGGGTTGGGGCTGGAGGGGCCCCGACACCCTGGCCCTGGGAGCCAGGCTGGCCCGGGGGCCGGTGCCTTTAAGGCCTCCACCTCGGAGCAGGGCAGTGCTCAGAGGGAGAAACCGAGGCTGGGGAAGGACAGAGCTTGTCCAGGGAGGCAAGCAAGGGGCCTGGTGTGCCGCCCAGGGGACAGCCGTGCCTGCACCCACCCCGCCCAGAGCCACGGTCCCTCTTTGCTCCTGGCCAGGCAGAGTCCCACCCTAAGGGATACCATTCTGTCTGTTGGCGAACGTGCCTGCTCTAGGTCCCCCAGGCCCAGCAGCAGTAAGCAGGGTGGACACGGCCCTTCTGCAGGGCCCCATCCCCGTTTTAGCCCTGGGCCCAAACCCACGTCCCTGGAGACTGTTGGGTGCCTGCCCTGGGCCAAGCCCATCTCCCCTGCCTTCCTTCAGGGAGCCCTGGGCCTGGGGAGCCCACTCCGGGACCCCAGCCCACCCCTTGGCCCCGTCCCCAGGCCTCCCCGAGGGGTCAGCCTTTCCCAACACCCTCCCCCACCCCATACTGGACACTTTTGTCCAGCAAGCTCAGTCCTAGAGCCACTGGAGGAGGGGGCAGAAGCGGGGGCCCCTCAGGCGCCAGGCCAAGAGATCTGGTGGCCACTCCAATAGGGCCCCCACCCAGCCCAGGGAGGGGAGGCCCCAGTGAGGGCCGTGAGGCAGCCGCCCTCCACCCCAGGCTCTGCTGCCTTCCCTATACCCCCAGCCCTAACACTGCCAAGCCCAGCAGAGAGTGGGAGAGGGTGTGCCACGGTGAGTCGAGGGGCGAATGGGAGCCCTGCGGCCACGTGAGCCACAGAGCGGCAGGGTGAGGACACGGAGGTGGCAGCGTAGACCGCAGCCGGGGACCTGGCCCTCTCGGCTCCAAGGCGTGTGTCCTGGGCCCAGAGCGCAGAAGGGAGGGCGGGCCAGGCAGGACGCTCCACTGCCCAGGAGAGGGGCCCCACTCCAGGCTGCTGGCCCTCTGCTGAGCCCCTCCTCTCTGAGCCGCCCACTCCAGGCTCTACCCACCTGAGCCCCACCCCTTGGCCACAGCCCCTCAACCCCACTCCAGGCTCCGCCCCCTCCCCCAGGGCCTGGCCCGAGGCTGCAGGCAGCATCCAGCTTGAGGTCTGAGCTGGAAGCCTTTTTCACACGTCTCCCCCCTCCTCTCTCCGTTCTGTGCTCCAGACACCACTAACTGTATGGAAATGATGACGGGGAGGCTTTCCAAATGTGGTAAGAACCCCTCACGCTCACCTGGGCCCCCCCCCCC
>NW_006792775.1:1067218-1067510 GCF_000442215.2 Lipotes vexillifer
CGCCCCGCCTGGCCCCCCCCCCCCAGCCTTCCCCCCCCACCGCTCACCCCTGCACCCCCTGCAGCCTGCTCCTGGCTGGGTGCTGCCCCGCCACCCCCTGGGGCTGTCCCGGGATCCCTGTGTACACGAGGGGCCCGGACATGCACACGTGGCCTCGCTGGCCCCCAAGGCGCCCAGCCGTGCCCAGCCCCCCAGCCCCCCAGCCCCTGCCACAAGCAGCCTCGGTCACCCTCCAGGGCGGGCACAGGCCTGGCCCTAGGATCAGGGCAGGCCACGGAGGGACCCCAAGGCT
>NW_006792775.1:1067520-1074249 GCF_000442215.2 Lipotes vexillifer
AGGAAAGGGTGCCCAAGCCCCAAGGCCAGCAAGGGTCCCACGTCTGGGCCCTGGCCGGGGGTCAGGGTGGCCCCTAGTCCTTGGGCCGGAGGCTGGCGTCATGCCCTCTCTGCCCACTGGAGGGGGGCGGGGCGGGGCTCCTGCCCAGGCCCTGAGCTGCCTGGCCACAGGTGCGCCGGCCGCTCGCCCTGCCGCAGCTGGTGGGGAGAGGGCCCTGCCCGTTCCTGCTCAGGTGGGGGCCAGGTTTAGGAGGTAGAACTGAGGTGACCCCAGTCGCGCACCTGGATCGTGAGCACGGGCCCCCGGGTGGGGCGGGGCCCCGCTTCTGCTCCCTCCTTCTTGCCCTCCAGACATGCCCTCTGGGACCAGGGCCCCCACTGTGGCTGCCTGCCCAGCCCCCCTACACCCCAGCTCCATGCCTGTCCACCCACCCATCCGTCCGTCTGTCCGCTGCTGACCTCTGTGTCCACGCTGTGCCACCCAGGCTGGCTGGGGGCCGGGCTCCAGGCCTCCTGGGAGGAGGGTGGCAGGCCCGCTGGCTCCAGCCTCCCCGGCCGCCAGCCCCAGGGTCCTGCTTGGCCCCGGCCTTTAGGCGTCTGTCTCCAGAGCTGGGCTGGCCCGCTGGCCAGGCTGCGGGGCTGACTGGGAGGCCGAGGCTGAGGTGGAGGGAGGGCCGGTCCTTCGGGAGGCCTGGCGAGGGAGGAAGGTGCCCACCGGCCCCAGCTTCCGCCCCGCAGCCCAGAGGCCTCGAGCCCCCACCGGCCGCCTGCCCTGCTTGCTGCCGCGGCCCCGCTCACCTGCTCGGACCCCCTCACGGGCCTTTCGTTCATTCTGTCTGTTGTTCTCTCTCTTCCCTCCCTCCCTCCTTTTCTCTCTTTTCTTTTTTTCTTTTGTCTTCTGTTCTGTGCACCCAGGCAGCCCATTGAGTAACTTCTTTGACGTAATTAAACAACTTTTTTCAGACGAGAAGAACGGGCAGGCGGCCCAGGCCCCCAGCACGCCCGCCAAGCGGAGTGCCCACGGCCCACTCGGGGACTCCGCGGCCGCTGGCCCCGGCCCTGGAGGGGACGCCGAGTACCCAGCGGGCAAGGACACGGCCAGGACGGGGCCGCCCGCCGCCCGCCGAGAGCACGGCCCCGACAGTGGCCCCCAGGCCGCCTCGCCGCCCGCTCGCCCACCCGCCGCCCGCCCGGTGTGGACCCGGGGCCGCGCCCGTCTGTCCGTCTAGACTGTTGTGAAGCCGGGGAGGAAAGGAAAGGGGGCACCGGGGGCCACAGCCGCGGCTGGGCCGCCCGCGCCCGCTCTCTCTTTCTCTCGCTGTCTCTCTCCCTGCCTGTCTCTGACAACGCCACTGTTTCCGCTCTGATACCAGGAATTATCCCGAAAAGTTAACATGTCATCTCCACGAGGCCGTCCTCCGTGCTCTGCACCGGACACCGGCTGACCGAAGGCAGCTGCCGTGGACCTGCCCTCTCTCCTCTCCTGCTGCTGCCGCCCACTGGGCAGTGAGGCCCTGCCCGCCCGCCAGCTCTGCCCAGTTTCAGCTCCGCATGGCCACGGGGAGGAGGACCCGGCCCCGAGGGGAAGCTGCCTCGGGCCCACCCGACTGGACGCACGGTGACCAGTGCCCCCGGCGGGTCCGGCCGGCCTCCGGGGCAGGCCCAAGGGAGCGAAGCAGCCGTCTGGCCCGGCCGGCACGGCCTCTCCTCGGCACGTCCCCTCCCTGCTGCTCCCTCCTCGTCCACGTCCATGCACCTCAGCGCCGCCCACCTGCCTCGCCGCATCCCACCCCCCAGCTCCCCGGGGCTGCAGGTGGAAAGAAACCCCGGGGGCCCTGCAGCACCCGCCCACCTGCCCGCCCACCCGCCCGCCCCAGGGCAGGCCGAGATCAGTATTATTTACTTGCTGTTTTAACTTATTGAGTTTCTTTACTTCTCCGTTCAGGGAAGGGGCAGCAGCAGCGCCGTCCTGCCGTCTGTCTGTGTGTGTGTCTTGGGCCGGGTGGGGTCTGGGCCAAGGTGCCCCGTGGACAGAGCGGTCGGGGTGCTGGGGCCGCGGGGGCAGCCGGCCGATGCAGCGCCGGCAAGCTACTGTAAACTTTAAAGAATTCCTGCAAGATATTTTTATAAACTTTTTTTCTTGGTTGTTTTTGGAGAAGGGTGTTGGCATAGGGTGTTGGTGGTGCCTGCTCCACAGAGCACTGCTTTGGAAGGAAGGCTCATTACTTAGGCTATGTTGTCAGCTGGCTTGGGTGTGAGTCCAGGCGGGGGTCAACTACTCGTTTTAGTTTCCTCATCTCTAACATACTTACATATAATGAGATTGGCGTCCCTGGATTTTTGGGAGAATTGTTTGAGGTCATGCATGTAATGCTCAACCTTTAATAATATAAATATATTTAGAGAACGGCGCGGTTCGCTCCGTCCCCGGTTCTGTGCCGTTACCGCGGAGAAGCGACTCCAGTCCTGTGGGGGCCGGGCTCGGCCAGGGCCCCTCCGCCAGGCCTGGGCTGGGGGCCATCTTGGTTTTGTGTCCGAGTGCGGGGCGGGAGGAAGGCCCGAGCCGGCCGCCTATACACTACACGCAAGATGGCAGGGCCACTGCAGGGTTTTTTTTTTTTTTTATTAAAATGACAAAAAAAGTTAAAAACAAAACAAAACAAAAAGCAACAAAGGACAGAGAGAACAGTAGCGGCGTCCTCGGCAGCGTGTTATCTGTTCCCGGAGGGGCCGCGAGGCACGCGTGGCTGCACGCCCTCGCTGTGACAAGTCCGCTTCGCATCTGGCGTCTCTCCTGCCCGCCCTGCTGCCTCTCCCGTTGTGCATAGATTTTAATGCTTCTGTTCCACTGACCCCCTACCACAGGCTGGGATTTCAACACATAACAAAAAATGAAACACCTCTAACAGCAAAAGCCGCGGTACAAGCGGAGGACCAGAAAGCAATACCTCTCGTTAGCCTTCCTCTTTTGTACTCGGGACACACACAGACGTCACGGAAGCGGACGAGCCCCACCCCGTGTATCCCCTGTCGAGTAACTGTGAGCAACGTTAGTTCCGAACAATAAATTCCTTCAGCAAAGACACCCACGCCGGTCTCCATGCAGGCGGGTGGGCGGGCGGGCGGGGATGTGGGACCACCCGGGACCGCCCCTGCCAGGTGTGCGTGGTGCCACTTCCGCCCCAGCCGGAGGACAGGCCCTGTGCTGCGGGTCTGCGCGGGCATCACACGGGCTGGGCCAGCTGGGAAACGGAGAGCACGGGGAAGCACCACCAGAGGCTGACACGGAGCTCTGCTGGGGATGGGGTGCCTGAGAGTACGGCGCCCCGCCCGGCCACTGCAGCTCTGCCGCCACCCCGAGACCTCAGCCCGAGACCAGCACCTGGGCTTCCTGGAGGATGAACCTTCTTTCCACTCCTTCCGTGGGAAGAGGCAGATGGGGAGCGTGGCCCAGGCCTGCAAGTGATGAGCCAAGGCTGGCGGGCGGCCCCTGGAGACGGTGGCTGGCAGGGCAGTGTGGACGGAGGCACCATGACCACGCACCAGGGAGCCACCCCCTCTGCCACTGCGGCGTGAAGGACAGGCCCAGCCTCCCGAGTGCCACGGACCACCCAGCCGCACGTCTTGAGGGCGGCACCTGGCAGTCACCACGCGGCCCTGAGGAGGGAAGAGCAGCAGCCCGACGGGGGTCCCCGGCAGAGACCACAACGCTCTCAGAGGCCCCCCCCCCAGCCTCTCACGCGTGCACCTCCTCCCCCACGTGTGAAGGGGATCAGGTGTGGCCTGGCCACTCTGCACCCAGCCGTCTACACCACCGCAGCACACTACCGACCTTGGGCCTGCGTGGTTCTCTGTGGTGGGGACCGTCCTGCCCGTGGCAGAATGTCAGCGTCATCCACGGCCTCTGCCCAATAGATGCCGGTAGCAGCCTCCCAGCCCCACATGACAAACTGCTCCCAACCTTGCCACCCGTCCCTGAGGGCGGACAGACCAGCCTAAAGAGCCCACGCTCTTGCCTGCTGCGCGCCCTGCTTCACTGGCTTAGCTGTGAGCTCGGGGGCTCTGCTGGAAGGGCACAAGGCCCAGGACACGAATGAGGGTCTGCCGACATGGAGCTGGGGCCCGCTTTTGCCCAGCCCCGGACACAGCACCCCACCTTTGAGGGAGGCCTCAGAAGGTACTCTGGGACCAGGTCCTGTTGCTGTCTCTGGACTGCATGGTGTCCCATTAACTTTAGCTTAAAAGCCAAGTTGAAGGAGGGGATTTGGTTGCTGCGTCTCGGCAGGGAGCGTGGTTATGTGGCTCCGGGCAGCCACCAGGGTTTCCTTGACCTGTGGTCCTGCGTGTGCTTTATTGAAAGAGTCGCTGACACACACAGGCCTCCTCGTCTCCCACTTGGCCCTCTCAACGCTTGCAGTCTGATGTGTCAACCTTAGTGGGCACATGATGGAGTCCCCAAAAGGAAATACCACAGTACACCCAGCAGACGGCCAGCTTTCCGTATGCCCACCACTGCACTCCTGTAGTGGGAAGGGGACACTTTCCTGCGATCCCACTTCTGAAACCAAAGCAAGCTCAAAAACTGTTAGTGTCAAATATTTACTCATATAAAATAAAAACCAACACGTGAGGACTCACTATGTGCCAGATACCTTCTGAGCACTTTACGCTGAGCATTAAGCCAAATGGTCCTCACACCACGTCTATGCAGTAGGAATTTAAATGGGCACTTGTGAAAAACAAAAAGGATATGGTGGTGGGTCCACAGGGGAGGACTTCTCAGGCCCCACTCTCAGGTGGCCAGCCTGACTGGCCTGGGGAGCTGGGTTCCTGGTGAACAAACAACGTGGTGTGCTCGCCAAAGCAAATGTGGATGGGGTCGGGGGAGACAGTCTGACCCGTGTCCCCACAGGGGCTCTGAGTCCTACCGGGTGGCAGAGGCAGAGGGGGCGGGGCACACACGAGGGAGGGGATGTGTAAGCAGCGGCCCAGCCCTCATTCTGCTCTGCCAGGAGCCCACCCTGGGTTCTGTCCATGCTCTCAGTGGACAGGGGGGGCAGAGGGCCCCAGGCTCCTCGGCTGTGAGATGGAGCGGTTCCTGGCGTCATGAGGCTGCTCCAGGGAGCGCGCTGCTGGAGGTGGGCTGGCCTCATCCCGCCCTCCCCTCTCCCCGGGCTTCAGTGCCCACTCCTCCTGCCCTCACCCCCGGCCACCAAGTCCACTCCACTCCCCCGTCACACTTTGCCTTTCCTGGGCCCACGCCGCTCCCCACCACCAGCCCAGGTCCTCGGTGTGACTCAGCGAGGGGGTGGAGGTTCTGGCAGGAGCAGAGAGTGGCCGGGACCAGGAGGAGAGAAAACCCGTGTGAGCTCCAGGCAGGGAGGTCTGCGGAGGAGGAGGGCAGCAGAGACGGACACAGACAAGGCAGGGGAGCCAAGTGCCGGCCTCGGGGCCTCAGGTGGGATTGCGGGGTCTATGCTTTTAGTCACAAGCCCAAGCACTGCCGTCTGTCACACTCATCCTTGGAGTCTGGCCCTGGGTGAGGTGGATCATCTCTGTGGGCCCTCAAAATGACCCTATGAGAGTTCCATGGCCCGTCTCACAGATGTATGAGTCTCCTATTGCTGCTGTAACAAGTTACCAAAAACCAAGTGGCTTAAAACCACACAAATGTGCCATCTTAAGATCTGGAGGTCAAGAACTGGGTCTCACTGGCTACAATCAAGGTGCTGGCAGGGCTGCGTTCCTTCTGGAGGTCCTGGGGGAAATCCATTTCCTTGTCTTTTCCAGCTTCTTGAGGCCGCCTGCGCCCCTGGCTCGCAGCCCCTTCCTCGGTCTTCAAAGCCAGCAACATCAGAGGAGCCCTTCTCACACTCCACCTCCCTGCCTCTCCCTCTTCTGGCGCCCCCTTCCAGTTTTGAGGAATCTTGTGATTATACTGGGCCCAGATAATCTCTCCATCTCAAGTTCAGCTCATCAGCAACCTTACTTCCACCTGCAGCTTTACTTCCCCTTTGCTATGGAAGGTAACATGTTGACAGTCTCCAGGCACCAGGGTGTGGACTCTTCCTTTTGGCGGCTGGCGGTGTGTGTGTGTGTGTGTGTGTGTGTGTGTGTGTTATTCTGCTTACCGCAGACTCTGCCCTCTAGCAAGTCCCACATCTACCTCACGTGTAAAACACACCCCATTCCTGAGGTCTCCAAAAGTCTCAACCCATTATGGTTTCAAGTCAAACCCCAAATCTCATCTAAATCATCTGAATCAGGTAAAAGTGAGACTTGGAGTATGACCCATCCTAGCACAAAATTCCTTTCCACGTTGAACCTGTGAACCCAGGAAAGTTATCTACTTCCAAAACACGATGGTACAACAGGCATAAGATGCCAGGTACAGGGTCGGGGGACAGCGCCCTACAGAAGCCCCTCACCTCTGCCCACAGGGGGCTGGACAAGCTCCAGGGTTGTTCGCGCCACGGCCACCCTGCCCAGCCTGCGCTGCAGGCACACACCCCTCTCTCGAGCTCTCCCTATGCCCACCCCTCAGGCAGTGCTGCCCTGTCCAGAGGTGGTCCCTGCAGCAGAGCCCCTGGGACGGGCGGGCTGGCTGGCTGGGAAGCACCCCCCGCTGACTCCAGCCCACACTCTAGGGTCCCTGCCGCCTGCGTGGAGTGGGCACAGCACAGGGAGTCAAGGGCCCCTGGGGACTCGAGACACAAAGCACGGCCCCCGC
>NW_006792775.1:1074623-1084721 GCF_000442215.2 Lipotes vexillifer
CCCGCAGACACGTTCATCAGGGGAGCCTGTGGTCGGCCCCTGCAGGAAGGGTGGCACCTGCCCTTGGCCAGCACAGCCTTGGTCAGTGAGAGGGCTCCACCGCCCGGGCTGCAGGGGAGGGCGCTGCCCCAGGGGCGCAGAGGGGCGGGGGAGGGCAGAGGAGAGGGGCGTGTGGCCAGACCGGAGGGCACCGAGACGCTGAGGACACACGCAGGCGCTGACCTGAGAGAAGTCTTTTTATTACACCCGCACAGGGAAGCCAGGCTCTCCCCCTGCCCCCGGCCGCCGCGTCTCTGCACAAGCCGCCCGCCAGGGCACTGGGACCCGAGCCGGCCAGCCCCGGGGGCCCCTCCCGGGCAGCGGGGGCAGCGCAGGGAAACAGGGCCACAGCTCGGCGCTCTGCGGCCTCCCCCTCCCCACCCGCCCTGAGCCACCAACAGCCGAGGTCCAGACCAAGCAGGAGAGAGGAGGAGGCGGCCACCCCCAGCCCGCACCAAGACGGAGCACGGTGGAAGCGAAGCCTGCGGTGCCCACCTCGGGGGCAGGAGCCCCGCCTGTCGCGCGTCTCCCCGGAGGCCGAGCCGGGTGGCGGGGCAGGCGCAGAAGACGGGGAGAGACGGGCCCACAGGAGGGGACTTGGGCGGGGGCGGTCCCTAAGTGTCTGCCGGGCAGACAAGCGGAGTCCCAAAGTTCTCGGCGCCGGCGGCGCGGAGCGCCCGCGCCCACACTCCGCGCGCCGCCTCTCCGCACGCGGGCGGCCGGGCTCACCTCTCCTTCACGTGGTTCTGTGCGCCTGCCGCCCCGCCCGCCGCCGCCCCGGCCCCGCGGCCCCCGCCGCCGCCGCACAGCACCTCCGTCAGGTCGTCCATGACCGCCGTCTCTTTGGGGTCGAGCAGGTTGAACTCGCGCGCGAAGAGGATGAAGTGCGCGTAGAGCGTGTTCAAGTGTCCGTGCAGCTCGAGCGCCAGGGTCTCCTTGAAGTGCGCCGAGTAGATGTGCGCCAGCACGTGGAACAGGTACTTGCAGATCTTCTTCACCAGGGCCTCGAAGGAGCCGGGGAACTCGCGGCCTGCGGGGCGGGGCCGTCAGCCCGCCCTGGCCCCACGGCGCCGCCCCGCGACCCCCGACCCCCGAGTGACCCGGCAGCGGGGCGGGGCCGCGAGGGCGGCTGCTCACCGAGCTGCACTGGGCGCCTCTGTGACGAGGGGCCCGCGACCCCGCCGCGCACGGCCTAAAGGCGGGACAGGCGCCCAGGGCGCGCGCTCTCTGTGGCCTGGGCCGCAGAGGAGGGGGGACCCGGGAGACGGGCACCTCCTGTCGGCCAGGTGCTGCCCTCGGCAGCTCATGACGGGTCTGGGCCCCCGCCGGGACCGCTCAGGGCTGCACACGGCTGTGGGTGCTGCTCGACAGCTGCAAGCCACCCCCGTCCCCGGCAGGGGGACCTCGAGGGCCCGGCCATGGGGGGAGGCGGGGTAGTGGAGGCCGCAGGTCCCAGAGCCTGGGGTGGGAGGGGCCACGCACCGTATTTTGTGGGGAACACGTCCTCGTCGGTCACCAGCTTCTGCACGGAGCTCATGACGAAGTCGACGTACTGGGGGGCCGTGCACTTCACCTTCTTGCCCCGCTCATCATACCAGTAGTACTGTCTGTGGGGACAGAGGGGGGCGGTGACGCCCGCGGCCAGGAGAGCTGGCTGTGCACAACATCAGGAAACCAACGCGCACCTTCTGCTCTACACGTGGCCTCAGGCTTCATTCCCTCAAAGGAACGCGTGTTGTTTTACACATTATTTTAGAGGTATCCACGCTCTGTGCCTATCCCTTCCCGGAGGCCCTGCTGTGACTTGTCAGCCGGGCCTCGAGCCTCAGTAGCATCCCTGCTGCCACGAACAGAGGCCAAACCTTTGCCCTGGGCCGGGTGGTGAGGAGGCCTCTGTACATGGGAATCTGACCCCTGGATGCCCCCCAAAGACCCCAACCTGCCCCGTACACGGGGGTGGGTGTAGGGCAGACAGTCCTCAGGCTGGAGTGGGCCAGGGTGTTCGGGGTGTGGACACCTGGGTTTTCTTCTCACTGCGTAAGCCCAGCCGTGAAACCAAGCGCATCTCCTAGCTCATGTAAACATGACCTATCCTCCAGCAGAACAAACACAAACCCCTGGTGGGCTCCCGCTGCAGCCACCAGCATCCCTCCCACCAAGGGCTCCAGTCTTCCCAACAGCAGGCCCTGTACCTTAAGGCCGGCTCGCCAAGGGCTGCACCAGAGCCCACAGGGGGGCTGGGGGGACACAGGCTGCATCTGTCAGTGAGCGAGTGACCAGAGCACCCCCTTCCATGGCCTAGCCGCCAACCCTGCCACACCCCTGCCCCAGCCAGACGGGCTTCATGGAGACCTCCGCCCGGCATCCCCGCCCCCATTTAGATGACTTTACTTGGCTTCAGAACTGGCTTAGACCAGGTTCCCCTAACACCTCACCATCCCACCTCATCCCAGGCCAGCACTCCAGGCTGGCTCTGAGCACCCTGCCCCGATTTCCTGAGCTCACTAAGCACCCCTGGGTGACAGCCACGTGGGCTCACCCACCTCCACCACCTTGCCAGGCCTGTCGTCAGGACAGCAGGGTCCCCATCTCTCGTGGCCAGCCTGACCCCAGCCAAAATAAAAAGGCACGGCCTGCCCACGTGACCTCAAGGCAGCCCTGCTGCCCGCCGCGCCCCTGCCCCCCACTGCCTCTAGCAGGAACCAAGGCTCTTCCCCGGCCCCAGGACCGGTTAGCTTATTTGTGCCCCTGGCAGGGCTGGGTGGGGGTCAGGCTGCAAGACAGGGAAAACAACCCACACACAAATGGGCAGGCCACCAGGAAAAAGGCCAACCTTCAGTGGACAAGGGGACACAGCCCTGACTGCCACCGGGTATCAGGCCCCGCCCACTTCCACCCCTGCTCCTCCCACCCAGCCCCACCCCACCCACTAGCAGGCAGACTACACCTGCAGTGCCACCTCAGCAGAGCCCTCCCTGCCACGCCTGCTCCCAGGCTGCCCCACAAGGCTCCCGAGCTGGTCAGACAAAGCCCCAGGAAGCTTGCCAAGCTCCCTGCCGGCCCCCAGCAGGGATCCAGAGCCCTCCCCACCACAGGGTGGCCCTGCTGACCGTCCCTCCGCTGCCCGGACGTCGGCACCATCTGAGGACACGCTCAGTGAACAGACAAATGAATCGTCCCTCTCCTCACAACAGCCCCTGGGGTCCCCAGACCGGCTCGGGAGGGGCCCCAGCCAGAGGTCAGACGCCTGCCCCAGCGATTCCCCACCCCTGCCTGGTGCAGGATGCACCTGGCCCCGGGTGCCACAGTCAGAAAAAACCACCGGAGCTAGAAAATGGGAAACGTTTTCATGATGCCAGGCCCGGAGAGACCAGCCCCTTAGGGGCACTGTGGTCGCCCCGCCTGCGTGACAGCTGGAACACTCTGCCTTCAACGTTCCTCTTTTTCGTTTTCATTTTATTTTTGAACTGTCACACAGTAAAGCAGACTGGTTTTGGCGTGCAGTCTTATGCATTTTAACCCAAATAGAGGACCCACAACGGGGCACAGCTCCCAGCCTGGCCCCCGGCCTGCTGGTCAGTCCCCAGCACGCTAGTGACGTGTCCTCAGGAACGCCACGCCATGTCCTGGGCCGGGCTCTGCGATCCATGCCACTGAGATGGACACCTCGTGGGCGCGCCAGTCTGTCCAGACATTCACCTGCCGAGGGACACGTGTGCGGCCTCCTGTTTGGGGCAATTCCGGGTCAGGCTGCTGAAACCCTCGCGGGCAGGTGTCTGTGTGAGCACTAGTTCTCGCTCCTCCAGGGTGGACGCCCAGGAGTGGGGCAGCCGGGCCCACGCTAGGTGAATGCCTTGTTTCCTGAGAAACCGTCAACATGTGTCCGGAGCGGCTATCCTGCCGCGACCCCCTCCATCCTCGCCGGCACCCGGCGCATTTTATCAGGCGCTCCTGCAGCGTGGTCTGAATTCGTATTTCTCCACCTGCTCATGAGGCAGAGCCTCGCAGGTGCCCATCTGTCCTGCTTGGGTCCTCTTGCATGATCTGTCCAAGTCCTTTGTCCACTCGTGACCGGATTTTCTTACTGATGAGCTGTGAGGGCTCTTTATCCATTCTGCGCACTAGTCCTTTCTCGGATACGGGATTATTCTGCAGTCTGTCTTCCCTTTCTCCTAACAGTGTCTTTCTCAGAGCAAAGGCTCTCAATTTGGATGAAGCCCAGCTTATGGACTCTCTCTGGCCTGTGGCCTGTGGCTCGATGAAGCCCAGCTTACGGACTCTCTCTGGCCTGTGGCCTGTGGCTCGATGAAGCCCAGCTTAGGGACTCTCTCTGGCCTGTGGCCTGTGGCTCGATGAAGCCCAGCTTAGGGACTCTCTCTCACCTGTGGCCTGTGGCCTGTGGCCCGTGTCACGACCAAGAACTCTTCACCTAACACTATCGTGAAGGTTTCCTCCCGTGTTTTCTTCTAAAAGTTTCATGTTTTATATTTACATTTAGAATTCACTTCAAGTTAATTCTGGCAGAAGAGGACACGGAGATGACTGGTTTTTCCAACAGCTCTGGTTGAAATGTCTGTCCTTTCTCCATTGAATTCCTTTTGTATCTCTGTCAAACATCAAGGGGCCATGTTTGTGGGGGTCCATTTCTGGACTCTATTCTGTTGCACTGATCTCTGTGTCTCTTCCTTCACCACCACCATGCTGTCCTGATTACCACAGTTTTATAGTAAATCTTCAAAACAGGCTGTGGGACTCTTCCAACTTGACTGTGCTTTTTTCAGAATCACTGTAGCTATTCCGGTGACTTTGCTATTCCATATAAATTTTAGAATCAGCTTGTTTATATCAATAAAAACTCTGCTAGGATCTAAACTGAAACTGCAATAAATGAATTTACACTTCTGGTGTGTTGGGTCTTCCCATCCATGAACACAGTAATGTCTCTCCATTTACGCCAGTCTTTGATTCCATTCATCAGCATTTTGTAGTTTCCAGCATAAAGATCCTGTGCATGTTCCTTAAGTCTGTACCTAAGTACTTCATTGTGTTTGCAGCTACTGTAAATGATATAATTTTATCAATTTCGTGTTCCAACTGTGCGCTGCCAGTATACGAACTATGACTGATTTTTGTGTGCTGACCTTGCTAAATGTGTGCATTCGACTTTCTGCCAGAATCCTTGGTCTTTTCCTTCCTACACAGGCGGCCGTGTTGCAGGCGAATACGGCTCAAGTCTCTTCTTCTCCAATTTGAAAGACTGTTGCTTCTTTTTCTCGCCTTTACTGCATTACCCATCTTGGGTAAACTGTGATATTTTGTGCTTTCCAAGGAATTGGTCCATTTAATCCAAACTGTCAAATTTAATGCAAGCAGAGATTTTTGTGGTGTTTCTTTATTATCCTTTTATTATCTCCTGGGTTTATCATGATTTCCCCTCTCATTCCTTACACTGATAATCTGTACCTTTTCTCTCTTTACCTTTGTTAGTTTTACTAAAGGTTTCTCGATTTTACCAATCCTTTCAAGGAGTCAGCTTCTGGTTTCATTAATTTTTCCCTACTGTTTTCAGAAATCAATGTCAGTGATTTCTGTTCTTATTTTACCACTTCTTTCCTTCTGCTCTATTTAGGGTTGTTTTTTTTGCTCGTCTTTTTTTCTAGGTTCTTAATACGGAAGCTTAGATTGAATTGAGGTCTTCTTCTAAAACAAGTTAATCCTATAAACTTTCCTCTAACCCTTGCTTTAGCTGCACCCCACAAGTTCAGATATGTGGCATTCTCATTTGTGTTCAGTTTAAAACATTTTCTAATTTCCCTTGAGACTTCCTCTCTGACCCATGGATTATTTAAAAGTATGTTAATTTCTAAATGTTTGGAGATTTTTCCTGTTATTGATTTCTAATGTAATTATGGTCAGAAAACTTGCTCTGTATCACTCTGATTCTTTAAAGTTTGCTAAGGTCTGTTTTGTGAGCCAGGATATGATCTACACTATTTTGATGAATAATCCCAGTGCACTTGGAAGGGATGTGCATTTTACTGCCGAGGGTGGAGTGTTGTGTAAATGTCAATTCAGTCCAGTTGGCTGATGGTGTTATTTAGTTCCAGATTCTTGCTGACTTTCTGCCTACTAGTTCCGTCTACTACCAAGAAAGGAATGTTGAAATCTCCAACCACAATGTGATTTTGTCTGTTTCTGCCTTTGGTTCTCTCCATTTGCTCTGTGTAAAAGCTCTGCTATTTGGTACATACACATCCAAGGTCAGCACTTCTTGATGAACTGACTCGTTTCTAAATGACGCAATCTTCTTTATCCCTAGTCATCTTTTGCTCTGAAGTTTACTTTGGTACTAACACAGCCACTTTGGTCTTCTTCTGATTTGGTACATCTTTGTTGGTATATACTTTCCCATTCTTTCACTTTTAACCTACCAATGTCATTGCATTTAAAGTGAACTTCTTGGGACCTCCCTGGCGGTCCAGTGGTTAAGACTCCACGCTTCCACTGCAGAGGGTGCAGGTTCGAACCCCTGGTCGGGGAACTAAGATCCCACATGCCACGTGGCATGGCAAAAAAAAAAAAAAAAAGCGCATTTCTTGTATACACTGAAACCCATTCTTATGATCTGTCTTGTCACCGGCATGCTCACACCACTGACATTCACCGTGATTACTGATCCGTCTGAATTTAAGTTTACCATCATTTACTATTTGTTCCCTTTGTTTTTCGCTCCTTATATTTCCTGCCTTCTTTTGTGTTATTTTCAGTATTTCCTTTTAATTTATCTATTATGATTTTGACTATGTCACTTATGTAACTTTTTTAAGAGATCGCTCAAAGGATTATAAAACGCATATGACCTTTCCATGCTGTACCTGGAGCCAAGAATCACCTCCACAAGTGGAATCACAGAGCCGACCAGCACACAGGGCTCTCTGCCTGCCCCAGGACACTACTACTGTCTCAGTGTTCCATCCACACACGCTGAAGGCCCATCAGACAGGGTGATGGGTTTTGCTCACCCACCAGACACGCTTTAAAGAGCTGAAGGAGTGTGGAGCAGCCCATCACATCTCCCGTCTCTTGCTCTCCCCGAAGCCTGCTGTCCTGCATTCCCTTCTAGCACCACTTCCTTCCTGTGTGAAGAGCTCCCTGCGCAGCTCTGCTGGCTGCGAGTTAACCCTCTTAGTCTCCCTTCCTCTGAGAAGTGTCTCTATTTTACCTTCATTCTTGAGGAGCATTACGTGGAACTCCCGGGGGAACCGCTCTCTCCTTTCAGCACCTGAACGATGTCATGGAGCCTCCTCCTGGCCCCCGGGGTGGGGAAGGAGAGCCACAGCCACGGGCACCACACCCCCACAGGTGCAGTGCTGCTGGCTCTGATGCTCTTAAGGTGTGTTTTCTCTTCAGCAGTTTGATTATGTGTTTGCGGTGGATTCATCGGGTTTATCCTGCTTGGAGTTCATTAAGCTTCCTGAATCTGCAGGTTTGTGTCTTGACCAAATTTGGTAAGTTTTCAGCCATATTTCTTCAAATATGTTTTCGGCATGGCCCTTTCTCCTCTTCTTTTGGGACTCCAACATTACCCTTTGGTTTCTGTCCTTCAGGCACCAGCAGGGTGGAGAAGGGCCTCTGGCCTGGGCCTCAGCCCCATGCCAGGCGCCGGGTGGACTGGATGGTCCCAGGAGAGCAAGTGGCTCTGTGGACCCTGACAGACCTCCCTGTTCCTATTAAACTAATTCATGTGTTTCCATTCCTTGATCTCAAATGATTCCTAGGAAGGCATTTATATGCATATCAATTTATATAAATCTACAAAAACCCTACAAAGTAGGTTACAGATGAGAAGAATGAACAGTAGAATCCTCAAAAATCCCCAGATTTCCAAGTTTTACATGGCAGAGCCAGCATCTAGACACACGTCTGCCTGACACCAAATCCTATGCTCTTTCAAGGAGCCTCTTCTCAAACACATTGATACTGGAAGGGCATGTGGCACCATGGAGGGGCCCTGGCTTCCCCACTCGCCAGCCCACAGGCCACCTGTGATGCCGCCTGGTCAGGCACACAGCTGGCAAACGTCCTCCAAGCATATGCCACACACATGGCTCTGCAGCACTGCCCTTGCCCACTTCCAGCTGCTGTGGCCATGTCTGCTCTACAGAGGCCACTCTGTCCCATGCTGTTCTCCTGCCCCAAGCTCACCTCAAGCCTGCTCCCAGCACTGCCCACCCAACACTGCCCCATCCTCCCTGGGCCATGCCTGGCTGTGGCTATCTGGGGACACACGTGACACCTGAGCATACCATCAATGGGTCTCACTGGGTGGGTAAGGAGTGAAGAGCAGCTGTCTTCTGCACTTGTGCCCTCTGAAGGGCGGGGGAACTCTACCCTCTGCCTGTGCTGAGGCTTTGGGTGGGCTCTCAGCAAGAGGAGGGCCCACATGTCTGGGCCTGAGCCGGGTCTGCCTGCAGCCCACAGGCAGGGTGAGCTCAGGACGGCAGCACTGACGTGTCCACTAGTGGAGGCCCGCTGCTCACATGTGCTCCTATCAGCCCCTGGCCTGCAGAGGAGACATCAGAAAGGAGCTTCTGTGCCCCCGAGCCACACCCCACCCGGGATGAGCCCCTGCAGACCTGGCCTCTTGCCTGTGGCCTCTTCTATGGCTTCTGCTACTTGGGCCGGTGGCAAGCCCAGGGCCATGTGGTGGCTCTCCTATCCACGGGGCCTCCAAGAGCTGCCACAGAGGCAGTGGGGTACCCTGGAGCCCCTCAGGGATGCCTGCTTACTGAGGAAACGAATGGCACGTGCTTCCAGAAGAGAACAGCCTGCACCAGGCCTGCAGGGCGTCACCTCACGGGAAGGCGCCAAGGCGTCCCAGCCCCACGGACCAGCAGCGGGTGGGGTGCGGTAGGGCCGGCCTCCACACAGAGCAGGAGCTCTGAGTTAGAGCCATCACCCGGTAGGGCCGGGAGCCACAGCAGAGAAACACACACCCTGCTATCTCAGGAAGCCCAGCGGGCACGTCCTGGGGAAATGTCCTTGCCCCCAGGAACGCGTCCTGTCAGCCCCTGGCTGGCTCCCAGCACCTGTGCCCCGGAGGGACCCACGCCACCGGGGTCCCAACCTCTGCAGGGCTCTGCTTCCCGTCGCCCTGCCAGGCCCTGGGCCCGTGAGGACAGGAGGTGCAGCCTGGCGAGGACCCTGCTGAGGAAGGCACTGAGCCACTGGGAGACCTCGAGCGGAGGCCGCAAGCGTGGGGTCTGAGAAGACGGAGTGCAGCGGCTGGGGCCACGGCCACAGCCTGCCCAAGCCCCCGGGGCAGGGCCGCACCAGGCAGTGACTCACGTGTTGCACACGGCCATCGTCTGGCACGCCTCCCCCGTGCAGAACTCTGAGATGGTGCTGTACTGGAGGTTGACGTGGTGGAAGAACGTCGTGGCTGGAAGGGAAGAGAAAGGCCGGGCGTGAAAACCACACCAGGGCGCCACTCTGCGTCTGCAGCGTCCTGCAGGCCTGGGGGGACCAGAGCCCCTCTCCTCGGGCCCCTGCTATGGGGGCTGGTGCTTATCTCAGACCAGAGACCGAGGCCCCAGCGCAGCATCCTCCTCGGGAGCAGGCGGCACGGACCACACGGCGCTGAGCTGGGTAGGGTGCCCGCGGACTGAGACAGAGTCCCCTCCACAAGGGATGGGGCAGCAAACCTCCCTCCCCAGCCCCTTGACCACACCCTGCTCTACGGTCACCAGCGGGGCGGGGATACTGCTAAGGCAGGCAGCAGCACCAGCTCACAGCCGCAACGCCTGCCGCTCCCGGAAGGAGAGCTGGCGCCTCGCCCTGCGCGGGGCAGCCCACGCGCCCTGAGCCTGCCCGGCAGGCGGGGCTGAGCCCGCCACCCTTCCCACAGGCCACGGCCCTCCCGCCGCCACGGCACTGCCGCCCTTGCAGCCATGCTCCCGCCCCACGGCGCCCCCTGGCCCTGGTGTCCTGTCCTCCGGTGCGACCAGGACCCACACCGAGTCCCCGCGTCTGAGGGGACCCTGAGTGCCCGGCAGGGCT
>NW_006792775.1:1084818-1101667 GCF_000442215.2 Lipotes vexillifer
CTGGGTCCCCGGCGGGGCTGGCCAGCTGACGCGGGGGGCCGTGGCGGGGGTGCTGAGCGCCAGCTCCGGGGGCTCCTGCGGGAAGCGGGGGGCTGCCCTCCTGGCCCTGCCAGCCCGGCCCCACGCACTGTTGCTGGCCAGCCACTCGTTGAGGTCGATCTCCCGGGGCAGCGCCACCAGCTCCTTGAACCCGAGGTCGGTGATCCGGGACCTGGCGTGCTCCGGCTCCAGGTACACCTTCTTCCCCTCGGCGGCGGGCTTCCTCCCATTGGGCTTGGCTTTGGACTTCCTGCAGAGACAAGGGGGCGGGGTCACGGCAGAAGCAGGCGTGCGGGCCGCGGGCCAGCCCGGGAGATGAGCAATGCCGGGGGACGCCTCAGGGGCTCTGCTCCTGTGGGCCCAGGCGTGGGACGGAGCTGCCCTGCACCCGTGCCCTCCCTTGCCACCGCCAGGGGCCCAAACCTGGAACCCAGGGCGGGCAGGGAGCTCCGGGCCCACCGAAGGGTGGGGTGGTGGCCACACCAGCCGGCTCACCCGCCACATGTGACACCGCGGCCCTGAAGCCCTCTTGGCCCCCACCTGGGGCTGGGGTCCCGCTGCAGGGACACAGGGATGCGCACCACTCGGCCAGGCCCTGAGCCTCTGTGCAGTCCCACCATGCGTCCTGCTGCGCAGATGATCCAGCAGCCCGCCCTTACCGAGCACCCACTGTACGCCGACGCCCCAGGCCACTCCACTGAGGCCTCCTGTCATCACGAGTTCATGGCTCACCCGCGTGACGCCTGCCCGCTGGCCCGCGCTCTCTCCCAAGTAGTGCACGGTGCAGGTTCCAGGCAGACAGGAGTAGGCATGAGCAGATGTTACAGAGATTTGACGAAATGGCCACTTTTCACTAAAATTTTTCTTGGTCAGGAAAATAGTTCTTTTCCATTAAAAATATGCTGTTATAGAACACAGAATGGGCCTGTTATGGCCATTTTTACATGCACGAATACGTAGTTTTGCAACGTCTTTGTTCTCCTACAGCGAGTGTCAGTACCTAACCCGTGAACCAAAGCTCTTTGGGGCTGAGGGAGCCTCAGCCCCACCTCGGCGGAGAAGACGGCGGCCCCAGAACCAGCCTCCCGTCAGTTGCCCCCAAGGCCGGAGCCGGGGCCACGGTGTGTGCGGCCCAGGAAGGCCAAGGAGATGGCACATCCCCTAAGGAGGAAAACTGCCCAACAGAGTGGCCCAGAGCCTGCGGCCGGGACGCCAGCCCGAGTCACCGTGTCTGCCACAGGCCGGAGCCCGAGCTGGGCGAAGTGAGTGGCGTGCCAAGGGGCTGCCTTCCAGGCGCCGCCGCCGCCCCACGTCAGCCAGTGTGGAGCAAGGCTGCTCTCTCCTGAATGCATAGGCCCACGACGTTTCAAGGTTAAGGCTGGGTTCCTGGGCCAGCGTGGGTTGAAAAACTGAAGGAAAAAACCCCTAAGAGCACAGGTTAGTCTCTTGCTTCTTTTACTTGAATGACTGAAATCTTTAGTGGCAGACGTCACAATTTCCAGAAAACAAACTGCAAATCAAACCGTCCTGAGTCTCACTGACCAGAAGAGGCCACTTTCGGCTGTAGACTCTCAAGGAGGGATCACCTGGGACAGAGGATGATCGAGGCAGACTGAGGGCAGGCACAAAGCCCAGTGCGGCCTCCCACCCCAAGGGGCAGCCACAGGCCGCAGGGACGCTGCCTTGCAGGGGAGGGTGGGCGGGCCGAGGACCTGGGCCCGGGGGCTGGGGCTCACGGCTGGGTCCTACCAGCTCATACCCCCGTGGTCTCCAGTGCCCGCAGAAGAGGCGCTCCCGTCGCTGGCCTCCGGGGCCTGGGTGAAAACACTGCGGCCCCGCACAGGGCGCGAACTAGACACTGCCATCCTCCGTCCCAAGGGCTCTGTGTCCCTCCCGCCCCCGCCAGCCCCGCTGAGGCCCACGTTTGGCGGCGCGGGGGGTGTCACACGGGATGGAAGGTCTGCAGCTCCTGACCCTGCCGTTTTTTCCCTGTTTTGAAAAGTTGCTAGTGGTTTATTTAAGAGAAACAGGAAGGAAAAATGCTCCCTGATGCCAGGGAAATGTTCTCCCTTCAGCTTCTCACAGCAGATCTTTGCCTTAAAAGGCAATGTGTGCTTGGCCTCTGGGTGCAGCGCCGGCAGAGGCCAGTCCTGGGCAGGGGCCACAGTGTCCTGGGGACGGGCCCGGGTGGGTTGGAGCTGGAGCACGGGTGTGAACACTGCACAAACACAACCACAAGCAGGGGGCACTCTGGGGGTCCCCACGGCGGGCAGGTGGGGCTGTTCACTGGGGACAAGTGTGGGCACGGGCTTTGGGGGCCCTGCAGCCACTTCCAGTGTACACAGAGGGGGACAGGGCCCCAGAAGGAATGAGGGCGCCCTGGGCTCCCTGGAGATGGGTGGGTGGGGCGCTTTCCTGACCCTGGGCCTGTGCTGCTGAGCCATACGCCACCCGTCAGAAAGCCTGCACTCGCTTGGAAGGTGCCCATGTCCACAGCCCCAAGCACACAGGATGCACCTCCAACCTCAAGCCAACTTCTGCTCTGGTCACCCCTGAGTGTCCATCCGCTGGGCAGATTGCCAACTATAAGCTCGGCCAGGCTTAACCGACCCCCTCGCCTGTGCTCCAAGCGTGTACCTGCCCGTCCCCCGCCACAGTGCACACCTGGCCTGGGCCAGCCACCCACTCGGAGCCTCAGTGTCTGGGTGTGGAGGCTGCCGCCACCACACGTGAGGGTGGGATGAGCGGGGGCCTGGGCTGTGAAGCCACTGTCAGACCCGCCTCCTCGCCCCGCGCTCAGGGCACACACGGCAGCAACAGCGGCCGGGTGGCCTTTACATGAGCGACCACGGGCAGAGCGGCAGCAGGAAGCGGCCGTCACGGAGGGGCGTCACGGGGCCTCGGGCACAGGCCTGCTCGGGGGTGCCACTGTGCTGAGGGTGTGGTGTCCTCGTGCCCACACGTCACTTCCAGGGAGACCGAGAGCCCCTCCGGCTGAGGGCACCCTCCGTGTTTGGTTCTCAGAGGGGCGGGGGAGGCAGCCCCAGGAGGACCTGGGTTTCTGCTCCGTGCGACAGGCGTAGGGGGCTCTGGGCCATGATCTGTGTGGTCAGAGGCCTCCACCTCCTCGCCCCCCCTCACTCCTCCGTCCACACCTGCCCTCCTACAACCAACAGGCAGGAGCGCCCCGGGGCTCCCAGGCCCTGCCTCATCACCCAGCGCTAGCCTGGGGCCCCCAGACCCAGCATGGCTGGGAACAGCTCTCCTGCCAGGTCGGCCGGCCCGGACCTCTCTGCACTGTCCTCGAGTCTCCCTTCACACCCTCCACCACGAGACGATGGCCATTGACCAGGTGGTGGCAGGACTGAGTGACAAGCCGGCCTGGGGCGAGTCTGGGGACGTGGAAGGGCCTGCCGCACCTGAGTGCCACCACCCCAAGTCCTGTCCTTTCTAGAGAGGTGAAGGCTCCTGGCCAAGACGCTCGGCCCCTTGGAGCACCGAGTTTCAGACGACACATGGTGACCTTGGAAGTGGGACAGGTTGCTGCATGACATAGCGGTGGCACCCATCCTCGGTCCCCGAGGCTGCGTCGGCAGAGAGGACGGGACTCTCCGCCCAGAGGCACCAGGCTCCTAAACGGGCCCTGTCCAGCCTAGGCCCAGGCACCCCCTTTCCAGCTTGGGCTCCCAAAAATCCGCAAAAGGGAAGGCTGGGCATGGGCCCGGTGTGGAGGGACAACTGTGGAACCCCTGGGCCGCGGGCAGGAGGGTGGACGCCAGGCCTCAGCCCACCCAGGGTCTGCCCTCCTGGGAGAAAGAATACAGCTGTGGGCACATGTGGAGAACCCCCCCCCCCGCTGTCTTACTGTGGGCTCCGAGGCCGAGTCCCACCCGGCCGACGCCAAACACCTGGGAGGGGCCGCGGCTCCGCAGGAAACACCTTCTGACGGTCTCCCCAGTGGACGCCCACATAGCCTCACCCCTCAGCCTCCCCTGCTCCTGAGGCCTTTACTGCGGGGGGCGGGGGGCAGGGTCCCCACACCCGAGGTGTGGACCCAGCTGGGTCCCTCCGCCAATGTGCCTGGCCTGGCACATTCCTGTCTACATGACCGCGCCCAAGGTCACTCTGCCCAGTCCCCTGGGATGGCCCCCCCCCCCACCCGCTCAGTGTGGCTTGGGCAGGGGTGAGACGGCTGGAGCGTGTGGGAGGGGTCCAGCCCAAGGAATGTGGATGTGCCGCGCCTGCACACAGCCCCGAGTGCTGGGGTGGGCGGCGGCCGAGGGAACCCACTGAACGCCAAAGGCCCACGCCTCAAGCTCAGTTTACTGTCTCCATCCAAAGGCAACTTGGCTGGCCGAGACTCCAGACCCCAGGCACGGCCACCCCTGGGGGCCACCACAAGGACGCCTTGGTTGGCACGGTCCTGCCCTCCAGGGAGTAGCAAGCAGCTTCCGGGTTTTACAAACAAATGAATCCTCCAGGCATCATTAGTGCTGGGCAAGGGGCCGGTGGTGTCCAGGCACAGAGCCGGCTTGGCTGCAGCCAGTGAGGTGGCGCTGGATCGGGGGACGAGACGGGCAGGTGGGGGGAGGCTCCCCTCTCTCCTCAGGGCCACGCCCACACTGCTGTCCTCCGCCCCAGCCCCCCCAGCCAGTGCCTGGCCCGCAGTGCTCCCCAGATGCTGGCACAGATGCCAGAGCGGCCAAGGTTTTCACCAGGAGGGGGATGCAGGGCAGATTCGGCAGGGGGCACCTGCAGGAAGTCAAGGGAGCCTGGAGGCCTGAAGGAGGGTGGGCAAGCCTGGAGATGGGGTGGCCTGGAGTCAGCCTTGCGGGACAGAGGGGGTTGAAGGTCTGGGGTGGGGAGTGGGGTTATGAGGCTCCTGCAGATGTGTGAATGTGGACTCAGAGTAAAACACAGATGCCGGGAAGGTCCCACAGGAAGGCCCCATGGAACACTGGGTGGTGCCATAGGTGGTCTTAGAAAGGAGGAGCCCACAAACAGGGATGCCCACCCTCCCAAGACCCCAAGTTCTATGCAGTGGGACTGGGAAAACTGCACTCTGACACTTAGAGACACGCCCCCGCCCCACCCCGCCGCCTGGACCAGGTTCTCACCGGTCCTAACTGGCCCTGGTGACCAGCCCCTTCCCAGAGCAGAAACTCAGAGGCTGAGGGCTGGGAAGACCCCCACAGAACCCCTGTCAAATCCTCACGGGCTGCACGAGGCAGACGCTGTGGAGAGAGACACACGGGTCACTTCTCGGTTTAACAGCCTGGCAGTCAGCACCCAAACAAAGCACACTTTCACAAGCCGTGTGTCCCCTACAAAATAAGAGACCCATTGAGAGGGAAGCCACCGGGGCAGACAGAGCAAGGGCTGCAGACACCCGAGACCCACCGTCCATGCACATCAGGTGCTCGGGGCACTGCTCCATCCAGAACTGCAGCCACGAGGCGGCCACTCTGCTCGGAGCCCGCACCCCCCTCCACCCATGAGCTAACAAGCTGCTCTTCTAACACCTGGCTGGGCCGCCACCTTCGCTGGGAAGTCTTCTCGGATCCCCCAGGGGGACGGCCTTGGCCTCCTTCTCGCAGACAGCTCAGAGGGCTGGTGGCCCTGCCTTCCTGTCCTCTGTGGAGCCTGTTTCGGCGTCCGGGCCCCTCCCACCATGCCACGTGCACACAGGCACGCACCGGCCCCCACTCGCTGTGGGGACGTCACCGTTCCTGATCTGAACCAGCGACCTGGAGGGGGCACTGCCAGCTTGCCCCACACCTTTACATCACAGGGCAGACTCCCCGTGAGTCCTCCCTGGGTGGCAGAGGGCGGCCCCTGTGGGAGAGGAGGGTGCAAACCATAGGAAGCCGGAGACACAGGTCATAGAGCTCACTGCTGGTCCCACCACCAGCCACACTTGGCCCTCACCCCAGACCCTGACCAAGAGACCTGCTTAGCTTGGTTGCAATTAAAGACAGGATTAGAAAAGCAAAAGATACTTTCACTTAAAAGTTACAACCCACCCAAATTACAGGCAAATACAAGATTATTACATTGAAGGAAACCTGATTTCAGTCTAAACTGTGACACATCCTGGGTGAGGAGGGACAGCGCTCCTGACCCCGCCAGGAGCCTATCCTGGGCCCCCTCCCCTCCCCGCTGGGCTGAGCCGGGCCCCCCAGTGCTCTCCCGAATGCCTGAAACAGACGCTTCCACCCTGAGACAGAAGAGGCGCTGGAGTTTCTCCAAACCCCTCGTGTGGGACACCGGAGGCTCTGCTGCAGCAGGTCAGAAAAAGAGGTGAGAAAAGAGGTCAGAACCTGCTTTTCTGGTAACGCCCCTACAGTAGACAAGGCCCAGGGCAGTTCTCCAGATAAGGCCACTGGTGGACAGACTCTGGTCATCCTGCCCGGGGACCAGAGGCCAGACGCCGGGGGCGGCGAAGGCTCTGTCCAGTAGGTCTGCTGCGGTCTGAGACGTGGTTCATCAGAAAGACGGACACCGGTCATGGGTGCCCCCTGTTCTTACCCAGACCCTCTGGGCCAAACACTTCCCTTTCAGCGCCCCCCACCCCCAAACAGCAGGAAGCGCAGGACTCTAGGGAGAACCTCACTCCAAACAAAGTTCTGACCGTGTCCAGCTGGTTCCCAGGCATCCACAGGTGGGGCCGTGTCTGCCCGGGGCCTATCAGCCCCCCAGTCCCACCGGAGGGGTCTGCACACCACGGCAACTTGACCCAGAGGACAACTACGGCCACTCCCCCCAAGACTGAGCCCTGGGGCAGGGACTAGGGACAGTCACACAGCCCCGCCGTCCCTGCCACGTTCACCTGAGCACTTTGCCGACTGCTTGAAGCACCATCTTGCAGCTGAGCCCGGTCTTCGGGGGCTGGCTGAGCAGAGCCCGGTCTGTGGGGACACTGCTGTGGTCTCCCAGCATGATGGGCAGCGTGGAAGCAGGCTGGGAAAGTGGGAGCCCCGGCACCGGCTCTGCTCCCCGCCGCCCTGCCCTCCAAGCAGCCCGGACTCGCCCTGACTCGGAGCCAGCCACGCCAGCCAATGAGGACAGCGGGGGAGGAAGACGGGCTCTGGCCGGGCAGGGACAAACAGCTGCTCCTTTTACAGGCGGAGGCCAGCCAAGTCTGGTTACACGAGGGAGTGTCTCAATCGCCTTTTCAAAGTGGCGCCGTGCGGGCGCAGCGTGGGGTGAGGCCACTGCCGAGGGGACAGGCATAGCCCACAGAGAGGACCCGTCAGTGAGGCCCCGCCGTGGCACGAGGGCCCTTCCGATGTGGCCGGGAAAGCTCTCTGAGCAGGCGGGGCTGGGCGGGCGCCCCAGCTGGGCTGCCAGGAGCGGCTGACCACGCACCTGCAGAGCGCAGACGCGGGCGTGTGGTGTCTGCATCCACAGCCTTGGGAAGACAAGGCCGGGGCACCCCAAGCAGGAGCCGAGCTGGCGTAGGCAGTGGGCGGTGGAGACCCCAACGGACACAGCCAGAGGCCTCCCGAGGGGGCACAAGAAGCTGTGTGGCCGAGGCCTCCTTTACAGCTGGGCCACACACAGGAGACCACCAGGGACTGCAGAAGCAAACGTGTGAAAGAGGACGATGATCTCCGCAGCCCTCGCCTCCGGCTGACCGTGGGGACAGCCTGCTGCCAACGGGGGCAGCACGGCCACCACGCTTGTCCAGAAGCCCCGCCCAGCGGCAGCACAGCACCCCGGCCTCAGCCCAGGCTTCTGTCCCCGACGCTGCGTCCCACAGAGGGCCTGGCCAACCATCCGTCCAGGCTCTGTGCGGCGGCAACTCCAAAGCCACCGAGAGGACTACCTGACGTGTAGTGGGGCATGCTGACTGCCCGGGCAAAGCTGCGGATGCCGACAGAGCCCCGGCTGCACGTGAGGACCTGGGCAGGAACCCAGGCACCGCGCTCACCCAGTGAGCGAGTGAGACTTGGAGGCCCTGTGTTGGGAGGACACAGCCTCCAGGCAGTTGGAATAACTGAGCAGAAGGTGCCTCTAGGCTCATCTTGTTATATTCCCTGCCCTGGTCCCACAACCAGCCACTTCTTCAAGGAGCCCTGGGTCCCTCTATTGGAGAAAATTAAAGACCGAGACCTGGGACTTCCCTGGTGGTGCAGTGGTTAAGAGTCCGCCTGCCAATGCAGGGGACCACGGGTTTGAGCCCCGGTCCGGGAAGATCCCACATGCCGCGGAGCAACTAAGCCCGTGCGCCACAACTACTGAGCCTGCGCTCTAGAGCCTGCAAGCCACAACTACTGAGCCCGTGTGCCACAACTACTGAAGCCTGCGTACCTAGAGCCCGTGCTCTGCAACAAAGAGAAGCCACTGCAACGAGAAGCCAGTGCACCGCAACAAAGAGTAGCCCCCACTCGCCCCAACTACAGAAAGCCCATGCACAGCAATGAAGACCCAACACAGCCAAAAATAAATAAATTTTTAAAAATAAAAAGTAAAATGAATAAATAAAAATAAAGACCGAGAACTGACCTGGTCGTCCCACTGCTGCTGGGATGTCACTTTCCTAGACCCTCTCAGCTGACAGAGCAAGGAGACGGGTGTGCATGCCAATGTATATGTTTACATCCCCACTCAGGTGTACACTGCAACCACATTAAGCTAGACATGAGTTCATCCTGACGCCTCCATCTCTGATCCAACCCCTGGGGATCATTCCGACCTCCCGCACTGATGGTGATAAACCTGGAGGTTCTGAGTGGCTTTGTGAAACCACAGAATAAGAGGCTCCCGTGCTGTGAAGGCAGCAAAGCCATCGGGCCCAGAACCCTAGTTGAAGGTGCAGGAAAATTTGGTGCACTTAAGAGCAAGTGGGAAAAGCTACCAGGTTGAGTCCAATGAAAATAGAAAAGAACAAGGAAGAGTAATAACTGAAACACTCCAAAAAGACACACACAAAACAGATGAAAACTGTACCTCGATAAACTGGAATTTGAAAACCTCAGAAATAAAGTGATTTAAAGAAAGATTTGAGGGCTTCCCTGGTGGCGCAGTGGTTGAGAGTCTGCCTGCCGATGCAGGGGACACGGGTTCGTGCCCCGGTCCAGGAAGATCCCACATGCAGCAGAGTGGCTGGGCCCGTGAGCCGTGGCCGCTGAGCCTGCGCGTCCGGAGCCTGTGCTCCGCAACGGGAGAGGCCACAACAGTGAGAAGCCCGCGCACCGCAAAAAAAAAAAAAAAAAAGAAAGAAAGATTTGAAAAGAGAGACAAAAGAAAGTAAGAACCACAAGTGAAAGTTCCTGAAATGAAGTCTAGACTCGAAGAAACAGCAAGGCAGTGCCGTGGGAAACATAAGATGGAAAAGTGGATTGTTTTTTCTTTGCGGTACGCGGGCCTCTCTCACTGCCGCGGCCTCTCCCGTTGCGGAGCACAGGCTCCGGATGCACAGGCTCAGCGGCCATGGCTCACGGGCCCAGCCGCTCCACGGCATGTGGAACCTTCCCAGACCGGGGCACGAACCCGCGTCCCCTGCATCTGCAGGCGGACCCTCAACCACTGCGCCACCAGGGAAGCCTGGGAAGGGGGATTTTTTTAATGAAAAAGAAATGAAAATCTTTCCACTTCCCCGATGGAATAACTGATGCTAGACTTGACTTCCACCATCAAAAACCTCAAACTGGGTACAACATACAAGCAACTGGTTTCAGATGCTGGACAATGCGCAGGATGGTGCCCACTGGAAACTGTGGTGCAGGAGGGCAAAGCCTGCACAAACCCCAAAGTCTCAGCCGCTGCGATGCAAGAACAGAAGCTGGGGCTGCTGCCATGCACAGGGCAGGGAGCAGAGGGACGGGGCTTCCCAGAGGGGGGGCTCTAGAAACGTGGACAGAGGGCCATGAAGCCTTTGGCCAACCACGGAGCTGAGGGCCACAGGTTGGAGAAGCGCAGCTACAGGAGCTGTGAGCCCAAGCAGCTTGTATCCCGTATCCTGAGATGTTGCTAAATTCACCTTTTTTCTTTAGCTCTAGCAGACTTTTTCAGTTTCCTGTAATTTTATAAGTAGATACGACCCTGTTATTTCCCAAACAAACTACCTCTTCCTTTCCAATGTTTATGCCTTTTATTTCTGTTTCTTCTCTCTCTCTCTTTTTTTTGCCTCATGGCATCAGCACAGTGCTGAACAGTAGTGAGAGAGCGTCCTCGCCTGGCTCCTGAGCGCAGGCCAAGATGTTCAGTCTAGTCCTTCAGTTGAACATCTGATATGAGCTCTAGACTTTTTCCGGGTGCCTTTACCACTTGAGAACGTCCCCTTCTAGTCCCTGACTAGAACAGTGCTGACTGTTTACGTGAATATTTCGTCTTGCACTGTTTCTACATCTAACTGAGGTTTTCCTCCTTTACTCTGTTAACGTGGTGAATTATACTGACTGATTTTCAAAGGTCAGCTAAGCTTAGACTGCTGGGGAAAAACCCCCTCTGGGTTATGACCTGCTATTCTTTCTATGTGTTGCCGGATTCGTTTTGCTAATACTTTCTTAGGGAGTTTCACATCTGTGTTCACGGAGGACAGTGCTCCGCAATTGTCCTTTTCTTGTTAGGTTCCTGTCTTCTTTTAGCCTCACTGTATTAGTTAGGTAGTATTTCCTCTATGTTCTGAAAAAGCATGTGTAAGAATGTCTGCAGTTTTCCCAGGGAGGGGTGCTCTTGGTGTCTTGTGGGTGGAGGTCCCACACAAAGACCCGTCCTGCCCCAGCATCGACAGCGCTGTGCAGGCGGCAGACACTCCGCGAGGGGCGTGCAGCTCGCGTGCTCCCGCGCCCATGAGGCCTCCACACAGTTACACGGCTGCTTCTCCACCTGCTCCTGGGCCAGCATCACCAGCATCGCCTGGGAGCCTGTCGGAAATGCCAGTTCTCAGGCTCATCAGCCCGGCCGACCGGAAACTCTGCAGAGAAGCAGGGATGTGGGTTAAGAAGCTCTCCAGGTGAACCTGACACGTGCGACGCCCTAAGGACACCTGCTGAGGGCGGGGTGAGCGCCAAGCACATCCCACCCGGAGAGCCAACCCCGCATGGCGGGAGCACCAGGCACGACATAACTCAGAAGATGCAAGAGGAAGGGGAGCGGCAGGGGTTCCAGCTAATTTCAACACTGCTCCTGTGAGGGAACCAAGAGACAACAGCTGAAAGACGGCGGGACCGAGGGCTTCACAAAGGCAGCTGCTTGAAAAAACAAACATTTCTAAATACTCTTTTTATTGTAGCAAAATACACGACATAAAATTTACCATCGCAACCATTTTTAGGTGCACGGCTCAGGGGCATAAAGTATATTCCCTGCTGTGCGACCATCACCCCCATCCACCTCCAGAACTTCTCCATCCTCCCAAACGGACACTCCGTCCCCATTAAATACTCCCCTCCCCTCCCCCAGCCCTGGGCACCCACCGTCTACTTCCTGTCTCTATGGATGTGACTCCTCTAGGGACCTCACGCAAGTGGAATCAGACAGGATTTGTCCTTCTGTTTCTGGCTTATTTCACTGAGCATAATGTCCCCAAGGCTCATCCATGTTGTAGCCTGTGCACCTTTTAAACCAGAAAGCCCTTAAAACTGCCAGTTGGGACGTCTACTCCCAGTCGAGAGGGAATAATGAGGACCGGTTTTTACCTCCTGCTTCAAACAACAGGACACTGGACAAATGTATGACAGTTTTCAAGACACTGGACGTCAGGCAACAGAGCGCGGTGATCCCTGCAAGATGGGAACCGGCGAGGGGACGCTGCAGTGGCCTGCTCCCGCCTGGATGGATTGGCACGGTGGGAAGGGGACCCAGGAGGGCCCCGAGGGATCCCAGTTGAGGCGTCTCAGTGGGGAGTCTGAGACGCCAAACAGCCAGAGGTCAGGGGGCAGCGCACCAGGGGGACAGGACACTGAGCAGAAAGCGCTGCAGAGAGAACTCGGCAGACGTGCTGAGGGGCCCCGTGGGGTCCCTGGCTGAGCTCGGGACAGGGCACATGTACAAGGAACTGCTGCGGGAGGGACAAGCCACCCAGAAGGATCTGCAGGACCCTCCTCAAGGTTCGCATGGGCCCAAAAAGAGCTCCTTCCCCACCAGCCAGAGTGGCACCAGGTGGAGACCTCCAGAGGTTCTGTGTCAGTGGTGAGAAAAACCAGCCTGAAATGAAACATCGCCATAATCCCACCAACACAGAACAAACACAAGAACTGAAAAGACTCAATCGTTTCCAACTGAGTCCAAGGAACACAGACACACAAAAATATCCAGCACCGAACAAGGCAAAGATCCCAAGGCCTTGCATCCGAACAGAAGTCACCAACCTCAGGAAAGGAGGAAAACAATCCATTACTAGGAATCAAATCAATCGATCAAAAAAGACCCCAAAATGGCTCAGTGACACAGTTAGAAGACAATGGTGTTAAAAAGTCACCATGACTGTATCCCATCTGTTCCAGAGACAAGAGGACATGTGATAAGGAGATTTAAAAAAAAAACAAAAAACGTGGCTTTTTTGGGAAGATCTAAATTGAACCTGTAGATATGGAAACTAAAATATCTGAGACAAAAGGTACCCTGGGGACGTCCCTGGTGGCACAGTGGTTAAGAATCCGCCTGCCAACGCAGGGGACACAGGTTCGAGCCCTGGTCCAGGAAATCCCACATGCCACGGAGCAGCTAAGCCTGTGCGCCACAACTGCCGAAGCCCGTGCACCTAGAGCCCGTGCTCCGCAACAAGAGAAGCCACCGCAATGAGAAGCCCGCGCACCGCAACCAAGAGTAGCTAGCCTACGCTCGCCGCAACTAGAGAAAGCCCGCGCACAGCAACGAAGACCCAACGCAGCCAAAAATAAAATAAATAAATAAATTTATTAAAAAAAAAATTGGGGGAAAAACTAGGGTTTTTAAAAACAAAATAAAGTGGTGTGTGTGTATGTATGTGAATATTTGTATGTGTGTGAGTCGTGTATACATGTGTGTACATGCGAATGGGTATGAATGTGTGAGTTGTGTGTGTGTCTATGCGAGCGTGTGTTGTGTATGCTGTGAGTGTATGTGTGTACTTACAAGCATGTGTGTGAGGTATGTGCATCTATGTGGGTAAGTCTGTGTTGTGAGTGTATGTGCGTGTTTATGAGTACACGTGTGAGTTGCGAGTACAGCTGCCGGGCAATGGTGCCCTTTCTTCCCACCCTTCCTCCCCTGGCCACCCCCAGTGCCCCTGCCCCCACCCCAGGCTTGCCCCGCCGGCCCCTGCCGGCACTGTGAACAAGCTCATGCTGCCGGGGGCCACGGCCCTCCCACTCCTTCACAGGTACGTGGCTGGTGTCAGAATGCGCCTCTCCTCGCCCTCCCAGTTGCACCTCTTTTACACGCATGAGCTTCAGTAAAGGAAGCAGACACAGACTCAGGTGCTCACGTCCACCCAGGCACCCTGCCTGCCCGCCCCTGACCCCTCCAGAAGGCCAGCCCCAGACACGCAGAAAGGGCCATGTGCCAAACTGGAAATTCTGTTCGGAAGCAGCGGGAACGAACGCTCAGTCCTTGCACGTAACAGAGCAAGTCGCGAAGGGCACAGTCCACGGAAGGTGACGGGGAGCTGGACAGCGTCAACAGTAACAATGTTTGTACCCCAAGAGACACTACTAAGAAAACGGAAAGACAAGCCACAGACTGGGAGAGGAGGTCTGCAAATCACACACTGATACAGGACTTCTGTCCCCAACAGACAAAGCACTCTGAAAATGCAACAACTGAAAAATGGACAGGAGACTGTAGTAGACATTCCCCCAGAGAAGCTACAGCCCACACCCACCAGGACGGCCGAAGTCCGACCACGGAGGCTAACAAGGGCTGAGCGGGACGTGCAGAAACCAGAGCCGCTGGAGGGGGTGGAGAGGACAGGGCGAAAGTCTTCCAGAGCCACACGTGCCCTTCCCCAGCCACCCAGCAACTCTTCCCCTTTCTGCAGCGAGGACGAAGGCGTCGGGCACACGAAGACACCGTCAGTGCCCACGGCAGCGCGATTCATGATCTGCGAACACGTGGGAAACAGCGGAAATGGCCTCCGGCTGAGCCAACTGTCTTATTTGTGAAAGAGCCCAATTCTCAGCCACAAAAGGAAGAAAGTTCAGCTACACACAAGCACCTCGGTGAGCCTCAAAGCAGCAGGCTCAGAAGGGGCAGAACCCACACGCCAGACACTCGGGGATCCCTCTAGATGGATCTTAGCCAGAACAGAAGGCAGGTGGCAGGTCAGTGGTTGCCAAGGCCCAAGGGTGTGTTGAGGGGACGTCCAATGTTCTATACTGTCCCTGTAGGTGGTCAGAGGCTACGCACCTCTGTTGAAATTCAACAAAGCTTACGCTTTAGATTCAGTGGAATGTAAATTACACCTGTAAAAGCTGACCAGAGGCAAACACACCACACACCAACAAGAGAGCAGGAAGTCCTGCTGGCACACCAGCAGTGAGTCCCGCAGGCCCGTGGCGAGTGAAAGAAGCCACCGCCCACAGGGTCACTGGCACGGGATTCCATTCACAGAACACCCAAGGGCAACCAGGTGCCAGATGTCAGGCGGGGACAGGAGGGTCGCAGGGCCTCTGCGTGCTGCCTCCTTTCTGGTTCTGTGACATGGGCAGGGCGTGGTGCACTAACCTGAAACCCGCGCACACACGTGCACTCGGAGTTGTGCTTTCTCTGAATGTGTTACGTTGCAATGAATGATTCACTTTAGAAACATAGGAAAGAAAAAGAAGACAACTGTGTTGGGATGTCTTATTTCTACACTGGACGGCACTTACAAGGCTGACTACCGCTTTCTCAACTCCTTTTTGTAGGACTGATCCATTTCACGGTAACAAATAGCTTCGTCTATATTTTCAAAAATGAAAAAGTAGGCAAAGGTTTTAGGGGACTGGAACGGCCACACAGAGGCTATCTTCTCACGGGCCTGCCCTGTCTCTCCCCTCAGCACCAGGAGCACACCAGCCTGCAGACAGTGTCCGCCCCTCCCCCCGCAGGCTCCTGAGCCCATCCCCCACTGCCACCCACCCAAGCCGGGGCCACATCCAGGTGCCCCGAACAGCCTGGCCAGCTCGTGCCCTGGAGTATGGGAAAACTGCTGGGGTAAAGTCACTGTGCTCGTGAATGGAAAGGTCCCAGGAGTGACTGAAAAAGGCGCTTCTGTGACTTCAGTCAGAAGTGCTGGGACGCCTTGCCAATGTCGCAGCCAATGCTACCCCATGGCGTCGCCACTCTGCGGGGTCACCACTCCATGGGGTAACCACGCTGGATCTCAGAGGGGAAAACTAGAGTTCCACTCCAAGAAACCAGCTTGGGACCAACGGAAGAGCACTCAGGACACACGTGGCAGTGGTGGGAGAGGCAGGAGTGGAAGGGTTTCTGCAGCGACACCCTCTGGTGCAGGGACAGAAACTGCCTCCTGAGGCCAGGGGTCCCCATCCCACACCACCCAGGGGACAGAGGAGGAAGGAGAAGCCCCTCCCACAGCGGGTTGAGGCCATCTCCTCACCTCCTCCTGCTCGCGAGTGGACCTGCTACATCCCAAGCCAGGTGGCAGGAGCCTGGCTCTGCTTCCCAAGACCGTGCTGGCCCGGGAGCCCCGTGCACGTGCACCAGCAACGACAGACAAGGAAATGACCTCCCGGAATCCCAACTCCTGGGCCTCGGTGCCCCAACTCCATTCCTGTGGCCTCCCCGAGTGCTCCAATGACTTCCCAGTGTTCACTCACTTGAACCCTGACGTCCCCATCCTGCAGTGGAGGAAATGGAGGCACAGCCAAGGCAAAGTCCAGATCTGACACAGGCCACCTGCTCCAGACCCTCTGCTCTTAACACCGACCCCCTCCCCCGAGGGGACAGGCACCTTTGGAAGGGAAGGAAGCTTATTTCTATGCTTGGCTAAAGCTCAGCTGCCCCGGCAGAACGCAGGGCCCTCGGCGGCTCGTCACAAACAGCCCAGGCAGCTGCTCAGGAGGCAGGTGGGTGAGTCCGACTTGCAAGGGCCGGATCCCCGCCTCCCTCTCAGCCCTGCTCGGTAGAGGAAGCGGCTCCAGTTAGAGCCCTGAGTCCACCACCCGCTCCCAGGAAACTGCCGACACACCTCACACCAGAGGGGAAAGGGGTGCTGCACCTTCCTCCTCTCTGGTGTGAGAAGGCCCCGCTGGGCTCGCCCCTCCCAAGCCTGAGTGCGGCTAGGTCTGCTGGTGCCGGGGGAGAACGGGGCCGCACTCCAGCCCATCGCCCTCCAGGGTTAACCCTACATCCCTCACACACCTGTCCAACAGCCCTGCACAGCACCCTGTGGGGCCAGGGTGGAGGTCAAGCGCCGGCCTGGAGCCCGGCTGCCAGGGTTAGCATGGAAACGCCCAGATGCTGGAGCAGGGCGGAGGCCAGGCAGGAAGAGCGCCTGGAAAGGGAAGGGGGGAGGCAGGCTGCACCCCTGCAGGGCTCAGGGCCAGGAGAGCAGCACAAAGTTACAAGGCAGAGAAATGCCCCACACGTCATGGTGGCATTTCAGGTTCAAGTCCAGCCAAATGCCACCCAGGGGGAGTGGCTGGGGGAGCCTAGTCGGTCTGCTGGGCCCCTGGCCACCACCGACCACAGGGGCGCCCAGACTGCGCAGTAGCCACGTCTGACCCCTGCAGCGCTGGCTGCCAGACAAGCAGATGCAGAGCCAGGTGGTGACCAGCGAGGGCCAGGGGGCACCAGGAGCAACGCTCCCCAGTGCGCTCCACGTCCACAGAGAGGCCAGCTCATGGCCAGGGACTGGGACACCGTTGCCCGCCCCCCC
>NW_006792775.1:1101889-1113352 GCF_000442215.2 Lipotes vexillifer
CCCCCCCGCCCAGTCTTCACAAGCCAAGCTGGCATGGAGCCCAGGCCGCCTAAGAAAAGGGTGATAAAGAGTGATGTGGGTCCTGCCAAGTCGCCCCGCCCTCCCCGCTGGTATAAAAGGCTCGGAGGCAAGATTTAGCCCAGGCTCAGTCCACAGGAAGGAGGCTCGGAGTGCACACAGAAGGGAGACGCCTGCGCCTGTCCCCACACAGGCCTGTCCCCGTAGGCACTCCAGCACCAACACTGGGAATCTCCCCCCACCCAAAACACTAAAATCCAGTCAAGAAACAGCCTTTCCTGAGAAAAACGTCAGAGAGAGATGGAAGAGGTCCACTGCACACGGAAGGGCTGTAGGGAAGTTTCCGGAGAGGGAAGGACCCCAAGAGAGGTCAGGCTAGGAGCCCAGTGGAGGCGGAGAATGAGTTCCTGCCTACAGCCCCCCACCCGTGGGCGCCAGGCTGTCCCCTCACCACCGCCAGGAACGCCACCCGTCAGGGGTCCGGGGAGAACTCGCGGCGACTGTCAGAGCTGCAGACCTGAAGATGTCCACACGCCCCACGTGCGCATAAGATGCGCTGAACCAGCTGAGCAGCTTCACGGCACACTTACAAACCTGGCCGCGCCTGGGTCACGGCACTCAGAAGGCCGTGAGGGTCAACGATCATCAAAGAGCTCCGGCCACCCTGCCGGGCTGGTGTCCTGCATTGTCCACTTCCCACTGTGGCCATGAGGCCTGGTGAGGGCCTGGACCTGGGGGTTTTATATGGGAGAAACAAGGGGCCGCAGCCGGCCACGCAGGAAGAGGAGACTCTTCCTCTGGACCCCCGGCTCACCAAGGTCAAAGGGCGGCCGGCAGCCAGGCAGGCCCCACGGCATATTCGCCTCCGACTGGAGATCTGTTTTCTTCTCCAAATTAGAGGGAAGGCATCCGACGTGGGAGTGTCAGAAAGTCAGAGGAAAGCCAGAGCGAGATATGCTGCAGCCCAGACCTCAGATTCCTCCAGGGGAGGCCCGGCGGGCAGGAGGGCAGCGCTCAGGCCAGAGGAGCCGCAGGGAAGAGGCGCTCGCGGGACAGGGGTCCAGACGGCAGCGCCCACCACTGCAAGTTGTGGCCCCGCCACACAACAGACTCTGCTCTGCAATCAAGAGAAGGAACTGCCGCACGGCTGCCGGTGACCACAGACCAGAGGCAGAACTGGTCCAGAAAGCAGAGGAGAGGCAGGAGCGCATGGGGAGGCAGTGCCTCGAAGGGAATGCCGTTGCTCACGAGAACCATCCTCATCGAGGGGCGCACTTCAACTCGGAGGACACCGTGGAACGTAAATTACACCTCAACACCACTCATATCACTCGCGCGCGCGCACACACACACACACACACACACACACACACACACACACACACACACACACACACACACACACACACACACACACACACACACACACACACACACACACACACACACACACACACATGCTTTTCCAATGCAATCCCGTAACTTCGGAGACAAGAGCGGGGCTGATTGCTTCCAAGACAGGCCTAGAGGATGTCCAGCCTGTGACCTGCGCCCGCCAGGTGAACACAAAGGTGTTCACAAAGGTGGATGCCTGCGCCCAGGGTCCAGGTGACCGACGTCATCAGAACTCACTTCTTGATGAAATACAGGATTATGGGTGAACTTCCCTCCACTGGTCATGCCATTTCCCAAAAAATGTCTTTAAAAAGTAAGCACTGCACGTAGGATAAGGAAGGACGGAAAGATGCTGGGGGAGCAACGTGGACACGCGTGTCTGCGAGCTGACAGCCACCCCAGGCACGGCACGCTGACCACAACGGAGTTAGGTTTAATGTGGCGTGTCTAAAAACTGAAGCCAGGCATTATTAATTGGGAAAATTAAGAATACAGGCATCCCTGACTTATGGTTCGAGTTGTGATTTTTTTGACTTGATGACAGTGCAAAGGCAAAACACGTTCAGTAGAAACTGTACTTGGAATTTGGCATTTTGACCTTTTCCCAGCAGTGACACAGGGCAGCAGGGCAGCCCCCAGTCAGCCCGCAATCACAAGGGTGAACCTGACCCACAACCATTCTGGACCTACACAACCATCTGTTTTTCACTTTCAGTACAATATTCAATCAATTACACGAGACATTCAACACTTTATTATACGACAGGCTTTGTGTGAGATGATTTGGCCCAACTGTAAGCTAATTTGTGTGTTCTGAGCACATTTAAGGTAGGCGAGGAGGTCAGGGGTATTGAATGCATTTTCAACTTTCAATATTTTCAACTTAGGATGGGTTTGTCAGGATGTAATTCCCATGGTAAGTTGAGGGAGATCTGTATAAGGACAGGCCTCAAACAAGACATACGATTGGATCCAATGCCTCGGAAGTAACCTGAACCACCCTCAGTATTTTCTGAGTGGTTTCCTGACAGGGAGCCTGGAATGAAAGTCTCAGCCGGGGCTCTTCAGCTGCAGCCCCTCCCTGCACCCCCGAAGGTGACCAACTCTGACCAGGTAGCTCCCAGCCCTCTGCAGGGCTGCTGTCCCTCCCACGGCCGGAGACCCCCTTCCTCTCCCTTCGGCACTGGGTCTCCTCGGAAGTTTCCTGAAAGGGGGCTGATGAGGTGCAATATTTTTTTCGGAATTTACATGCAAGTTTTATTCTATCCTCACACAGGATTAACGGTTTGGCTGATGTGAAATTAAGTCCATGTTGCAAGTCCTTTTCTGACAGTCTCTTGAAGATTATTTTTTAGTTTCCGGGTTGGAATTTTGTTCGGATTCCTGGTTTGTTTTGTTTTGTTCCTCTCTCTGGAAGCTTCTGAAATCCTTTCTTTATCCCTTGTGCTCTGAAATGTCACAACCGTGTCCCCTGCTGTGGGAACAGGGAGCATTCACTGTGTGGGGCATGGGGTGAACTCACTTCCTGTGATTCTGGAAAATTTCTGAGTTGCTTAAAATTCCCTCTTTCTGCTTCCTGATCTTTCTGGAATTCCCTTGTGGCCGCAGAGGCCCCTGCACTGATGCTCTGATGTCTTTACTCTTGCACTCCCAGTGTCCATACCTGACTTTTTGTTCTACTTGCTGGGAAATACACCCAAATTTTATCTCCTACCCCTTTATCAGGTTTTTAATTTGCTATTGCACCTCTAACCTGCAAGCGTTCTTTTTAATTCTCTGGATGTTCCTTCTTTGTACCAGTCAGTTCTTACTGCCGGGGTTCTCCATGGTCTGTAGGTCTCTGAGGAAACTAACGACAGCCCCATTTTACTTGGTTGTTCAGAGTCTGCTCCCTCTTTTTCTTTAGGTTTTGGTCTCTGCCGTTCCTGTTCACACGTTCCACAAAACACCTGGTGGCCCTGGCCACCCACTCATACTTGAAGGTGGCACTGAAGAGCTCCCTGACATTCCTGAGTGCGCGGGCGGCACTCAGGGCATGTCACTGGGGGACCGTGTGCCTCCCTATAGCAGGTAGCACGGGTGCTGTCCATCGGCCCCTCCACTGTCAGCGTCTGCAGGTCTTCTCTCTTGGGCGGGTCAGACTCCAGGCATTCTTCTACCTGGAGAGCGGACTGCGGTTGCCAGGTCTTGGGGTCCAAGACTGGGCTGGGGAAGCTCACCATTGTGGCTGCAGGATGTCCTCAAGGCTTCATCTGCATGCTGGCGGCCCTGGTGCAGTGCTGGACTCATGCTCTCCGGAGAGTAACCCTCAGATTCAAGGTACGTGGGAGGGAGCAGGGTGTCTAGCTGCTTCTCCTGCGTACCTCCAGACCTGCAACCGGCTCCTTCGGAGGCTCCGAGGCCCCACAGGTCCGGAAGCCATCCTGAGGCTCCGCAGGAGGAACCTCCCAGCTTGCCAGGTTCCAGCTTCCTCAAGCCAGCGCTCCACTTGCTCACCAGCTTTCCAACTTCCTCCTCTGTCTGCTGTTTTCTCCCACCTTTGTTCCCGTGGGTCTCTGCCTTTCCAGAACCCTCAGCTCTCATTCCAGTGGGCCTGGGCAGGGGGTAGGTTCCACACACAAGTCCAGCCCAGTCTACTTAGGCACCAAGGCCAAGCGCCACACAGGGTACTGGCAGGTGGCCCCCGGCTCCCCTTCCGTCAAGGGCCCCCTGGGCTCTCCCCTTCCTGACGGCCCCCACACTCGGCTACCAATTGATGCCCACACCTCCTGTGCCCGTCTGTGGGCAGGGCTTCCCACCCAGCTAAGGCAGATTCACAGAGGCAGGCCGTGCCCTGCCTGTGAGGCTGGCTGGCCTCGTCTAGACAGTCTCCCGGCACAGCTCAGCCCCTGCCCAACCCCCCACCCCACGCAGCACCTCAGGATAAGCCCTCCCTTCATCCCCCACCTTCCAATGCCAGGGAGTCAGAAAACCCCTTGGGGGCTTCCCTGGTGGCGCAGTGGTTGGGAGTCTGCCTGCCAATGCAGGGGACACGGGTTCGAGCCCTCGTCTGAGAGGATCCCACATGCCGCAGAGCAACTGGGCCCGTGAGCCACAACTACTGAGCCTGTGCGTCTGGAGCTTGTGCTCCGCAACAGGAGAGGCCACGACAGTGAGAGGCCCACGTACCACAGTGAGGAGTGGCCCCCGCTCGCTGCAACTAGAGAAAGCCCACGCACAGAAACGAAGACCCAACACAGCCAAAAATAAATAAATATTTTAAAAATTGAATCATATATTCACCTTTCTCTTTTAAAAAAATAAAATAAAATAAAGAAAACCCCTTGACCCAACCCTGAGGGTGAGTTGCACCCTGTCCAAGGCCATGGGATATAACCCAAGTCCCAGCCCAAGGCTTCCAAACGGACACCACTGTCTCTGTGGAGATGTGCCCAGAGATCAAGGACAAAGGACACATCTGTCGCCCACTGGACTCTCCACCCGGAGCCCGGCCAAGGCTGCTAACCCAGGCTCCTGCCTGCACAGGGAGGGTGCGGCACATGGGAGGCCTGCTCACAAAGGGGGGCCCCTGGCGAGTCCTGGTGCAAACGGCACCTCGCGTTTGTGGGACCGCACTGCCACTAGCCACACCCTATCCTCTCTCGAGATTCTGACACCCCTTGGAGAAGGCCTGTGTGCCTCAGAGAGGTCCTCACCCCCTCTGCTGGGGCCACAGGCAGAGTCGCCGGTCCTGGCAGTGCCCCTGTCCCAGGCCTCAGGCCATCACGGCAGAATGGCCAAGTGGAAAGTAAGCTCCGTGTGGGTTGCTGTTTTCATGAGGACCCTGAGAAGTAAACACTTCACTCAAGGTCAGCGAGCAGCAAAATGCAGACCCTCCTCTTGGTGGCCCCTTAGAAAGGTGCTCAAACACAGCCAGACAGTGGTGGTGGGCCCAGAGCTGGGCCTCCCCAGAGCTCAGAGCTAAGCAAGAAACCAAACACGGGCACAAAATGGACACATTCCCCTGAGGTCCGTCACCCTAACGGGTGCCACCAGTCGGAGTGGGCACAGGCTGTCTAGAATCCCTCAAACAAAATCCCGGCATGGGGCGGGGGAGCGGGAAGCAGGGTAAAATGAACAGGCCAGCAGCGGACTGCCTCAGACAACAAAACACCTGTTTCACCTTCCAGACACTCAGAAATTCAAACACTGAGCCCGCCCGGAGGGGATGAGGCGGCCCGGAGGGGATGAGGCGGGGCGCCCTTCGCGCCCCCCCCCCCCCCCCCCCCCTATCCCACCCCTCTAGGTGGTCACAAAGCACCGAGCTTATCTCCCTGTGCTATGTGGCTGCTTCCCAAGCCCACCGGCCGCTGCCGGTCCGCCGTATGATACGGGCCACCCGGCGGACCGGCAGCAGCCAACAGCCCGCGCGGACGTGAGGGGCGGCCGGCAGTAGGCGGGACCACTCAGCGCCCGCGCGCTCCAGCTCGCTCCAGCTCGCGCCTCTCTTCTCTCCCGGCGGCCAGTGGCGGCAAGCCCCGCCCCGGGCCCCAAGCCCCGCTGGCGGCCTCCGGCGCGCCCGGCGCGCCCTCTGGTGGACGCAGGAGCCACACGCGGGGAGAAAAAGCGGCGCTTTCAACCTGCGGAGCCTCCCTCTCTCCTCCAGCAAGTCCGGCAAGGTGCTCCACGTGCCCCCAACCGCCCCCCACCCCCGGCCCAGAGCCTGTGTTGGAGAGAGAGCCCAGGGCCTAGAGGTGGGTCGGTCCTCCTCCTGGGGGCCCCTAGACACAGCCCAGAGGCCTCGAGAGCAGGCTTGGTAGGCTCCGAGCAGAGAGGGGGCCGTCACTTCCCGGCCTCAGGACGGGGCAGCTGCCCGACTCTGTGCCTCCTTCCGTCTGTGAAATGGCAGCTGCCCACCAGTCCAGCGTGTCCCCACTCGCAGAGCGTGGGGCTCAGGCCGGAGGCCGACTGGCTCCTGGGCACCCCGGGCCTGGCCAGGAAAGCACGGGAGCCTCGGGCACACGATGGGAGGGAGCATTTTCCAAATGAACGGGAACTGACGCGGTGAGAGAAAGAAGAGCCCCGGCAAGCGTGTCTGCGGGTAGAAAAGTGAAATCTCCCTGCTGTGCAAAGAGAAGGCGCCAAGCCCAGCTGCTTCCAGGGTCTTACTACACCTGAGTGTGGCACCAGCTCCTGGCACCGGAGGGAAGTCCCTCTGCGCGGGAAGCAGGAGCAAGAAAAAATCCCTTTCCCGGCAGTGAGCACAGCACGCGAACCTGAACAGCATCCCGAGACTGTGCCGAGCAGTTCACAGAGGAAAGCTCATAAAAGGTAATAAAAGACATCAAAATAGGCTCAGCCCCACTAAAAAGAAACACGGTGAGAGTGGACTGACACTTCACCCATCAAATGGAGGGCTATAAAAGACAGCGCCAGCCAGGGCAGGGCCTGGACCACCCAGCAGGCAGCCGGTAACAGAAAGCGTGTGACAAGATGTAGCATCGAGGGAGGGCCCCCAACGGGCTGGGCTTCCTACAAAACAAGTAGCGGGCTTCCCTGGTGGCGCAGTGGTTGGGAGTCCGCCTGCCGATGCAGGGGACGCGGGTTCGTGCCCCGGTCCGGGAGGATCCCACATGTTGCGGGGCGGTTGGGCCCGGAGCCTGTTGCTCCGCAACGGGAGAGGCCACAACAGTGAGAGGCCCGCGTAACGCAAAAAAAAAAGGACGAGGGACAATTACACAGATGAGGCTGTTTCATACAGATTGCAATTTGGAAAGCTCTCAGTTAAAGTGAAGTTTAAAAAAAAAAAAAAAAAACAAGTAGCAAAGAGAGATGGACCCACAACGGTGTTTATGACCAGCTCACAGGAAACAACCTCAGGTAAACTATGTTACACTCACACGGGTTACACTGGCACGCAGCCTTCATCAGTGCGTCTACACCTCAGAAAGGTGAAGGCTCACACCTATTCTCTCCCTCTCACCCAATGAAGAGAAAATGAGACACAAAGTAAACAAAAGTAAGTGCCCAGCTCTGACCTTGGAGGTGAGTGGGGACCACACAAAGACTGTGAGCTCTGAGAAGGGAGGTTTCCTGGCTAGCACAGAGAGGTCTGTGTCAGATGTCTTCTAGACCAAGCTCCCGGCCTGCCTGTGGCCACTGTGAGAGCCTGGCATCACCTCTCTCCCATCACCTCTGTGGGCAGAGAATGGGCCATGTGCGAGGATGGGCCCTCTGCGGGCCCAGAGGATGCTTGGAGCGCAAGAGGAAGTGGTCAGCTGTCCCACGGGGCCTTGCTCATCTGTCCGTCAGCTCTGATGGGGCTAAGGGTTTATTTCCCTCTCCCCAGAATCCCCAGTTACCCAGTGTGGGTGAGCGAGCGAGAGGGGGCAGGGTTGCAGTGTCCTGAGCTGCCATGGTACCCACTACATGCCACGGTCCCCTTTACAAAGTGGCTGCTTTCATGCCCTCAGACCCCACTGGCTCACAAGAAGCTCTGCAGTGCTGGGTCCTTACAGCCACACGGGATACACAAAGAAGGCAGCCTGGGGATCCCCTCTAACACCTGACCCAGGAACCTCGCGCTGGGTGTCCAGCTACTCGCCTCACAAGGTGCCTCGCAGGGGCTCCTCCAAGGCAGATGGCAAGGCAGACCTGTCTTGCCAGGCACTCTGGCCACGGGCAGGCTGGTGTGCAGGAAGGGCCCCGCCGCCTCTCTGGGATGCTAGCAAGAGGCCAGGAGACGCCAGCAGAGGGGGCTGAGATGCACGCGGCACCGGGCACCGCCCCCCCCAGGGCGGCCACAGGAGACCCTGGTTCACAGACCCAAGACCTCGCTGCCCTGCCTCCAAAGGGATGGCCAGCAAGGGGAGCTGACAGAAGGAACAGAGGCTGGAGGGAGGCCAGAACACTGCGGTAACACAGGAGACCGGGGATGGGGGGCCTTTATGGGCGGCCTCCAGCCACCCCAGTGGAGGAGTGGACGAAGACAGACTGTGGCACCAAGAAGACACTGGACATGGGACAGAGGGAGAAGCTACAAGTGGGGCCCAGCACATTCTGGAAATCTGTGAGGGGGACGCCACGGGCACTAGTGTGGGCCCCACCATGACACAGAGCAGATTTCTATCGGGAGGGCCACCAGAGCCCAGGTGTTCATGCGAGGCCTGATGGAAAAGGACACTCACTGGAGCAAAGCCTGTCCAGAAATCCCAGTGGATGCTGGCAGCCCCGACATCACAACCAGGCAGAGGGGCTCCGACATGACCGACCAGCAACACGGAGCAAGGGCAAAGCCTGCAGACAGGAGCGGGGAGAGTGGGCCTTCTGTTTTAGACAACGTCAACTAAACACTCCGGAGTCAGCAGAGATGAAAAGGAAGGGTCTTGCTGATTTTCATTAACAAAGGCTGCTTTCAAAATCCTTCAGTAAGAGACGTGGGCCATGCCAGTCACTCAGCCGACGTTTATCTGGGGCCCCTCTTGTTTTGCAGCTTCTCTGCCTCTGGCCCCAGAGGCAGCGGCCGGGCTTCTCCTGGCACCGTGTTCTCCCCCTTCTGTCCACACCGCCTGGCGCCTCAGGAGCTGAAGGTGCACGTGTGCCTCAACGTGAGTGGGGCTTCGGCCCACGGCTCGGGAAGGGTGGAACCTAAATGTGTGCACACTAAGTGTAAAAGGGTTACAAGGAAAGACTGTCTACGTAGGTCTGCTTGTCCAGCTACGTGAAGTCGGCAGAGACAGGCGACCCTGAGCCCTGGGCAGCCCCTCGCCCATGGCGATGAGCAGCGTGGCCGGGCCCCTTCCTCTGATCAGGGCAAGACCGTGTCCTCTCCTGGGAGGTGTCCGTTCGCGGAGCCTCTTGCCCATTTCTCTGTGATCTGACAGGGTCTGGATGTGCCTTCTGTCAGTGACGTGTGCACTACGTGTCCCCGGGCGGCCGGCTTTTCCCGCTTGAAGGGTCTATATATACATACACACGTACCATGTTTTCTTCATCCACTCATCCATTGATGGACACTTAGGTTATTTCCATACCTTGGCAACTGTGAACAGTGCTGCAATGCACGTGGAAGTACAGAAATCTCTTCAAGGTAATGACTTCCTTCAGATACACTCCCAGAAGTGAGACTGCTGCATCATACAGTAATTCCATGTTTAGTTTCTCGAGGAGCCTCCATGCTGTTTTCCACAGTGGCTGCATCAATTTACACTCCCACCAGCAGTGCACAAGGCTTCCCCTCTCTCCACATCCACGCCAACTCTTGATGCCTCTTCTCTTTCTGATGATGGCCATTCTGACAGCTGTGAGGTGGTATCGCTTTGTGGTTTTGATTTGCGTTTTCCTGATGATTGGCGACGTTGAGCCTCTTTTCATATACCTCTTGGCCATCTGTGTATCTTCTTTGGAGAAATGTCTATTTAGGTCTTTCGTACATTTTAGCTCCTAGTATATTTTGGATATTAACTTCTTATCACATGTGTGGTTTGCCAATATTTTCTCCCATTCCCTAGGTTGTCTTTTCATTTGTTGATGGTCTCCTTTGCCACGCAGATGGTTTTAGTTTAATGTAGTCCCACTTGTTTATTTTTGCTTTTGTTGCCTTTACTTTTGGTGTCAGATGTAAAAAAAAAATCATCACCAAGAGCAATGTCAACATACTGCCTATATTTTCTTCTATAAGTATTATGGTTTCAGGTTTTATGTTCAAATCTTTAATCCATTTTGAGTTCATTTTTGTGTGTGGCATAAGAAAGTGGCCCAGTTTAATTCTTTTCAATGTGGATGCCAAGTTTTCCCAGTACCGTTTATTAAAGAGACTGTCCTCTCCCCACTGTATATTCTTGGCTCCTTTGTTGTAAATTCATTGACCATACACACATGGGTTCATTTCTGGGCTCTGTCTTCTGTTCCATTGATCTTTATGTCTGTTTTTATGCTAATACCATACTGTTTTGATTACTGTAGCTTTATGATATAGTTTGAAATAACTGACAGTGATCCCTCCACTTTTGTTCTTCTCTCTGAAGATTGCTTTGGGGTCTTTTGCAGCACCATACAAATTTTAGAATTATTTTTTATATTTCTGTGAAAAATGCCATTGGAATTTTGATAGTGATTACACCGAATCTGTAGATTGTGCTTTGAATAGTATGGACATTTTAACAATATTAATTCTTCCAATCCATGAACATAAAATATCTTTTATGTCTTCTTCAATTTCTTTCATCAATGTCTTATAGTTTTCAGCATACAGATCTTTCACCGCTTAGTTTATTCATAAATATTTTATTCTTTTTGATGTTATTGCAAATGGGATCATTTTCTTAATTTCTCTTTCTAACAGACAGGGCAAGCATCTTTAAGAAGATAGCTGGGAAGCTCCATCCTTGCCCCCATTTGTGACTGGGCCCTGAAGGCGGAGGTCAAATGTTCTAGGAGCCCATGGCCAGAAAGCCACACAGGAGTCAGGCAGGCAGGCGGGAAGCTCTCCAGGCCAAGGAGACAGCGTGAGCACAGGCCAGGGGTCTTGGCTGAAGAGGATACATCAGAGGCCTGACCAGGCTGCAGTGCAACAGGCACCCATGGGCTGGGGGTCAGGGATGGAAGGAAATGGGGACTTCATCCCTTAGGCAAGGAGGTCCAGAGGGTCTTTTAAGCAGGAGTACAACACGGTCATTGGTGGTTTGCGGAAGATCTGAGCCAAAGACAAAGACACGCTCCCCAACTCCACCCACGGGTGTCCGGGTCTAGAAGAGCCTGTGGCCCTGGAGCTGGGTCAGCCCAGGGAACCATGGGCCTGCCTGGAGGGAGCCCAGCGAAGTTGTGACCCTCATGTGGTCACACCACCCACAACTGGCTTCTGAATCAGGCCCTGCAGCCAGGACCGTGGGGTGTGTGAGCAGTCAGGCTCTAGGACCAGGCACACAGGCCAAAGAGTGCAGTCTCCACCCCAGACCCTCCAAACGTCATTTTAGGGGACATTTTATTGTTTTTGTTAGAAACCAAGTGACCCGGACTTCTGGGAAAGAGATGAGAGACGGCAAAGCGCAGTGCGTGGTGCCTGTGAACCGC
>NW_006792775.1:1113521-1122996 GCF_000442215.2 Lipotes vexillifer
GAGATGAGAGACGGTAAAGCGCAGTGCGTGGTGCCTGTGACCCGCTCCCCGGCAGGTGCCCCAGCTCCCGGAGGCCAGCAGGGGCCCGTGATTACCACTGCTCTCCCATCTGCTGTGTGACCAGGAGGATCCTGTGACCCCAACTACAGCGAATCAGCAGAAAGCTGGGGACATCTGCAGGTGCAGTGTCCTGATCCTACACCTGAACTATCAGAGCCGACTCAAAGACCAGTGACCTGTGGTCCCATAGTTCCCCGGCTCTGGGAAGAGTCACAGGGTGGGGCAGCTCCCTCACTACACCCCCACCCCACCGTCCAGTTCTGTGGCCTCCCTCCCCTGGGAACAGCCAGCCCAAGCCCAGCACCGTCATCGTCCCCCTGTAGCGCCACAGGCGCTGATTCCTGAAGGTCCACGTATGCTGTGGAAGCATGGCTGTGCACCCAGCCCCGACATCCCCCCACCGCGGGTAAACACAGGGCAAGGGCACCATGGAGACGCAGCCACCACGTCCCTCACAGCAGTGCCTGTTCCCACCACACAGTCACTGTGGCAGGCACGACCGCCGCCCGCCAGCGAGGTGCCAAGGCCCCCACATACGGGGAGCGCCTGAGGCTTGGAGACCTGACACAGCAGCCAAGGTCACACAGCTGGTGGTGGACGGGGGACCGGAGGCCGGTCTGTGAGATGGCAGAGGCAGTGTCTCTGACCACCACATGCACTGCCACCAACACCGGCCCTCGGCCAGCCCTGTCCCCACGGGTCCTGCCTGTGCTGATGGGAGCAGGGAAGACCCGCACGCAGGAGGAGGTGGACCCGAGGCAGGGCGGATACCGACAGCAGACCCCTTGGGCCCCTGCCACTCCAACCCCAAGCCCCCGGCACACGGCAGAGCTGCTCCATCTAGAAAATGACCACGCAGGTCCCACGGAGCACACGTGCAGCCCGGGGAGGTCTCCAGCTGGGAGGTAAACTGGAATCGCCCGGGTCCCCGAGCAGAGCAGAGAAGGGAGGGCTTCCAGGGGGCACAGACCTGCTTCCAGGTCGGCACTGTGCACGTCCCCCCAACCCTGTGCTGTGTGGACGGCCACGCTGGGCCCTGGTGGGGCGAGGCAGGGAGGGACTCCAGCTTGGTGTCTGGGCAGGCCCTGGATCTTGCGTGAGTGGGACATGAGCTCCACTGACGCCCCCATGGGCACAGGCTCCACCATCAGCGTGGCGGCGCTGAGCCCTGGCGTGGAGCCATCTCAGGAGAGAGGGGACATCTGCCGTGAACAACAGGCCCCACTGCTGTCCTGGTGACAGTTCAGACTTAGGGGCCGGCAAACCACCAACGCTCCCACCTACAACCACAAGTCCCATGAGGAGGTGACACACAAGGAAAAAACAAAGCACCCCAAGAGGTAGCACAGCTCCCCCCAACCCCGCCATGGCTTCACACGAGCGAGGATGTGCGGATCGTTCCTGCCTCGTGGGGCTGATAATCACGCGTCCTTAAAACCCGGCTGCACTAGGTTGGCCTGGGAGGAAGTGCATGAAAGCCAGCAAAGGTCATGACAAGAGGACACATTTGTTCTCACATGAATTATAAACGCCGGGAGCTCCTGACAGAGCTCAGCTGAGCCCTGCACCTCTTCAGCCAAAAAGGTAGGAGGCCTTCCAGCAGGAGCACGAGAATGTACTAGAAAACAAGGGTTTTTATCACAAGGCATTTCTCAGTCTCTGCTGCAGTGCCCACGTCCAGAGGAGCGCCGGGGTCTCACTCGGACAGCGCAGAGCGGATGTGGGGCGGTGCAGCGCTCTGCAAACAGCACCCCGAGACCCAGGGCCCGCTGCAGGTGGCAACCCGGACCCAATCCGACGTCCTGCTTCGGAGGCAGGGGGCAGGCCGGGCAGGGAGGCCGCAAGGACAGCCTGCGTGATGACGGGCGCGACCCGCGAGACCACCAACACATGCCCTCGGTGCTTTTAACACTCTGTGGGGTGTGAGCACGTCTGCGTGTCTGAAGCTAGTAAACCTGACCGCGGTCATAAGAACACCTGCCACACAGCAGGCATCTCCCAGAAAACACATCCCAGCCAAAACCAGTCTGCAGGGCAGCGACTGGGAGCCCCCTCCCGTGATCCGGGTGCCCGGGCTCAGAAAGCAATCGTGACCCCAAGATCACCTGACCTGCAGATGGCACACGGAGTGGGTGCTCAGCGCTCCTCGCCAGCGCTCCCTCCTGGGACCAGACCCTGCAGGGCTGATGCCCCACGGCCAGCTGCCCACAGCCTGGCTCGGGGTGCCCTGGTGCCTGCTTGCCTGCTCCCGTGCCGAGGGAGCGAAGCTACCTGTGGGTCTGGGAGAGAAGATGAACACCCCAAAAGGGAAGCACCTGCCACATGTTTCGTCAGGCGAGCAGAGGGCACAGGACCCTCGGCCAACAGAAAACACTCCTCTTGTGGCAGGGAGCGAGCCCTGTCCTGCGAAAAGGCCGCGGCCCCAGCGGTCCCCAGTGCACACCCCGTGTCGGTGATTCTCAGGAAGATGGGTAGGCTCAGCCCTGCACGCCCGCTAAAGCCCCTCTGGCCCCTGGATGCCACGCAGCTCATCCAGGACACAGAAGGGAAGTCACCAAGTGTGACCCGCCCCACACTCTCAGCAAGAAGTTCCTCTGAGAGGACGCCAGCCCTGCGGGGAGGAGTGAAAGGCAGGGCAGCCCAGGGGGTGATCCAAGGCCTGGATTTTCTTCTTGTGACTCCTTTTTTGTTCATTCATCACCTTCAACAGCTAAGAGAGAACAAGGGCAGTGGGACTGGGAAGAGGGTGGTGCGGGTGAGTGTTCTGCAGGGTCGGCAGATGCCAGGCTGCAGCTGCTCGCTCACTCGGGACGGCTCAGCCTTGAACTCCTGCCGTGCAGAGCTCCCGAGAGGGGCCTGGGGGCGTCCCAAGCTCGCCTGGGCTCCTTGGAGGACGACACTGCTCCAAGCTCTCCGTGTGACCCCTGCGCCCACCGCCTGCCATCTTCTCCACGGCCTCGGGAACCGCACACGGCCCCGACCAGCAAGGGCCTCCTGAACACTTCGTGATGGCAGCATGGATGGAATGTCTTTCCCGACAGAATCAACTAAATGGCGCGCACAGTCCCCATGCTTGTGTGTGTGTGTGCACGTGTGTGGGCTCACACGCGGCCAGGAAGGAAAAGGGCAGGGCGCACAAGCTCTGGTCTGTCCCTGCGGCCCTGCCCAGGCCGCAGCCCAGAGGCGCACACACAGGTCCCGGGGCTCTCCTGGCCCAGACACACGCACATGCAACTCGCTGTCCCACTGCTCACTCGGGCCTCCTGCTGCACAGACAGCGCCGACCCGTCTGGGTTCCCTGGTCGGGTTCCCAGCACAGCCGCACCCACCGTCCCCTCATCTGCCAGCAGAACGCATGCCCAAGGGAAGCACAGCTAGCCGGGAGGGGCCGGTGAGACAGCGCCCCCTGACTGGGTTCTAGCAGCTCCCAGTTCCTCTCTCTGCTCTTAGCTGTCTCCTTAAGAACGAGTTCTATCATCTTGATACTTGGGATTTAATACCTAAAGTAGAAAGAACTCAGCCCAGCCATAAGAAGCTAGACCACTGAGCCAAGAGCAGGCCGACGATGCACTACGGAAGCACGCACGGCCCGCGCACACGCGCAGCTCCCGCCCCAGCCCTCCCGCGAGGAGACGCAGACTGACCGGCACGCTTCCTCACCTGCACTGCAGGATGCCAGGCAGCATCCCTGGCCCCCACCCACTAGGGGCCAGCAGCAACGCCCCACCACACCTCCAGGCCCTGCCCAGCGTCCCTGGAAGGTGAGACCACTCCAGGTGGAGCCCCACTGGCAGGCAGCCCGCTCGTGGGGAGGGCAACGGGAGGGTCCCTCACCTGACGCAGGGACCAGGTCCAGAGCTGCCAGCGCACCAGGCCCTGGAGCCAAAAGTGGGCACGAGTCAGCACTGGTCCTTCATGGGCACAGCCCAGTAGGCGAGGAAAGCAACTCGGTGCCACCAGGCTCAGTGTCTCTGGGTCCCTTCGCGGCATCAACGCGGGGCCACAGGAAACAGTCTGAGAAAAGAACTCAACGCCTCAGGTCCCCCTCTCTGAGCAGCCAGAGACTCAGTTTCCAGCAGGCTGACGACACCCCGAGAGTGCCGTCATCCCCCCGCCCGCCGAGGCCAGCAGAGTGCAGGGGCCGAGTGCCCGCTACGCCCACCTCCCCTCCGGTGCCAACCAGCACTAATGCACACGGGGACATACGAACGCCAACCTCGCCTGTCCTCACTGGCGGCCCCCCAGCCTGTGTCAGGGGCCTCTGGATCGTGTGGGACCATACCCTCCACCCGCCACGGCAAGGAAACTGGCTCCCTCCCACTCCTACGGGGCGCGGGTGGCGGGGTGAGGGACCTTGTGAAGGCCACGAGCTGGGTCCTCCTGTCCACCCCACTCAACACGCCTCCGCTCCCAGCCCCCCGCAGCTGTTAGGCAGGCCCCGCCAAGATAAAGCTGCTGCGGTGGGGGCGCCCGGCTGTCTCTCGTCCGCCTGCTGGGCTGGGGGGACCCCACTCAGTAAACATCACCTCCCGGCACCTCCATCCCCCTCCCTGCCCGGGGGCCACTGGGCCGGCGTCTCCATCCGTTGAAGTTGAATCAGAAGAGTCCTTGTAAACAAGTCACGGGGCTGTTTTGATGAGCAGCCAAGGAAGCCAAGCCGGGTTAAGCAGCCCATAGGGGTGCAGAGAAAGGGCCCGACAGGGAGAGCTGCCCCGACGAGAGGCCTGACCCAAACCACCGAAAAGCACAAAGGTCTCTGAGCGGGCGGTGAGCGCTCTGGAGGCGCAGCGAACCCCGGCCTGCGGGAGCCGAAGCCCCTGTCGTAAGGGTTCCACGTTTTCCTTCCACTCAGAAGCCTTGGCTGAGGCGGTGAGGGCCAGAATGGGCGCAGCCCCACGCCTCCAGACACTCTTCCCACGTCCCCCGGGCCACGCTGAGGACCCGCTCGGGCCGTGACACCTGCTGAGCCAGCCTGGAAGTAGGGAAGGAGGAGTCCACACTCAGCTGGAGAACCCAGCGTGGAGGCCTCGTCTGCAGCCCCTGGCGCGCCCCGAGAACGCCCCGCCCGTGGGAGACAGGGCCCAGCATCACTTCTGAGAAGCCTGCAGGAAGAGTCTCTGCCAGCGGGTCTGCGGCTCCCATCAGCCTGCAGGCTGGCAGGAAGAGGGAGGCAGCCCCACCCCGTGGAATAAAAACTGCCACCGCCCAGAGGCCTATTTGTTTTGGAAGCGTCTCACTAATGAGCAGCTGGGACAGGTGATAACCGCTTCCTCTATGCCCCCTCTGCAACCCTCAGTCCTGAGGAACCCGGGGAACAGGCCAAAGGGGCCTGTCACGACCAGAGCTGGACCGCACCAACAAGGGGATACGAGCGCGGGATCTGAGGAGGACAGAGCTGCTGGAGAGCCAGCCTGGCAGGCCAGGCCCGCGCCCTCTGCACATGGCCCTCTAGCAGCCCAGGACAGACTCTCAGTGCAGAAGGCGTGGACCGACAGCAGGCCGCCACAGCACCTTCCACCTTCCACACTGAGCTCCGCCATCCCGGCGGGAGAGGAGACGCGAGGGGTGGCCGGGGAGCTCCCGCAGCACCCGGGGGGCGGGAGAGCGGACCGGGTGAGCCAGTTCAGGCCGCGCCCTTCCCGCCACTCCGGGATCAGGGATCAGCCCCAGAGCGACACTCAGCACTGGCATCTGGTGGGGGAAGGTGGGTGTGGCACGACCAGGGGACCGGGAGCGGGCAGGTTACAGATGGAAGGCGGCATCGGCAGGGAATGGGGTCAAGCGGCCTCCAGGGCGCCAAGCCCCTGACCCCTCGCCTTCCGCCCGAGTCACCCCGAGAGCCAGACCTACTGCATAAGCCTGGGCTGCGGGGCTAAGGGCAGCTGTACATCGGGACACAGGGCTGGGTCCTTGCCACAGCCACACTCCAAGGGCAGGGCAGAGGTGACAGTGACAAGGCGGCCTGGGGGCCGCAGGGTGCGGAGCCCGTGCACTCACTTTTCATGCAGGCGCCGCCTTGCCAGGTAAGCCCCACCTCACTCTGAGGGGACAGAGGGCCTTCTGGGCCTTCTGAGGTGGACACCTCATAAAATCCCACCACCACCCGCTGGGAAGGTTACTACTACGCCCATTTCACAGACAATGAAACTGAGGCTCAGGGAGGTAAAACAGGATATGACTCGTGAAGCTGTAGTCGGGATTCAAACCCAAACCGTCCAGCCCCCGAGCCCTGTTCCCATCTCTCACCTCCCCAGGTCTTAGCTCAGATGGCACCTTTTCAAAGACACTCCGGAAGCCCTACTAAAATGGCTCTCGAGCACCCAGCCACCGGATTCCACCCTGCTTCCCAGCATGGCCAGGATCCCTCCACGGGGGCTCCGCGCCTCCATGTGGCATCACCCCCAGGGCACACGTGCAAGCCACTGCAGGGAGGGCGCACGCATGTCCCGCCACAGGTGACCGTGCACAGCACCTCTTCCCACCGCAGGGGAAACTTCTTCAAAGAGAAGAAAGCCAGGTGACGAGGAGGACGTGGCCACGGCCCAAAGCCACACGGCTCCGCGCAAACGGCCACGGCTCACACGTGGCCCAGTCACCCACCAACAACCTCCCTGTCTTCTCCTTAAGTATCTGCACTCTATCCTCCGGTTCCAACTGTTCCTAGTCCCATGTCCCCAGGCCCCGTCCCAAAGAGCAGCCCTGCGCACCACCGGGGCTACCCGGGCCGGGAGAAATCCTGTGCAGAAAGAAAAACAAACACGAGAAGACAAAGAACGGCAGAGGCCCTCCAGCCAAGTCAGCTGGGAACAGCCCGCGCCACCGCCTCTTCCGGACACGGCCACTGCTGGCGGGGGACACGCACAGAAGTCACCGTTGGGCACGGAGACCAGCCCCCAGACCAGCCTGCGGGGCCGACGCGCCTAACACAGGCACAGAGGGTGCCCCGCCGAGCACACCTATGCCTGGGCTCGGCCTCCTTCCCAGGCCACGTAGGCCCGTCCCTGACAAAATCAAGAACGTGCGCTTGGGTGCGTCTAAGTTTCCAGGACCACAGCAAGGACAATGTGGGACATGCTGGGACAGCGAGAACATTGACACAGGCATCCCCACAGAGGCAGCCTCCAGCACCCACTCGAGCGAACCCCTCCCAGGCCACCATGAGCTCCGGACAGCAAGTCCAGCAGCCAGCGCCCCAGTGCCGCCCGGCTTTCCCAGCATCCTGAGAAGAGGCCTCAGTGAGCCCAGCAGACAGTGACGCCTGGGGGTGAGAAGCCAGAACGGAGGCTGGAACAGGGCACTGCGGCTGCCCCGGGCCCTGCCCACCCCGCAGAGCCTCCCTGCGGTGCTCAGGTGGGTCCCCGGGGACACTTGTGCAGGGTTCCCTGCAGACACCCCAAGCAGGAGGACAAATGAGAAATGACGCATTGCCAAGAGTGCCCAGGCACGTGGGGCTCATTCTGCAAGGGCTCCGTGTGACCGTGGCCCTCTTTAAAGGAATCTGAACGCACCCTAGCCCCAGGCAAGCACTGCCCCACACCCAGGCCACAGTGACTGCCTGCCTGGAAAGCAGCTGCTCCTGCGTGTGCCCTGCAACCACAGGTTTTCCTCCTCGTGCCTCTATGCCTTTGCACGCGCCGGTCCTCCCTCCTGGGCCGTGACCTCTCCTCCTCTCCGCTTGGAAAACTCCTGTGCACCCTCCCGAGCCGCCCTCCGGCCTGCCCTCTGCCGCCACATCAGTTGCTCCTGCTGCCCAGCCTCACAGAGCACGGACTGTCTTCTCCGTCGGCGACACTGATCCTGAGCTCGGGGTCTGGCCCAGGACAGACGGTGAACGCAGTCGGGACTGGAGGTCTCGCGGCAGGAAGTGGTCCGGCTCACGGCTGGAAGAGGCTGGGTCACAGCAGCATCTTTCAGGATCAGCAAAAAGCAGGAACAATCCAGGTGTCAGTGGAGAGGCAACACATGCGTATCTCCACACCATGGAATATCATTTGGCAACAAAAAGGACGGCTGACACCAGCAACACCACCGATGAACCTTCACAACATTAAGCTAAGTGAACTGGTCACAGAAGACCACGTGTTGTGACTCCGTTCCATTTCCACACGAAATGCCCAGAATAGGCAAATCTGTAGAGATGGAAAGTAAATCAGTGATTGCCTAGGGTCAGGGAGGGAACGGGGCGCCACTGAACACGAGATTTCTTTCGGGGGTGAGGTGAACACTCTCAAACTAAACTGTGGTGATGGTCAACTCTGTAATTTTACTAAAAATTACTTAATTGTACGCTTAAAGCAAGTAAACTTTATGGTAGGTAAATTACACCTCAACGAGACTGTTAAAAAAAACCCCAAACCCTAGAGAATCGAACAAGCTCAGCCTGGGTGCCCTCATATGGGATTTGACTGCCAGCCACCGTGACGCCCTCCCCAGAGGCCAAGTGCCAAGGGAAAGTCATCAACACCCGGTTCAAATGCCCGCAGAGGTGGCATCCACGGGGCTGGATCCCCTTCACCTGAGCCTAAGATTCCTGCCGGCAGACCCATCAGGCCCGAAAGCCCCCTACCGCATAGCACACCCTGGGCGCTGCCCGAGAGCGCCAACTCCACCGCCCTGCGGAGTGAATCGCCAGAGGCCGGGAGGCCTGTCTCCTCTGGCCAGAGCCAGGAAGCCCTACCCTGCGCCTCACCCCACCTCAGTCTGCCCCCGGGGAGGAAAGGAGGTGCTGACGTCAAGGCCCGAGCGGCCCCAGCAAGGGGCTCGCAGGGTGCGGGCTGAGCTAGAGGGCGCGGGCGGGCAGGTCCCTGCAAACTTCACCCCGTGGGCCCCCACCAGTCAGGAGCAGAGGAAGTGTGTTTCCTCTTCTATAATCCCAGATGCTGGCTGGGAAGCTTCTGGACCCAGCTTTGTCGGGTAAAATGTAAACCGCATGCCTATCGTCCACTCACAGATGGCTGCCACTGCCAGCTGAGGACAGGACAAAAGTTCTCTCCAAACTACCACACTCTGCGGGGTGGCTCCCTCGCTGCCCCAGCTTATGCAGCTTCTGCTCTGGGCAAGGGTGCCACCCTGTCAGCTGCTGTCCAGAATGGGTAGAGCCAAGGACCCCAGAGGTGACCTACACAAGAAGCGCAACCCTTTTCAAGTTAGAAATTACTTTTGTAAAAAAAAAGAGGAAAAAAATTACCACACACCTTGGCGCTCAATGCCAAGCAGAGGAAACGTACAGTAAGACGACGGATGCGAGCTGCCCGTCGCAAAACTCTCCTGCAAGTGAGCCCCAGCAAAGTCCAGCAGCAAGTTGTAACATGCTGGCTTTCTTTCTAGCTTCCACGAGCAGGTTTCCTGCAGGCCTCCCTTTCCTCACACATGGCAGGGAGGGGTGAAGATAAGGCTGCCGGGATTCCTCAGCAAG
>NW_006792775.1:1123123-1125783 GCF_000442215.2 Lipotes vexillifer
GGCATTCCTCAGCAAGGCCCTTTCAGTGACAGGGAAGGTGTGGTCTCACTCGAACATCTGTAACCCACCCTTCTGGTCATTACAGTGATCAGAAGACGAGGAGGACGCACCGTTTGCCTGCAGCTGAGTCCATACTTTGTCCCCAAGATGGACAAATGCACAGAAACTGCTTTTCAAAAGAACAAAAAACATTAAAAACATGAGAACTCTATTCCAAACAAACCGGTTGACACGGAATGATGTGAATTAATAAAAATATCAAGAAACAGTAAAAAACCACACATTTCCTCAATTCTTCCAGGCTGAAACCTGGCGAAAGGATTAACTGAAGTCCCAGCACTAAGCATGTAAAGGGCGTCGGGCAGGAGCCAGGCTCTTCATTCACGCGCCACCGGCTGGCTCTCCTCACAAGAGGGGCCAGGTGGAGTGGCAGGTGGACCAGAGTGGGAGAGCTGGGGTCTCTGCCGCTCACTCCCTCTGCAGCCGTGAAGTCCAGGCCTCTGCATCCTCATACTTCACAGCAGATGCTCAGTAAACTTGTGGGAGGGACAGAGAGACACCCGGGCCCTCCCAGCTCCAGCATATACTCAGACACCACCCTGGAAACATGCCTCGAGTAGATCAGAACTTGACTACTGAGATTGTTCCACTTTTTTTTTATTTTAACGGGAGGTGGTTCATAGTTAAGGAAATGTTAAAGAATTCATGATTCACCAAGTCTGATATGCAATCCACCAAGTTTAAAAACACATGCACGAAGATAAGCAAACTCCATCCTAACCGCTCTCTGGAGATCTCTAGTTCCCTTTCAGAACTGCCTACTGCCTACTTTACATCCAGTCGGCTCCTTCCCTCCCCAGAGACCACAGAAGCAGCAGCTCCAAGCCCGTCCCTTTCAAAGCCGTCTTCCTCCAACACTGGGCCCGGCCTCCCCCACCACAGGGAGGTAAGTGCTCCGCTGCTCTTACCCAGACAGTCCTGAGAAGCGCCTCGAGAACCAGACCCTTCTAAGCCTAGCTGTGGTAAATTTCTGGTTGTTCACAATGATGACAATAAAGTCCATAAAGCACAGACCTCAGGCGGTTAAAAAAAAGGACTGCTGGTCAGTTTCCAGGCACAGAGTACCTGCTTCTTATGGACATGAGCACATAATAACCACACACAGACAAAATACAATCAGCTGCCCCCTCGGCAACCCAGCTGATAGGGCTGGTCCCTCCGACCCTGAGCCCTGTTAATTCAACTCAGCCAATCAATAGCCTACTCCCCTGAAACCGACTCACGGAAGGCCAGGTAGCCTCCAAAGCAATCCCTCCTAATAAACACAGAAAGCAAGCATCTATGGTTCAAAATAAAGCAAACACGGCTGTCTGCCCTCAACTCTTGGTGCCCGTGGGTTACGAAGGCCTCCTACAAGCATCTCTCCTTACTAACAGTAACCAGCATCCACCAATGCCAGGCACTGTGGTAAACGCTTTAGTGGACCCTTCCACAACACCACGCTGCAAGGACCATGATTTCCACTTTACAGATGACTTTTTAAAAGCAGGTCTGGAGAAGAAGTCACCACCTAGAGTCACACAGCTAACAAGCAGTGGGGCTGGGACGGCAGTGCTGCCTTTGCAAGAAGCCAGGTGAGCGGCCCTGCCCCGCGGCTGGCCGCCTGCATCACCCACATGCCGCCCTCAGCCCTGCGCTCTGGCTCCAGGTCTACTCCGTCACACTCAGCAACTCTTTGGCCTCTTTATTCATCCTTCACGCTGTCTGGTCTCCCCTGGTCTCCCCCTTCACTAAACTCCACCCAACCTGCCGGGAAGGATGGGTCTAATTCATGTCCCTGACTACGCCGACAGCACCCTCCACTCTGCCTACACCCCGAAAGGGCCTGACAAGCACTGACACGAAACGTACATTGGACCTTTCACCTCCCTTCCCGGACTTCAGTGTCTAGACAAGCCCTTCCACCGGTCGAGGCCAAGGACATAGCAACCGCTCCCTCACTCCCACCCCAAGCTCCCGGAGTAACTAACCTAACTCCAGAGAGATGCTCTACAAACCAGAGCTGGGCACAGATAGGATGGAGGACCACGTTACTGGGTGAAAAGTGCCAGCCCTTCTCGATCCTCAAAAAGTAAAAAAAAAAAAGAGAAAGAAAAGGAAAAAAAAAATGATGTTTTTAGGGAGAATAACTTGTTGAAGACGACGTGACGTTCTATACGTTTATCTAACTTCCCGCAAGCCCAACACACACGCCGACGAGAGGGAGAGCCCAGCCCAGGCTCCGGTGCTGACGCTTCCTTCCTACCCCGCCCTGCGGCGGCCGCCCGCGGAGATGCCGATAGCACCCCGGCCCCGCCGACCTCGCCCCGGCGGACGTTGGCAGAGTTGGGTTGTTTTGCTTCTTTTCCCTCGTTTTTCAAGGGGCTGTTCTCTGCCGGCGTCAAAGTTATCTCTTCCCGAAGCAAGTTCGCCGCGGCGACCGGCGAGAGCAGCCTCCGTCCGACCTCCCCCGCCGCCCGACACCCAGCGGCGAGGTGTGGCCGCCTGCCCGGGGTCGGCTCCCGGGAGGCGACGCGACGCGCCGCGCGGGCGCCGACTGCAGGCCGGACGCGGCCCCGCTCCCAGCCCGGCCCCGACCCCGCTCCGGGGAGCCCCGGCCC
>NW_006792775.1:1125937-1126876 GCF_000442215.2 Lipotes vexillifer
AGTCCATGGCGGCGCGGGGCCCGCCGCGCCCGCCGCCCGACTCTCTCGGCCCTCAGCTCGCGGCGGCGGCGGCCGGAAGTAAACACTCGCTCGCTCACTCCCACACGCGCGCCGCGGGCGCCGAAGGAAGTGACGCGAGCGCGCTGCCTGCTGGGAAACGTAGTCCGGGCCGCCCCTGCCGCCCCTACAGCCCTGTCCCCCACCCACCTCCTGGAGCCTGCGCAGGGATGTCCCCTGACACCGGTATGTCTCCTCACACCCCAGGATGTCCCCACACAAGCCGCTGTCCCCTCACACCCTGGATGTCTCCCCACGTCCGGGATGTCCTCTCCCATCTCACTGTCCCCCTGCTCCCCATACTGCCCCCTACGCCCTGGCCGCCCCATGTCGCCAGAACGCCGCAGCCCCTCCCCCCTCCTCGGGTCCCCTCGGCCACTGGCTTCTCTCCAGGCTCAGTAAGCTTCGCATGTCAGGCTGAGCCGTCAGCTGGCAGCAGGGGAAGTTTTCGGGGACAGGACCGGCACGGTGTTGGGCGCTCCCGGCTCGGCCAAGGGAGCGAGACCCTCTGAGCCCCGCACCCTCGCATCCCAGGGGCCTTTCCCGTGACCTGAGCCCCACTTTCTGCCCGTCCCGGCGGCGGAGACCAGCCCGCGACACCCCTCCATCCAGCCTCCTGGCAGCCATGGGGCCCTGGACGCGGGGACAGTCAACGAGACAAACAGAGGTCTGTGGGGCGGCTCCTTCCCCAAGGAAGGAGAGAGCCTGGGGCAGGCGCTGGGCTTTGGCTGCCCTACAGGGCAGATGCCTGGAGGGACGGGTGCCTGTCCAGGGACCACATCGGTGGTGGAAGCCGCTGGCTGAGATCAAGAATGGAGGAGACGGTGCTTGGGACACATGGGACGCTTGGGACGGATGACACGCTGCGTGTCCCCCCCCCCC
>NW_006792775.1:1126886-1127410 GCF_000442215.2 Lipotes vexillifer
GCCTCTTTGGCGAGTGACCCGCTGGGGGCCCCCCCCCCCCCAGTGCCGCTGCCCTTGGCCCTGATCCCGCCCCACCCTACGGCCCCACCTGAATCTCATCAGCTGCTGCCAGCTGTGGGGAGGTTGCCTCTCTCCCTCTGGTGCCTTGCTGATCATGAAGCTTGTGGGGGAAAATTGCACACTTGACCACCAGCCACCTGAGATGAAATAATGAGGAAAGACAGAGGGACGAGGGGAAGTCCTGTCGCATGTCCCATCTCAGGGAGGAAAAGCACGCAGATATGGGCCAGGGCCTTCGACTCCACAGCTGGACAAGTGGCCAGGGTAGATAGTTAGGACTTTGCCTGTGGCCGGCCATCTGCAGGTTGCATCTCTACCTAGGACAGTGACCCAGACCATTCTTCCTGAGGAGTATGAGCCCCTGGGGACCCTGCCTGCATCCGGCTGCTGTAATCTTCCCTAAACTGTTACCCGAGCTTCGGGCCATCCCCCAGGTTGCATCCAGCTTCCTGCCCGGCGGCCCC
>NW_006792775.1:1129182-1135327 GCF_000442215.2 Lipotes vexillifer
GCCTCTTTGGCGAGTGACCCGCTGGGGGCCCCCCCCCCCCCAGTGCCGCTGCCCTTGGCCCTGATCCCGCCCCACCCTACGGCCCCACCTGAATCTCATCAGCTGCTGCCAGCTGTGGGGAGGTTGCCTCTCTCCCTCTGGTGCCTTGCTGATCATGAAGCTTGTGGGGGAAAATTGCACACTTGACCACCAGCCACCTGAGATGAAATAATGAGGAAAGACAGAGGGACGAGGGGAAGTCCTGTCGCATGTCCCATCTCAGGGAGGAAAAGCACGCAGATATGGGCCAGGGCCTTCGACTCCACAGCTGGACAAGTGGCCAGGGTAGATAGTTAGGACTTTGCCTGTGGCCGGCCATCTGCAGGTTGCATCTCTACCTAGGACAGTGACCCAGACCATTCTTCCTGAGGAGTATGAGCCCCTGGGGACCCTGCCTGCATCCGGCTGCTGTAATCTTCCCTAAACTGTTACCCGAGCTTCGGGCCATCCCCCAGGTTGCATCCAGCTTCCTGCCCGGCGGCCCGCCCCCCCCCCACCCCCCCATCCCACGTCCCCGCGGTAGCCTGGGCTTCGGGTCCCTGCTCTGCCACTTACTGGCTGGGTGACTTGGAGAAGCTGTTTAATGTCCCTGTGACTCAAGTTCTTTATTAGTGGAATGGGAATAGTAGTGCCCTAAGAAACTTCATAAGGTCACAGGTGTAGGCTGAAGATGGGGAAGCAGGGAGCTATGACTCAGCGTATTGGGAGTGTGATCCCCCTGCGCAGCCTGCTTACCTGTGCTGAAGGTCCATCCCCCTTCCCCCGATGGTGGTTTACTGCTGGGTGCACCCCACTTTATGGCTTTGTGTCACCCAGTCCATAATGGGCCATTCAGATCACATAGTCATGAGACGTCCCGTGGTCTTATGTACGGTCTGAAGTGGAGCCCAGTGGCAAGTCAAAACTCACATCTCAAAGAATCATGGTTTATTTTGTAAGAGGATGTGGCTTTGCTCCAAGACCCTGGGGCCCTCCTATCTCGTTCACCCGCTAGAGCTCCACAATCTCCACCAAGCACCACTGGATCCATTGAGTCATAAGTGCCAAATGGTGGAACCGCTTGTACGGCAGCCTCAGCTAAATCTTCTCAGTTTGGAGCACACTCAAAGCTGGCAAACCCTCAGGTCTCTTGCTAACTAGATGAGAATAGCACCCTCAGTGAGCACTGGTCAGAGGTGATACGTTACCTGCCCGATGTTCATAGCTTTCCTCCTCCCCCTCCTCCTTCTTTTTCCCAGCTTCCCATGTAGACAGGGTGGCCCATGAGATGGAAGCAGAAGTTGTTGGGTGGCTTCCAGGAAATCCTTTTGGTCTTTCCTCCCCACCCCAACCTGGCCCGGTCTCCTAGCTCCTGCCAATAATGGGAAAATGACGGCTAGAGCTTCTGCAGCCATCTGGGACCATGAGGCATGCTAATGATGGCAGAGCAGAAAGATGGAAAGAATTTGAGTTCTTGCTGAAACTCTGGAACCTCCACAGCAGTCCTGAACTTCCTACCTCTGGACTTCTTTAATTGAAAAAATCTCAAGTCGCTGTTCTTTCCAGTTTCTGTTACTTGAAGTTAAAGACAATTGCCTGATTGATATATCCGTCAAAATGTGTGTGTTCTTCCCAGTGTTGAGGTGCTCAAGGTGTCCTTCACTTTGGAGGGGATGTCTTGACATTCCCAGATTACTGAACCTCTAAAATTTCACTTAGGTGTGGCAAGTTCCTAAATTTTCATGGGATCTATCCCTTTGGCAACCATGTATGTTATTTTAGTGTCTAGAATATCACTAAGTCCTGGGTTCCGCAGCCTATCAACGGGACATCGTCCATATGATGGAACAGTGTGACATCCTGACATAATCAGACTCTGCGTGGACTAAACCATGATGGAGGGTGTAAGCGCTGATGTGACCCTGCAGTGAGATGGTGGAGGTGCACCCCTAACCCTGGCAAAGGACAGCTCACCATTCCTGGTGCTCTTGGTGTGGGGGTAGGGTGGGGACTGTTGTACTGACTGGCTCCAGGAAGGGTACCACATCTGGAAGGACAGCTGTAGCTGTCCACATCATCAGGGCCTTAAACTTGCAATAACCCACTGTCGGTCACCGACAGGCCTCCATCTCCTGCACAGACAACACGTATGAGTGAAACTGGAACGTGACAGGACCTCTGCACCTTGCAGTTCTCTGGTGGTGGCACCAACCTCTGACTTCTCTGGAGATTCAGTTCTGCTTGTGGGCTACTACTTTGGCAGGGAGGTGGAACTGCAGGGTTTTCCACTTAGCCCTTCTTTCCATTCATTCATCTACTTGGCAAATAAGTATTGCGTGCCAACCATGTGCCAGGCCCTCCGTAGGTGCTCGGGATGCAACGGCAGACAAGATGGACAAGAAGTAACCCCTGTAGAGCTTACAGACTAATGGGAGTACACAGTCAATGAAAAAAATCAAGGCGTATAATTCTTTAGGCGGTGCTAAGCGCTCTGGAGAGTGATGACACCAATGACGGGGACAAGGCGTTCTGGCTGTTACAGGTTGAATTGTGCCCCCCCCAACCCCTCAAAAGAGGTACGTTGAAGTCATAACCCCCCAGTACCTCAGAATGGGACCTTACTTGGAAATGGAGAAATTGTAGATTGAATTAGTTAAGATAAGGTCGTAATGGAATAGCATGGGCACCTAGTCCAACAGTGTCCTTATAGAAAGGGGCGATTTGATCACAGAGGGAAGATGGTGTGAAGAGACACAGGCCAAGGAGAGGCATGGGCCAGAGCCTTCCCTCAAAGCCCTCGGAAGGAACCAGCCCCGCTGACACCACAGGTTTTGGTTTCCGGCCTCCAGAACGGTGAGACAACAAATTTCTGTTGCCGTAGGCCACTCAGTTTGTGGTCCTTTGTTACAGCAGCCACAGGACACTGATGCAGACGCCAACCCTCAACCTTGTCCTTTCTACCAGCCACCCGCCTTCTGCCCAGACTCTGCCCAGAGGGGCCCCTGGAGCTGTGTGCCAGCAGGGAGTTCCTGGGCAGGGAAACGAGGGGCTTGGTTTTCCCAATTATGCTTTGCTGTAGACTGGGGACCCCCTGAAGGCAGGACCTGCAGGAATATCCTCCAGAAGGAGTTGTCTTCCATTGTGGGGCGGAGGATGAGGCGTCCAGGATAACAGTGACCCCATGACAAGTCTTCGCGGAGAAAGCTGACTCTCAACAGTGACCCCGGGCACGAGCCGCGCCCTGCTGGGTCCTCCTTCGCTTTCACTGTCTCTGGCCTGACCCTGTCTGTCCATCCCATGGGCCCACTCACTGCCCATGCTGTGGGCAGAGGGCCCGCCTCTGGCTGCCTTCCCTTGTGTCCGACAGCCAATGGGGGACGTGGCCAGTCAGAGGTCCAGAGCATCCTTCCCAGTGCTGGGCTGCCTGGCCAGAAGGATACGCTTTCTCCTACATCTCGGGGGCTGGAGAACAGTGGCTCCCTCTTGCCTCCTGAGCTGGTTCTCGTGTGTGGGACAGTCCCCAGTGAGGCCGAGGGTGAGCGAGAGGGCCGGCCTCACGGTGCAAAGGGTCAGCATTGCTTGTCTCAGAGAAGCCTGGGGGTCTGCTTTGGGGAAGGCACCTCAGAAAGCCAATCCCCTGGGAGCTGCAAGGTCCTGCCAAGGCATCGGTCCTTCCAAGCCTTCAGCCAATGCTGCAGAGAATGCCCTCCTGCAGACCCGCGCCGCCGGGCTGGCTGCCCTGCACCTGCTTCTTCCTTCAGCCTCACGCCCTTCTGGGCAGCGACTGCAGGAAGGAGACCAGCGCTCCTAGAGGGACAGGAACTTGTCCAAGGTCCCCCAGTGAGCACGTGGAGAACCACGTTAGGAACAGAACCCTCTGTTCCTAAGCCCACCGTCTTCTCACTACGTCTGCCTCACAGAGGGGCTCTCCCTGGGACCTGAGGACGGTGGAGGACGCCACCCGTGCGAGCAGCCCGCTCAGCGGCCCTTCTGTCTGGCGGTGGCAGGAGGGCTGAGCTGCCTTGGGAGAGCGCTTTCAGGCTCCAGTGCCCCTCCCCCTGCCCCCTCTGTGGGGCATTTGGCTTAGTCCCTGAGGGGGTGGGCACTGGTGCTCAGGGCCAGGTATCCATAGAGACACCAGGAATCACTGTCACCTGGGATTACTTCTGGGGCACTTACTACTGGCCAGGGGCCATGCTAATGCTTAATGCTGGTGGCCCCTGGCCTCTCCCCTCCCCCCCAGCCTCTGCCCTGTTCCGTCCAGCCTTCCCCAGCTCGAGTCCCTGGATTGGCTGGGGCAGGACAGGCTAAGCACCCCTAACTCATGGCCCCTGGCTGGTAGCAGTGAAACGAGCAGGCCCAGGAAAGAGCCGGGAGACTGGGCCGTCCTCCCAACCCCTGCCGCGAGCCGGCTTTGGCTCACCTTTCTCCATCCAATGGGAGGGGGCTACGAGATCGGGGGTCTCCAAATGCTAGATCTCCTAGTCTGCAGGCGCTGCAGGCTCCCTGGAGAAACTTGGGGAATACAGATGCCTGGGCCCTGTCCCCTCCTTAGGGTCTGACTCTGTAGGTGTGGGTGGGGCCCAGGGATCTGTATTTGAAGGGGATCCTGAATGGCAAGCCAGATGAGGAGCCCTGGATCAGACGGCCCCTAGCGGCTTTTCCTGATCAACCTGGTGCCTGCTCTGATCTGTGAAGACCCCAGTTAGTCAGCGGGGGAGGCCAGCTCTGCGGCCATAAAGCCTTGTTCCCAGAGCAGGTTGCTGAGCAGTGCCGTGAGCAAGGTCTGAGGGGCTTCCTGGTCATCCTGAAGCGTGCGCGTCTACTTGCTGACACCCGCCACGGGCTGCACTGTGTCCCGCCCAAAATGATATGCCAAAGTCCTGACCCCCAGTGCCCCGGAAGGAGACCTTACTTGGCAATAGGTTCTTTCCAAATGAAATTAGTTAAGATAAGGTCATGAGGGTGGGCCCTAGTCCAATATGACTGGTGTCCTTATAAGCGGGATATTTGGACACAGACACACACACACAGGAGAATGTCACACGCGAACATGAAGGCAGAGATCAGGGACTCTCAGTGCCATGCCCTGCTGGGCAGTGGGGGCAGGGGCAGACCCCCAACGGAGGGGGACAAGTGTGTATATCTGCTCAGCAATGGGGGGGATTTGAGTGAGGCCCTGCACCTAAGACTGGGGGAGCCGTGGACACACTTGCAGACCAGGGCAGGGGCACCTTCCAGGGAGAGAGAAGGACTTGCGGAAGGAGGGTGCTTGGTTGGCCGCTCAGTGGAGGTGCGTGCGGGTGGGGGCCGCTGGAGGAGACCAGAGACTGGAGGCCTGGACGTGGGCGTCACCATCCAGATGAGGGGTGCAGGGAGTGGGGCAGAAGTAACAGTCAAGAGCCATAGCCTGTGCTGCTTACTGAAGGGCCGCGAAGGGAGGTGAGGGGGTGTGGGCAAGGGGCAGGGGAGGGAGACGAGATGCCAGCTAGACTGTAGGTGGCACCCAGCATCTGGGCCTCTCCGGGTCTGAAGGCCAAGGATGAAATCTGGCTGGAGACACAGCTGTGGCTGTTGGCTGCAGAGGTGTCTCTGAGGGTGTGGCGGTGGGGCTGGGCGGCCCGGAGCAGGTGGAGGCTGTGGGCAGTTGAGGCTGCAGATGGGCCAAGGGCGAGGCCTCAGAAGGAGGGTGGGGGCAGGGAGCCGTGGTGCTGGAGACCGCTGAAGACCCGAACTCCCAAGCCACGCTTTCCTCCCAGCCAGCAGGGCCCCCGGGATGTGTGGAGGCTGGGGGTCCCGGCCTGCGAACCGGCCGCCCCTCCCCGAGCGCGGGCAGCAGGTGGCGCTGCCGGGCTGCTCGCCCGGCTCCGGGAGCGCGGGGCGGGAGCCCGAGGCCGGAGAGGAGCTCACCGTGCGCCCCCTGAGCGGGCAGGCCTACTCTCGTGGGGCTCGGCCCGGGACGCCGGGAAGGGCGCTCGCCTCGTCCCCGCCCGGCAGGTGTTTGCCCACCTGGGGCCGGACCGGGGGCGGGGGCGCGATGCCCTCGGGCTTGGCGCGAAGCAGCTGCTCACCGCGCCCCCCTCCACTCGCGGCCCGGGGCGCGCGGAGGGGCGGGAGCCCAGGGGCA
>NW_006792775.1:1135400-1136020 GCF_000442215.2 Lipotes vexillifer
GGGCGCGGCCTTCCCGGCGTGAGCTCAGTGCGAGCGCGCGGAGCACCCACCACACCCAGCCTCCCGGTCCCGGGAGCCCGGGGCTGGCCCGGCTGTGCGCGCCGTAGGGTGGGGTCTGGGCTCCCAGGAGGGGGACCCTAGGGGCCGGAGTGTGATGGGGGCGCTTCCGGAGGTCCCAGAGGCCGGCTGCTCCCGCCCCAGCCAAGAGGCTCTGGGCGCCCCTACACCTGGGTGACGTCACCGCCCAGCGCGACACCCCCGCGCCCACGGTCCCCGCACTGGCGGTGCAGCCGCATCCTTCCCCTCGGGGAGGAGCAGGGCAGCCAGCCGCCGGCTAGGTGAGGTGAGGCCCCCGACCGTACCCTCCCCCAGCCCGTCCTTCGACCCCAAATCCTGCCCTTCCTGGAGTTTCCTGTTAGGGTTGCCTCACGGGGAAGGGCCTTATCAGCTGCTCCCACGCCACCCCGTTGTTCCTGATCTGCCCTAACACCTGCCGCCCAGCTCCCCATGGCAGACCCCCAGCAGAGGCCAGGAGCGGAGGGACTGGCACCTGGGTGGGGGAACCTCAGAGAGAGTGAGGTCTGAAACTAGGTGTGAAATCACTTGCAGGGGCGGGGGGG
>NW_006792775.1:1136041-1137306 GCF_000442215.2 Lipotes vexillifer
GGTGGGGGTGGCGGGGGAGATACTCGGGGAGGGAGCCTGGGGTTCTCTCTTCCACCTCTGGGCCCACGTAGGGTCTTAGTCAGGCAGGCCTGTGGTTGCCCAGTATTGGCCTAGATGTCCAGAGCCCGAGATACGTGGGACCCCCATAAGCTGCAGCGTGTCCTGGGGCAGGTGGGCAATGCCACTGAGCCAGGGAGGTTCTGGTAGACGGTTCAGGTAAAGGTGCAGGGGGCAGAGCCTCCTTCCTGCCAGGCCTAGGTGCCCTTGATGCCGGGTCCCTGCGGAGTGTGTGTGTGTGTTGGGGGGGGGGTGTTGGAGGGGTCTCCAGCGCCAGGGGCTTGACTGGGGAAGGGGCAGAGGAACGAAATCTCATTTCTGCCGGTCCTGGGAGGCATCGGGAGGAGGGGCCGCTCTGCCCTCAGGTCACCTGGGAGCCGAAGGCTGAGAGCCAGGCCGTGAGCTGTGGCCGGCACTGGTCACCATCCTGTCCCAGACCCCCACCCCCCACCCCACCCTCCGCCGCCAACGTGGGCATTGTGCTGGCTGGACTTCACCCTGCTTCCCCAAATGTTCCCGCGTGTGAACACGCACTGGACGGGCGCACTCTAAAATGGGGCTTTGTTTCCTCCCTTGGTGTCTGACGCTCAGGCCCTTTCTCCTCCCGCCGCTCTCCAGGACTTCGGCCCCTCACCACCCACCCTCTCCCTTCCCCCCACTTCTATTTCCAGCTCTCCTTGGCTATTTATAGCTACCTCCGCCAATTGCGTCAGGCTGAGTCTGGCTTCCGCCCGCCCGGATGCCCATGGTGCCAACACCGCCATCCCGGACAGTCACCTGCCCTGCTGGGCCCCCGCGGAGGCCCCAGGTGTGCAAGCGGGGAGAGCGCCCTGGTTGGGGTTGAGGCGCCGGCGAGGAGCCCCGGGAGCGCACGTGCTGCGGCGGGTGGGCGGGGTACCCCGCTTAATTGACGGGGAAAGAGGCAGCTTTCCCTCTGTTCCCAGAGTTGCCCGGCTGGGCTGCCCTGAGGAAAGGCCTTCGCAGCTCTGGTCTCACATGCGGTGTTTGCACAGAGACTGAGAAACCGAGGTCCGCCTGTCGCAGCCTCCCGGAGGCCGCCCCCTCCCCAGCCCCTCCCCCCTCAGTTCCCCAGGCCGGGAAGTTTGAAAGCCTGGAGGGAGCTCCCCCAGGGACCTGCCTAGAATTGGCCAAGCCTGGCCCTGGCGTTACCCTGACCCGCAGCTTTTCTGTCTTTGGGGGGGGGGGTT
>NW_006792775.1:1137543-1139369 GCF_000442215.2 Lipotes vexillifer
TCCCCAGCTCTTGCCCTGGGAACTCGTCGCCTATGGCAGCCTCTGTCCCTCCCTTCTGCCCAAGACCAACTTTGGTCCCGTCCTCAGGGGGAGCCACTTTCTTGCCCCCACCCCCTTCTCCCTTTCTAAAACCATCATCACATAATCAGGGCCCCACCACTCTTTCAAAAAGACCCCATGTCTGGAGACCCCCAACCCCTGGGCCAGAAGCAGGTCCTGGGACTGCCTTTTACTAGTCTCGGCACCCCTGCCCCTGCCAAAAAGGATGAGGTTTCTCCGGGGGCTCAGCCTCATGAGCCCCCACTGACTGGGTGGGCTAGGCACCCACAAGAAGCCGTGCTGGGAGTCAGCCCCACCCCCAATTGTCTGCCCAGCACCCAGCCCCCTCCCTTTCTGGGAGAATGGGACACCAACTCCCCATTTCCATTCTTCAGACCTCGAAGTCTCCATGGCTTCTCCTGGATGGCAGATGGCCTCTCCCCTGCTCAGGATGGACCACTTTTCTGCAGAAGAGATGAACCCCACCCCCAGCCTGCCTGCAGTCCAGAGCCACGCAGAGCCGTGCCTCCCTTCCCATCCCTCGGCCAGAGGTGGTCAGCTTCTCAGCAGGTCACGGTCCCACCTCTGGCGTCTCCCTACACATGCCCCAGCCTCTGCACATGCAGCTTGGCCTCCAGAGGCCAAGCCACCAGCCACAGCCTTGTGAGGACCGGCCCTCTTCGCTCTTGCCCTGCCCTGAGCCCCAGGAGCGCCTCGACAGATCCATCCGCAGAAGCAGGGTCTGAGCTAGACGGGGCCTGAGGCCGACCCTGACCCTCTGGGGGACATTGGAGAAGCTGGGCCTTGAAGAGGGTTGACTGGGTCTCTACAGTGCTGTGCAGCTCCGAGACTGGTAGTTTACGGTTCATTCATTGAACGTTCACTGGGCACCTTATTTTTTTATTTTTTTATTTTTTGGTACGCGGGCCTCTCACCGCTGTGGCCTCTCCCGCTGCGGAGCACAGGTTCCGGACGCGCAGGCTCAGCGGCCACGGCTCACGGGCCCAGCCGCTCCGCGGCACGTGGGATCTTCCCGGACCTGGGCACGAACCCGCGTCCCCTGCGTCGGCAGGCGGACTCTCAACCACTGCGCCATCAGGGAAGCCCCACTGGGCACCTTCTTTAGCAAGGACAGGATGCCTATGGTCCAGTGGGAGGATGGAGGTAAGCACACAGCTTTAATATACGGCCGACTAATAGAGGTGCACTAGGTGTGATGGAAGGTTACTACTCACCCACCTTCTTGCCCTCCCTCCCTGCCTTCCTCCCATTTACCCATCCCTCTACCCCCTACCCAGCCATCCATATACCCCTATTCACCCATCCACTCCTTAATCACCCATCCATGCAACCAGTCACCCATCCATCCATCCATATACCCCTATTCACCCATCCACTCCTTAATCACCCATCCATGCAACCAGTCACCCATCCATCCATCCATCCATCCATCCACTCTCCCTCCCATCCACTCACCACTCATTTATCTACCCACTCACCCATCCACCCACCCCTGTAGCGTAAATGCCTGATAATTAGCTTTTTTGTTTGTAAAGTTAGTGCCTGACACTAAGCTTTTGATTGTTGAGGCATTCATTTCAAAGACATCTATCTGGGCCTTCCCTGGTGGCGCAGTGGTTGGGAGTCCGCCTGCCGACTCCCGACTCACTGCGGGTTCGTGCCCCGGTCCAGGAGGATCCCACATGCCGTGGAGCGGCTGGGCCCGTGAGCCATGGCCGCTGAGCCTGCGCGTCCGGAGCCTGTGCTCCACAACGGGAGAGGCCACA
>NW_006792775.1:1139379-1143303 GCF_000442215.2 Lipotes vexillifer
TGTAAAAAAAAAAAAAAAAAAAAAAAAAAAAAAAAGACATCTATCTGGAATAAACACAATGCCAACTACACAGCTAAAGAGCCAGGCCGCCCCACCCATGAGGGTCCCCATGCAGAAAGCCCTGGGTGACCCAGATAACTGACCCCTTGTGTGACCCCGTGTTTCCCTTCCCTTATTCCCACTCTTATGTCTTAATTTACCAATAAAGAGTGAACCCGCAAAACCCTAGGCACCCCCCACTCGAACCCAATACAAGCAGAACCCCAGGCCCACACTCTGTCTCTCTCTACCGGTGACATCTCTGTGTGACCCCAGGCGTACTGTGTACCTTCAGGCCCGGTGTTAACCTTGTTTTTTCAAAGTTCCCTGATGGTCGTTGCTGAGATGTGTGCCACCAAATGTTTGTCCTACTTATGGGGGCATCCACAAGTAAGACAGGCCCAGTCAGGGGCCACGGGCATCCCTAGCCCATGGCATCACTGTCTATAGGCTGAGACCAATCGCAGACAATCCCATGCCACCCATCTACCCCCCCCCCCCGCATCCCAAACCCATCAAGTGCCTAAAGCTCTTGGCCTAGGGGTGAGACACAGAGGCAGAAGCAGGGGTGCCTAGCATCTAGGAGACCTGGTGTGGTGGGGACCAGACTGTGGTGGTCGAGAGCAGGGGGGAGGCCAGTCCCCAGGGTTCAGATCTAGCCTCACTACCTGGCTTGTTCAGCGCTTGGGCAAGTTGACCCCTGGGAGCCTGGGGGATTTGGAGTCTTCCACTGGCCCCAGGGCCCCTGCTGGGTGCCCCAGGGCCCCTGCTGGGTACCCCACCTCCCTCAGGGTTAGGTGCTGCTCCAAATGGCCGTCAGCTTTTTCCAGTCCTCCTTTCATTGACTCCAGGGGGCTGCCAGAGTTATAAATAGATGTTCTCGAGCTAAAAATAGCCTTGCCAGAGAGGCAGTCAATGTTTCTAGCTTTTGGCCTCTTTGAGGACTCCTGCAGATGCAGGCTTCAAGGACCCTACCTCCTCTGCAGCCCTGGCCCTCCCCGCCTGGCCCTTTCACTTTCTCTTGCTTCTCGAAACCACACATTTACTACACACGCGTGTGCGTGCTCATATAACACGTGTGTGTGGTCACACACACATGCACAGACACAGGTCTGGCTGGTGTCACTGGTTTGGGCTACCTGCCTGCTTGCAAAGGGGGAGGGTCCCCAGGATAAGCAGGCCAAACCTCCGGAAGGGTCAGACCCCCTACGGGGAACTCGCACTGCATTAGCCAGAGGACCCTGGGGCCGAGGGCACAGACCTGCTGGGGAGGCTGCCCAGAGACTTGGGAGGTGAGGGTCCCAGGAAATTCTGAGAGTGGTGCCTGGCACAGAGCAAGCGCTCAGCATGTCAGAGCCGTTGTTATAGTAACGGCCGGGCAAACTTTGGAGTGGCCCAGAGGAGTCAGGTCTAAAATGTGTCCCATGAGAGCACTGCACGGATGCTCAGAGCTGCAGCTGTAAACACACGTGGGCCGGGGAACCTCAGCCCCTCCGCACTGACACTGCAGTCTCTGCAGCCCTGGCAGTGAGGGAGGGAGGCCTGCAGGGGGGCGCTGGTGCCAGGGAGAGGAAGCCGGTGGCTGGGGACACACATCAGTACTTTCCACCAGGTACCCTTGTGTGCCTTTGGGCCTTGAACCTTCAATAAGTAATTTCAACAATAGCGTAAAAGCCAGTTGTAGACACTGTATAGCTAGACCCCCATTTCTGTTGGGAAGGCAAGCTGTGGTGTGGTACGTACGTGCGTGTCACGCATGCACACACATGGAGGTGTGCAGGGAGCTGTGGAACTGTTCCCGGTGGTTATTTCTGGAGAGTGGGGTGGGGGCAGCTGAGGGGCAAAACTGAGTCTCCATTTTATACAGTTCTAAGTTATTTAAATTGTCAGTAGCCTGAAACAGCAAAAAAGGCTGTTCTACATCGTACACCTGCCCCTTTGCCACAGCAGGCCCACTGTGTTCTGGGTTCGGGGTTCTGAGCAGTGAGTCGGGGGCAGTCTGACTCTCCAGGCCCCACACCCCAGCCTCCTGGCCCCAGGAAACCCCTCTACACCACCGCCCACCAGCCCAAAGAAGGAGGCAGCCAGAGGCGTGGAGAAAACATCCATCTCAGGATTTATTACAACACGTCGTTTCCAAATACAAAAGAAGGGGACAGGACAGGGATGAGAGAGCGGCCGCGCTGGGAAGGGGTTCTGAGGTGGGGCGGCCCAGTCCAGAGGGACCGGGAGCCACGCGGGGGGACCTGCCACCTCTCCTCCGCTGGACTTTCCAACAAATAATAGGAGGGGGCTGGGTCCGTTCTGGGGGACCCCTGATGCCAGGGCACTGGGCCGGCAGGAGGGGTGGGAGGGCCAAAAGAGACTTGGAGAGGGCTGGGGCCCTGCCCCCTCCCCTCCCCGCCTGGGACAGTGGGTGGAAGTGACCAGGGAGGGGCTCTTGCCCGGTGCCCAGTGCCGCCAGCACGGGGGGCAGGGGGCGGCCGAGACAGGACCTTCTCTCATCACAGCTGCTCACTTCGACCAGCGTCTCAAGAGCAACAGCCTCCACGCGCCCCAGGACAGAAGCCACAGGGGCTTCAGCCCTGGACAAGGACGGAGGGAGGGGAGAACGGGCCGTGGGACCTGCCCCCAGGGTGGTGGGGCCCAACCAGTGGCCCTGAGCACTGTCTCCTGGACAGCTTAGGGGTAGGGCGCGAAGTGGGGACCAGTGCATCCTCCACACCCGGGGTCACCTCAGAAACACAACGCGATAGACAGACAGAAGGCAAATTTACATAATCAATAATAATAATAATAATTAACCAATAGTAATAAATAGTTAAACCTCTAGTCCATAGATTGCAAATACAACAATGATAGCTTATGTTCTTGGGGGACGGGGTGGGGACAGAGGGAACAGGAACAGAAATTTTGTTCAAAGGAGGGATGACGGGACATAAGGCGGGGGTCAAAAGAAGAACAAATAGAGAAACAGCCAGAGGGCAGCTGGGGGGGGGCAGGCACGCCCACCCCCCGCCCCCACAACGCCTGCCTGAGGACTCAGTCCTGCCCAGGCCACCCCTTCTGCCAAGCCCCTGGCCTCTCCCCAAGGTGACCAGCCCCCACTCCTGGACACTCTAGGACATCTGAAGGTTGGGGGACACCCACTCCTGCCTCCAAAAGCCTTGGGTCCCACTGACCGAGGAGGGGTAGCTGGGGCTTTTCTCCTGCCCTCACCCCCAGGCTGGCCCACCTGGGAGTAGGGACTGGCACGTCACCTTGAAGATACCGGGGAGGCTTCAGAGGAAAGGAGAGGGGTGTGCAGGGGTCTCTCTCCTCCGAGGTCCCTGTTGGGCAGACGTGGGGGACACCTCCTGCATCTGCTCACATGAGGGATCTTTATGTGGAGGCGGCCCTCCCAAGCTAAGGCCCCCACCCCCGGAGGCATAAGGGTCTGCCAGGCGCTGACTGCCCCCTCCCTCTGCCAGGCAGCCACTCCTCCCGGAGAGACCTCCACCTACAGAACAAGCCCCTAAGTCTATCTGCCCGCTCTGACCAGCGGAGCCAGCACTGGTGGCCCAGCTCCTCCAGCCTGCCAGCCCCAGGGGCCAAGCTCCCCCTCCTGCTGGCTCTCCCACTGGCAGCTGGCGCTAGAGGGCACCCCCAAAGCAGAGGAGAGGGCAGCAGCCTCCCCACGGGCAGGGGTGGGGGCATTCCACCTGCAGTCCCTGCCCTGTGGACCCGTCATCTGACACTCGGGAGCCCCCTTCACCGCGCTCCTCCCCTCTTCCAGACCCCAGTCCTCTGAACACCCTGGGACCCCAACACCTGCCAGGCAACAGGCCCGGGGGCATGGGCAGTGGGAGTGCCCTCTAGGGCACCGAGACCTGGCGCCTGGAGGTG
>NW_006792775.1:1144135-1144733 GCF_000442215.2 Lipotes vexillifer
TCTGCGGCTCAGTTTGTGGCAAAGGTTTTTTTATCTTTTTTTCCCCTTATGTAAAAAGTGCACGAAAGCTCAGCAGCCTCTTTGCAACGGTCAGCAGTGTTTCCTGGGGGAGGGGGAGGGGGGAACCCCAGGCCTGGCACCCCAGCTTGCAACTGAAGGTGGCCTCATATTGCTTAGAAACGTGGGTTTCAGTTTAAATACCAGACAGTAAAAATAGAGCTCCGAGGACCGCCCGCACTGTTGCCAAATCATTGCCAGAATGAACAGCTTAAATAAATAAAAAATTGAAATATTTACTTCTCGATAAAAATCGCAGTAAAACCATTTACCTTTCATTGCATTATATATAATATGTATTTATAGCGGGCCCAGCCGAGGGAGGGCAGCGGAAGGGCTGGGGGCGCCGGGTCCCCGCGGAGGGGGCCGCTCCCGGCCGCGGTCAGGACACCTCGATGACCTCCGCACTGCCCGGGAAGCTGGCCTGCTTGCCCAGGGCGGCCCGTTCCTCGCCGCGCGCGCGCCCCTCCACCATGCCCTCCTCAAACTCCATCTGGCAGCTGCGGCGCTTGAACTGTGTCTCCGGGGCCGGCTCGTCGGG
>NW_006792775.1:1144743-1148742 GCF_000442215.2 Lipotes vexillifer
CGGGCCAGCCGGTCCTCGCGTCCCGGGCCTCGGGCCTCGCCGTCTCCCGCCGCCGCAGGTCGCCGCCTCCCGAGCCCGGCCCGCTGGCCCGGCCGAAGGGTGCGAACCGCGCACCGCCCGCGCCCTGCGCGCCCTCGGGGCTGCAGCACCAAGGCCCGTCGGGGGACGGTGTGCCGGGGGAGTCGAGCGGTGGCGCCCAGCCGCCAGGGCCGGCCGGCTGGCTAGGGCCGGGCAGCCCGGGCGCCGACAGGGCCGAGAGGCCGAGCCGCGGAGTCTGCCGGGCGGCGTCACCGAAGTTCAGGCCGAGGCCGGGCGCCGGGGAGCCGGCTAGGGGCCGGGGCCGCCGGCGGAGCCTGGGGCGTGGCTCAGGCGGCGCGTCCGGGCTGTCGGGGCTGGGGGAGGGCAGGCTCAGCACGCCCCCCGATGGGCTGTCCAGTTTGCAGAGTTTGGAGGCCTCCCCGGGGTCGGGGGGCCCGGGGTCTTCGGGCTGCCGGCTCGGCGCGTAGGCCGACTTGATGTCCAGCGAGAAGGAGCGCTTGAGGCGGTTGGTGTCCTGGAGGCGGTCAGAGGAGAGGTGCAGGCCACGCAGGCCCTGCTGCAGCGCGCTGGTGGCCGGGGCGGGGGTGGGGGTGGGGCTCTCCCCACCCCCCATCTGTGCGCCCTCCCTGGTGGTGGTGGCCGCTGCGCTCCCGGTGGCAGCACTCTCTGAGGTAGGTGGTGGCAGCGGCGGCAGTGGGGCGGCAGGGCCCGGGAGGGGCTCCGGGGTCCCAGGGTGGGATGCCCCGTCGCCCTGCAGGGCGGCCAGCAGCTTCAGGCTGCGTTCGTACTCCAGCAGCTGGCCCAGGAAATTGAAGTTGGGCGAAATGGACGGGCGACGGTCCTTCACGAACCTGGGGTGAGAGCCGCTCAGTGGGGGTGGGGCTCCTGCCAGGCCAGGCTGCCCACCTGACTCTCCCCGGCCCCCACTGCTCACTCTGGGGCACAGAGCTGATGTGCAGACCCAAGTGTGCCGGGGCTAGGCTCAGGCCCCCATCCGCAGCTGGGGCAGCCAAAGGTGGGTGCCCTTCACTGCTGGGCCCATCCAGTGTCTAGTGGTAGAGAGGGGAGGGACCAGGCCCAGGAGGGAAGGAGGGGCTACCTGTAGGCATCATCGGAGGACATGCCCATGGTCTTCATGATGTAAGCGATGGCGATGGTAGCAGAGCGGGAGATGCCGGCCAGACAGTGGACGATGACTTGGCAGCTGGACAGCTTGGCTTTATCTGGGGGCAGGGGGACCAGGTGAGGGCTGGGGCTGCAGTCCTTCCCTGACCCCAGGTTCAGGACCCCTGGGACACAGCACTTCTGCCCTCCTGGCCCCCTGCTTCCAGCCCTCCCCCGGGACTGGGCAGGAGGGTGCTGTCCACCTCACCGATGAACTCAATGGACTTGTCCAGCCAGGGCAGCAGCTTTTCACAGTAGTTGTCATTGATGGGAATGCGCAGGAAGCGGCTCTCACAGATGAAGTCAGGCTTGGGGCAGGAGTTGCTGGCGTTGAGGACGTAGCTTATTCCGTTTTGGGTCATCAGATCCTGGCAGGGTGGGAGAACAGGTTGCAAGGGGGTGCAGCTGGGCAGGAGGCCCGAAAGCTGGGATGCTCTCGTGGTGGGAGCCTGGCTTCTGGAGCCTTGGGCTCGGGAGCCTGCAGACCCCATGCAGGGAGGAGGGGAGACTTGGGGAGGGGGCGGTGAGGAGGCTGGCGGGCCCTGAGAGCCCCACCTGCGGCCTGGCCTGCCAGTAGGCTCCCAGGAATTTTACGGCTGGGCTGGGCTGGGCTGCCTGGGCGGTGAGTTTACCCTCTTCCCTCGTCACCATTTTTAAAACACGGGGTTCTTTCAGGGCTGGCCAGGGGCCCAGTGACATCAGCAGTTTGGCATGTGGGCTGCACTGCCAAAGGGGCAGGGAGTTGCCTCTCCACCCAGCCTGGCCAGGCCCTGCCCGAGCCCTGCTCTGGTCCTGCCAGGCCCCCTTGGGTCCTCCCGCGCCCCCAACCCGTGCTTCCCCCACACCCGTGTGCATCCGTCATTCCCCCAGACCAGCCCGGGAGCTGCTCTGGGCTCCGGCGGTGCACGCACCTTGTTCAGGACATCCTTCTGGGAGCCCAGGTAGAGGTGAGGCAGGATGCGGGTCAGGCCCACGCTGGGCACGGGCAGGCAGGGCTGGGAGAGGCTCATGGGCAGCAGGGCAGCAGGCTTGCCCTCACAGAGACCAGGGAAGCAGGAGGAGAAGGTGGCAAAGCCCCCTGCGGGAGGAGAAACCGAGAGACGTGCGTGGGGGGCGCCGGCTGGGGCAGGGGAGCCAGGCCACCCACCCACCACCGCGGCTCAGCCACACCCACCCGGACGCCCAGCCCAATCGGCAAGCCTCTGGCCTGAGCGCCTGGTCTCCTTGCTGGTACCGGAAGGCCGTCCTCATCGCAGCGGGGGCGCGTGGGCCGGCACATCCACATCACCTGCCCCTGCGCTAACTCCTCCTCACACTAATCGGCGGCTGTGACGCCCATAAAAGTCGGGGCCCATAAAAATGATGGGCGTGCAGGGCCCACAGAGGGGCGGGCTCAGAGGCCACGGGGGTCTTCCTGCCAGGTATCACCAGCCCCTTCACACTGTGGCCTGGTACAGGCTGGGCCTTCCTGCCTCTCCCCCTGGGCTGATGCAATCCCTCCCTGCCTCCAGTTGGCCGGGAGTCCCGGGCCAGGCTTGGATGCCAGGACCGGGAGGCAAGGGCTTCTGAGGGCCAGCCCGCCCCCCCACACTGGGCATGACATCACCCACTGGAGCTGGCACAGCCAGCAGGGGCATTTGCGCTCAGGTTACGGCTCCATTCCACCCAGCAGGGGACTACGGAGGAGCAGAGGCTGGGCTGAGAGCTGGGAACGCTGGGGACCGGCAGTGCGCAGGCCACGCGCTATACACGTGGCTGGCATGTGTCCTGCCGCCTTTCCCGCACGTGTGCGCCGGGCCAGATTGGTGGAGGGAGACCCTCCGCTGGCCAGAAAGGGCTGAGGGGGGCCCACGGGCACACGTCTGACTCTGCGAGTGACCGCGGGCCTCAGTGTCCTGGTCCTGTGCGCCCCAGGCATTGTTGTGAGGCTCAGGGGAGAGGACCAAGAAACCACCTGGCCAAGGCCTACCCCATCCCGCGGAGGAGGCAGGGGAGCCAGGCTGGTGCCCTGTGCTTTCCTGCCCTGCCCCACAGACACAGCTGGTGCCAGAGACCTGGCTGATTCCGGAGGACAGAGATGCCTGGTGGCCTCAGCCTTCGCCCCGGTCCAGCTCGGTGCCCAACCTGAATGCCTGATATGTGCACTCCCAGTGCCCCCAACAAAGGCTTGACCTTGGGGGGCCACAGAGGTGGGGGACCTCCAGGCTAGGGGTGTGGAGGTATAACCCTTGGAGGGAAAGGGGTCCCTTCCTCAGAAACCTGCTGGCTGGACAGGGAGAGGCAGGTGGCTGACAATGCCGTGGCTCTCAGGTCCCCAGGAGGGGAGGTGAGCTTAGCTGGGTGCCAGAGTGGGCCCCAACTCACAGTCCAGAGCCCTTGGATACTCCTGCTGGAGGACAGCGCCCGCTGGGGACGGGCAGGGTCTGCACCGTCTCTCCCAAGACTCCTCTGCCCCGGTGCCCCTACTCTCTGCTCCCTCAGCGGGGAAGAAAGAGAAGTATGGGGGTGGGGGAATTCCATCAGGAACCTCCCACCTAAAGAGAGTCTCAGGGCAGGTGCAGAGACCTGCCAGCCTTTGCTGCAATTCCTGGAACCCCCAGGAACCCCCTCCAGGCAGAGCCTGAGACTCCAGTCCTTCCGCGATTTCAGGGCCACCCCAGGTTCTGGGGATGGGTGACAAGGGAGGGTGCCAACAGCCCTGGACCCTCTGCAGGTCCCCCACCCCCACCCCAGCCCGGACTCTCAGGGCCTCGCCGAGGGCCCTCCAGGGCACCTTCCTTCCGGAGGGACCCCCCC
>NW_006792775.1:1148846-1150760 GCF_000442215.2 Lipotes vexillifer
CCCCCTGCTCTCTCTGCCTTGCAGGTCAGGGGAAGCCACACGCAGCTCCCAGGCTTCACAATGAAAACCCGAACCCGCACAAAAGCGCACGTCCTGGGAGGACTCCCGGCCCAACCCGCCTCTCCCACCACGCGCTCCTGCTCGGACCGGGGCGGCGCGCCCGGGAGCCCCCACCGCCCCGCCGCGGTTCCGGGCTGGGGCCGCACCCACCCTCCGCGCAGGGGCGGCTCCCTCCGCCGTCTCCGACCAGGGTCCGAGGGCGGCGCGTGCGGTCTGAGCTGCCTGCGGCGACATCACCAGCCCGCATTCCGCAGGGACGCGCACCGGGGCGCAGCCGGCTTGGGCAGGACCGCCCGCCGCTTAAAGGGCTAGGCTCCCTTTCCCATGCCCGCCCCCACCGGACGTCACCAGCGGAGCAGCTGTGGGGGGAGGGGCGCGGCAGCGGTCACGGCAGCCGGTCCTGGACCCCGGCACGGCCCGCCCCCACCGCCCTCTCCAGCAAACCTCGCTGTCCTGGAGCTGCCTTCTCTCTGGCTGTGCCCTACCCACGCAGGGGGCCTGGTCCTCCCTTCTGGCTTCTGCGGTGCTGGTGATCCCCGAGAAGAGACTCACTTCCCCTTTGTGGGCAGGCAGCATCCCTCTAACCCCCTCAGCCTTGCCCTGCCGTTCTCACTGGTTCAGGTGGGCACCGTGGGCCAGGCCAGGAGGCTGTCCCCAAGTCTGGGTCCTGATTTGGTGTCACTATGAGCCTTCCTCATATGGTGGGGGGTCATGGCTTCTCCCTGGCTTGGCCCTCAGAGAAATGGGAGCGAATACTCTAACCCTGCAGGGTGAGGCAGTGCTTGCTGAGGCTGAGTGAGCCAGGTGGGGCACGGCCGGGTCCCAGGTGACCCCCCCTCAGCCCCCCAGGGAGACAGACCATGAGAGGCTCTGGGCTTTCCCTGGACAGCCCAGGGGTAAGGGAGGGCGCTGCTCCAGTACCCTCTTCTCAGACTCCCAGAAGGGCCTCTGGTTGTCACTTCTGGCTAGGGCACACGTGCGTCCACACACATACACATACATACACAGGGGCTCCCATCTGGGCCCTGGGAGGGTTCCCGTTCTGCCCAGGACCCCTGTAAAACTGCCCCCCTGCTTGGTCCCCAAACTGAGCCCAGCAGCAGTGGCTAAATCAGAGGGTCTGCATTTCTGTGGCTTCTGGTTCCCAGAGTTCACACACACACACACACACACACACACACACACACACACAGCCAGATGCAGACACCCTCTGACCTCGCAGAGCCGGGCATGTAGAGCCCTCCGTCCCGGACACGACACGCGTGTAGAGGGCAGCAGGCACTCGTGCAGCCCCTCCTCTGAGAGGTCTGCCCAGAGCTGCCTGGCTCCTGAAGCTGATGGAGCCTGCCTGCAGCCGCCCCTCTCCCCGCACATGAAGGCCAGCCTGGTGCCCACCGACCAGCACCCCCGTCTGTGCTCAGTAGATGATCAGGGCAGGTGTGCCGAATGAACCGAAGCATCCCACCAGCTGTGTGGTGGTGGGGGTGACGCCAGCATGCCCCCCCCCGCCTGCTATGGCACTGGGCAACCAGAGGCCAGGGGCACCCAGGCAGGGAGGCCACATGCCCCTGGGACAGGCCCTGGGCCACCTGGGCAGGGGGTGGATTCTGCAGAAGTATGTTAGCCACTGCCTACAGGAGGAAGGAGTGGGTAAGAACCACAGTGCAGCCTGCGTGCGTGTGTGTGTGTGTGTATGGGGGGCTGGCCAGGCTGCTTCTGGGGAATGGGAAGGCCTGTGGGGACTTCCACTCACCCACCAGACAGCAGTCATGATCAAGCAGGCTGTTGCGAGGCCACCTGTGACAGCTGGAGTGTTCAGGGGACCCCCCCCCCCCCCCCTACCGGGGCATTGCC
>NW_006792775.1:1150929-1157627 GCF_000442215.2 Lipotes vexillifer
CGGGGGCCCCCCCCCCCCCCGTGTGGTGCAAGTTCTGGCTCAGTGCCGTGTGTGTGTGTGTGTGTGTGTGGCGGGGTGGGGGTGGTTTCCAAGGCAGACCGGGTCTTGGCCTAGATTCCTCCCCCATCTCCCCTGCCCCAGGCCTGTGTTGGGCGTTCCCTCCTGTGCCCCTCTTCACCTGCTGGTGGTGAGGATGGGCTCTGAAGTGTGGTGGCCCAGAGGAGGGGTCCCTGGAGCCCCTGAGAACTCCAGAGCTATGGGGGTTCATCCCCAGCAGGCCGCCACTGCCCCAGCACACACTGGCCTCCGGGCTCAGAGGAGAGCAGAGGCAGGCCCCCCGCCCCCCACAAGCTGCCAGCGGCGGGGAGAGAGGCCTCCAGGCGCACCTGTGAGGATGGCCACGCTGTCAAAGCAGCCGTCCAGCTTGCTGAGCAGGATGGAGAGGAAGCTGTCTGCGGCCAGCACGCTGGCGTCCCTTGTGCTCTGGTCGTAGACCACCACGTCCTGCGGCTCCGTGGCCTCCACCTGGGGGCCAAGAGGGCGGAGGTCAGGGTGGCCGGGCACCTGCCAGCTGCCCCACCCCCTGCTGCCACTGCTGCCGCTGGTCAGGCGATGGAAGGGAGGGGCTGCCGCTTGGGTGCCCCAGGGGGAGTGGGGGCAGGCACCCAGCCACAGTTCACACCTGGACAGGTGTAAATGCCCACAGCCACACGGGCAGACCCTCGGAGCGGGGAGGGCCGGGGGACACGCATCCCCGACGCGGCCGAGCCCGGTGCGCGCACTCACACGAGTGAAGGTAACAGACACCGTGGGCCAGGCCCGCGTGGGGGAGACACGGGGGAGGCAGTGGGGCTCCTGGCAGGCGCACACAGGGGCCCGATGGCAGGCGCACAGGGAGGCCTGGGCTGCTGGCTCCCAGGGAGGCTGAGGGAAATCAACTCTTCCTCAGGGGCCCGGGAGGCACACTTCGGGGGTTCTTAAGTTGGGGGGGTGCTTCGGGTCTGGGCTCTCCTTCCCTCCCCGGCCAGTGATGGGGAAACTGAGGGCTGCAGCAAGACCCCTCCCCGCAATGATCCAGGCAGCAGCAGCAGGAAGCGGGGGGTTCCACCTGCCCCCGCCCCTCGGATGCCACCGGGGCCCAGATGTGGAGCAGCTTCTGCTCAGATGGCAGCTGATGCCCCCGCCCCCGAAGCACACTCAGCCCTTAAGCCAGCTGAGCTGCCAACCCTGGGCCTGATGATGTCACCGGCAGCCAATGGGAGAGCGTCCTGGCCGGGAGTCCTCGCTAGGGGTTATTAATCACTGGATTCCCCTCACAGGAGCCACAGGGAGCCGGTTCTGCCCTTGGGGTGGGGGGACTCCCATCTGGGTCCTCTCACATCCCAGCTCTGCACGGGGCAGGGCCTGAGACCAAGACCCCTCCCTCAGGCTCTGGGCTGCCTGGCGGGCCACCCCTCCCCCACTGGAGGTGCCACTGCCTTCCCAGGTCACGGCCCAGCAGTCCCGGTCCCTCCCCAGTGCGGACTCAACACTCCTTGGGAATAGAGACAGGATTGTTCTCTGCAGGTGACCTGAGACATTCTTGGGGGCCACGGAGAGAATTCCGGGTCCTCAAGACTCCAGAGGGGAAAGAACGGGGGCTAGGGACATGAGCTGTCTGCGTGAGACCCTCGGCCACCAGGCCCGTCCTCTTCCAAGTCCGCACAGCCATCAGAGTGCGGGCCGAGTGGGGACCCAGATGGGGTCAGTGGCTCTGGGAGGGAAGGAAGGGGGGACGGGTGTTGAACCTGTCAGCGGAGGGCCTCCCTGGGGGGAGGGTCCTTCTTGTAGCACTAAGAGGGGGCGGGGAACTGCTCTACTACGGCTCAGATTCCAACCCTTAGGAGCCCAGTTTAGGTTCGAAGGCAGAGGAAGGGGAGCTGCCCCAGCCCAGGCCCCCGGAGGACCCTGGAGGGGACGGCCGGGCGCGAGGCGGTACCTGGCCGCGCGGGGGGATGGGCCCTGGAGGGGCCGGGCGGGCGCGGGGCGGTACCTGGCGGCGGCGGGCGGGCTGGATCAGCTCCGCGATGGTCACCTTGCCCTGCTGCAGTCGCCGCTTCACCAGCTTGGAGCAGCAGATGTTGACAGAGCTGAGCACGTGCCAGCTGTTGTACTCCACGAAGGAGCGGCTGTCAATGACCAGTGGGCCCCCGGGCCCGCCCCGCAGCAGGCTGGCCAGTTTCTTGGCATCCATCACCTTCCGAGGGAGCCGGTCCCCGGCCATGGCGTGGCCGTGGGCGGTGGGGAGGGGGTGAGCCCGGGAGTGAGCAGGGGCCGCTCCCACTGCCCGGGTGTGGCCTAGGGCTCCGAGTGCCTGGGCATGGCGCCAGACCTGTAAGGACAGGCAGACTGTGAGAGGCGCTGCAGGCCCCGGGGGTGGGCATCGGCGGGGCCGGCCTCAGAGGGGCTGGCGGTGGAACTGATCCAGGGGCACCGGAGCGTTTGGGCCTGACGTATGCCCGTGGGGCCCTCCCTCCCTCTGGCTCCTCTGTGCAGGTTGAGCTCCCTGACCCCTCTGGTCTCGACTCGGGAGTCTGTGACCCACGGAAGGGTGCTCGGGAGTGGCCCGTCCACTGCTGCACCCTCCCGGTCACGGTGCCAGCCTCTCAGCAGGACACGGCAAGGCAAGTGGGGGCTCACGGAGGGAAGGGCCTCGGGGCTCAGGCTGGGCTGGAAAGGCAGGACGAGGCCTGAGGGTCCCTCTCCCGGGCCCTTGGGTCCACGGGCCCTCACTCATTCCAGAACACCTCATTCTGCCCCTGCATCGCCTGTCATCCCACCCCTGGGATGCAGACCTCTCCCCAGTCCGGCCTCCACATCTTCCCAGTTCCCCGCACCCAGGGCAAGGCAGGGTCCAGAATCTGCCCCCACCCTCCCCCACCGTCAAGCCCTCCCGTCTGTCCCTGGCACACCCTCCGTCTACAGCCCCCGCAGCCCAGTCGCTGCATAAGCTGAGAATCTGGATGGGTGGGTGGGGGAGGGGCTGCCTCCACAAGGTGATGGAGGCAGAGGCCAGGGCGGGGCGCTGGAGGGGGTTCAGGAGTGGAGTTCTGCAGGCCAAGGTTTAGGCAATGCCGTGGGCCAGAGTCCTCCTGCAGGGGTGACAGTGCAGCAGGACACCCCAGGCACAGCAGTGGCCGGGGGTCTAGGGGGCCCCTTTTGGGGACCAGTAGGTCCAAGGATGGGGTGTGGTGGGGGGCACCCGAGGACAAAGGTCAGTGTGGGTGACCCGCATGTAGGACACCCCGCTCAGGGGTGCCCAGAGGGAGCAGGAAGTGGGTGGGCACACGGGGGCTCCAGAGCCCGGGCGGAAGGCCCCTCCCACAATTTGTGCCAAGCCTCTGCCACCCCTGTCCTACCTGCCAGACCCATCTTCCCTGTCACCTGCCAGGCCTGGCCTTTCTCTAGGCACCCCCAAGCCTCAGAGCGCCCCCCGGAGGCATGCAGCATCAGGACGATGAGTTTGCTTTAAAACTGCGGAAACTGAGGCTCAGGGAAGGGGTGGGATCAACCCGATTAATGAGACTGGACAGAACCCGGGGCGTCACGGCTGCCATTCACTCCCGGTCTTCCCTCTGCCACATCCCCAGCCAGCTTGGGGGTGGGGGAGGCCGGGAGACAGATGCTCCCTCCAGGGACCACAGAGAGGGAACCCCCTCGGCAAGCCCCCAGCCTGTAGCTGCAGAGAGCTTTGGGGTGCAGCACCTGAGGACACTCGTCACCTTTCAAACAGCGCTGATGACACTGGGGACAGCTGCCACCATCTCTGGACCACCCCCTCGGGCAAGCTCCCAGGCTGGGTATGGGGATGGCAGAGGTCACAGAGGTGCAAGGCAGGTGGGGACCGGGCCCGTGTGGTGTGGGCAGCCCCAGGCTGGGCCACCGGAGCTGCTGACAAGGGGGTTGCCAGGATGGCCCTGGACAGTGCTGGGGCCTTGGGGTCCCGTTCACAGACACCCCACTCCTCAGGCGCTCCAGCTCAACTGCGGGGCAAGGCCTGGGGGTGCAGCTGGGGCTGCTGCCCTCCTGAAGGCCACGCCAAGCAAGTTCAACAGCCACAGGGCCTGCCTACTAAGGGGGTCCCTGCCTGTGTGCCAAGGGGTCCCCAATTCGATTCCTGTCTGAGCTGTTCTGAGATGCTTTTCCTGAGTTCTAACCTGAATCTTGTCAAGGCTGTGGCAGGCCATGGCCACCAGGTCTCCTTTTACACACTGCTCCTGCAGGCCTGGGCAGAGCTTCCCACCCTTTGATGTGGGACCACAGCCCAGTTCAGAGGCCCAGGACCCTGACAGGGATGCAGTGGGCTGGGGACACCGTGGGCCAGAGGGTCCTATCCTCATGGGTTAGGTGGGGGTGGGCTACCTCCCACCGAAAACAACAGAAGCCAAATGGAACTTTGGTGCGGGGACAAGGGAGGGTGAGGGAGGGGGAGAGGCCTTCTCTCTCCCCGTGGTCAGCCTGCGCGCCTCCCGCCCTCGGGTCCTTAGATGACTGGAGGGACGTGGAGAGTTGCCCACTCCACAGATGGGAAAGGAGGCTAGAGGAGGGGCAGGGAGGTGAGGTTGGAGACCCAGGGAGGAGGGTGGGGGCAGGGCTGGAGGGGTGGGCAGCTTGATCCGAGGCCCGGTAGGTACCTGGTCCCCGCCCGGCCGCCACCTCCCAAGGAACCCTCCGGCTGGGCCCTATTAACCAGTGTAGTATTGTTATTTGCAGCCGAGGGGGACTCATTAGCAAGTTGGCACCTCCATCGTCACCATGGCAACAGCAGAGGTGCCAGGCAACCGCTGCTCCTGCGGCAGCAGCACGGAGCAGCTCGCTCTGCAGAGCCAGGTCCCCTCCTCGTTCGCTGGCTCCCACCCCCGCTCCACCCTGCAGGTGCCCAGTAGCTGGGCCTGGACCACCCCCAGCCAGGCCAGCCCCTCTCCATCCTACTCCACCGGGTCCTAACCTTCCTCACCTTCCAGCAGCCATGTGCACAGGCTCACTCCCTCCCACCCCTGGGAGGCCTTCTCTGAAAGACCAAGGTCTGGCCAGAGCACCCCTCCTTTGAGAGACCTACACCGAGCTGGCCTCCTGGGTGGGCACCCGCACCCACAGGGCCTCCTTGGACCTGGAGCTCCTGCGGCGTAGACCCTTCACCTCCTGAGGTGCAACACACCGATCAGGGCCTGGAGCTGGGCAGCAGGGTGGGAGGGGTGGAGATGCTCAGGGCAGCCTTGAGCAGAGCAGTGGGGCTAGAATAGGCCACGTGGGCACAGAGGCAACAGACATGGTAGGGGCTTGGGCCTCCCCGCTTTTAAGAACCACCCCAGGCTCAGCCGAGACCCCTTCCCTGGGGAGAGAGTACCCAGGGCCTGGGTCAGGTGCGAGGGAGGCACAGCCCCACACACCCCTATCAGAGGGCCCAGGGCCAAGGAGACAGCAGTTCCTAGTCCAACAGCAGAAGGAGGCCCCTCCCCCTCCCTGCCCTGGCTGGGCATGGCCTAGGAGGCCACAGGCCGTACCCGGGCTCCCTGAGGCCAGGTACACAGACACAGCGCTGCCTGGTGCCTGTGCTGCAAGCAGGCTGGACACGCCCCTCGGCACACTGGCTGAGCTCAGGGCCTGGTACTTACCCCATTCCCCGAGTCCACCCCAGCTCTGTGTGCAATTACTCACATGACAGTGCGTGTGCACATTCACGTGGTCACTGGACGCGTGCGTCCTCACATTCTGTATGCTGAATGCCCCAAGATCCCAGGGTGCCCGAACCCCAGGTGCAGCTAGAGCATCTCCTCACACGGGCTCCCACATCCTCCACGCGGCACATCCATGCCCCTGAGCACATGCGTGACCAGGAAACTCCCAATTAAGAGCATCTTCACCAGAGTACTTTGCGCTCAGCGTCTAGGGATCCATGACCCCCAGAGATGGGCGAACAGAGACTGCAGCTCTCACTCACAGTGTATCTCCAGCCCTTGCGGAGCTGGTCACATAGGCAGGCCTCAGGAAGAGCTGACGGTGGACGGACCCAAGATGCTGGGTGTCTAGCTCACTCTGACCCAGGGGAAGGTTTGGAGGCAGAAACTGCTACACTCAGAAGGACAGGAGAGAGACTGGTAGGAGGTGACCTTCCAGCGGCAGGGGGCCCACGTGCACAGACCAGGTCAGCTCACTTGACCCTTTATGTTACCAGATGTCCTTGCTCCTGCTCTCTGCTCCCCATCAGCTCTCTGGGGTGAGTGGCACAGGACCCAAGCTGGCCTTCATCTGTCCCGGTTGGGCTTGGCAAGGCCAAGCAGAGCCAGCCTGTGCTGGGGAGGCTATGGACTTGGGAGACAGTGGGGTGGAGGCCCTACCCGCTCAGTTCCCGGGGATCAGGGCTGAACTGGGATAGGAGGGCTTGGCATGGCATGTGGGTCCTTGGAAAGGCAGGCTCGGGACCCTACGAATCTAGGTTTCCTCTGTTCCTGCCTGGCTTGTTTTAGCCCCACTGATCTGCAAAACTTCTGCTGGTCACCATTCCCCCCCACACCCTCTGCCATGTTAAATACCTGCGCCAGCACCTACCCGTCACTGTCCCGAGGGGTTCAGGCAGAGGCGGCCTCAGCCTATACAGGCCCGATGGTCGGAGTCTGACCCACATCACTTGCTGTGGGTTTGGCCCCTTCCTCTCCTTT
>NW_006792775.1:1157637-1158247 GCF_000442215.2 Lipotes vexillifer
TCCCTACGAGCTGCACATCTACGAGATGCGCAGACACCCTCTGGCTTCCTCCACCCCCAGCCCATGGTCCCTTGAGCTCTGCCTGGTTGAAGCTTCTGGGCCCCAAGGTCAGTCTCAGCCTGAGAAGAGAGGCGATGCTGGGAAGGGCCCTGGAGCAGAAGGTGACTTTAGGCATCTTTCTGCATCTTTGTGCATGGAACCTGCTTTTCCCAGAGGCAGCCTCTGGGGCCCAGGAGCCTTCCCAAGGGCTGTGGGCAGCAGGGGACCAGAACCTGCCCAGCAACTCTTCTGGGGCCCTAGGCTGACTACGGCAGGAGATGTTCCAGTCAGACTTTAAGATGAACTCCCAGCTCCTGGTCACATGATCTGGCCATCTTTGGCAGGTGCTTATCAACCATCTGAGGAGCGAACACATGGGACATCTGTCCTCCTTGAGCAGGACGGGGCGCTGGATGCTACACTCATTCCCGGGGCTGCCCTGGGAGCAAGAAGGTCTCAGGGAGACGACGGGGAGTGCACAGACCCTCAGACCTCCGCAGACCCCCAGGAGCAGGGGCACAGGGCAGGAAGAACACCGCTCCCCTGGCCTCCAGCATCCCCCCCCCCGCCC
>NW_006792775.1:1158257-1159395 GCF_000442215.2 Lipotes vexillifer
CCCCCGCCACAAGCTGCACAAGAAAACTGCAGACGCCACACTAGATCCTGTCACCTCTCTCCTCCATCCTATGGAACCGCCCACCCCCGCCCCCTCATTACTGCGGAGCCCAGGCCCCAGCGCTCCACTTTGCAGAAGCCAGTGCATTTTTGCAGCAGGAAATTAGAAGGCAAATTCTCCCAGAAGGGATGACCTGGTGGGGGCTGGGCCCACTGTTGCCCCCTCCCCTCCAGGCCAGACTATTACATACCCCCCACCCCAAGGTGGGCGCATAGGCTGAACGAGAATGGTTGCACTCAGCCTGGCAGTGCCAGCCCCTCCCCCAGCACCCGCCGCGTCTGCAGCAGGCTGGCGGATCGCCTTTATTCCGCAGAGGCCAGCTGAGCACCCCGAGGTGGGGGAGCCCATGGTAGCTTGGCCAGACCGGGGAGATGGATCTTTAGTCCTTCCCCGCCGGACGCGGAACGAGCTCTGTCCTAAGGCTCCCACCGGCCAAAGACCCTCTGCTCCTATGGCCCAGGCCTCCGCACCTTCCAGCCCGGCCCGGGAAAGGACGATCTTCAATTCTGGCCCCAGCAGGGGGCCGTCCGGGGGCGTGTGGGGCTTGCGCAGAGGCTCGTACAGATCCACGCTGGATCGCAAGGGTCCTCCTCGTCCTTAATTCATGCCCCTCCCCCACCAAAAAAAGAAGGAATCGCGCGGAGAAAGGTGGCGAAGCGGTGGCCGGGTGTGGGCCGGGCCGGGGTCCGCTGGGCGCCGCGGTAGGCGGGGGAAGGACTTATCGGCCCGGCCAGCGGTGTCCCCGCAAGCCGGGTTGGGGGCCAGCGCCCCGCGGGCCGGCGCCGCTCACCTCCAGGCGGTCTGCCCCACCCGGGTGCCCGCCCGGCGCAGCCCCGCGAGTGCTCCCTACGCGGCGCCCACCCGGCCGGGCAGGGCGCTCCGGCCGCGCGCCGGTTAACCCCCACCACGCCGGCGCCCCGTGCGTCCCCGCGCCCCCCGCCCGGCGCCCCCGCTCACCTCGTTCACGCTTGCCTCCGGGCCGCCCCGGGGACCCGCGCCGCGCTCAGAGCGCCCGCTCGGCCGCGCAGCCCATGGGCCCGGCGGGGGCCCGCGCAGCCGGGGCAGGGGCCGGGGGAGC
>NW_006792775.1:1159525-1160970 GCF_000442215.2 Lipotes vexillifer
CCGGGGGGGGGGGGCCGCGGAGCCGGCTCGGCCGCCGCGCTCAGATGCGAGTGACAGGCCCGGGGCGGAGGGCGGGGCCGCCGGCGGGGATGAGGTCATGCCGAGCGAAAAAAGCCCCTGACGTCACCTGCAGCCAATCAGCGTGCACGGCTCGGGGGCAGGTGACGTCAGCCGGAGCCCGGGATTCGGGTGCAGATTAAAGGCGGCGGCGGCAGGGGGCGGGGGGCCAGGCTCACCGCCGCCGCCCGGCGCCCTCTGCCCTCACCCCTCACCCCGGCACCGGCTCTTAAAGGGGCCGCGCGGTGTCCGATCCCGCGCCGGGACCCCACCTCCTGGAAGACTTCTCAGTCCCAGCCCTCGGCCCCACCCGGAGACCCTCAGACTCGTCGCACACACACCCGCGGAGGGTCCAGTTGTCCGGGTTCCGAGCACGAGGGTCCTCTCCCCGCCGGCCTGGCCGGAGCTGGCGCCCCCTCCTCTCCCCGCAGCCTTTGTTCGTGCGGGGCCTGCCGCGGGGAGAGCCTTCCTTAGCCCGGGGCCCGGCACGAGCGCGCACTGCGAGCCCGGCCCTGCGCGGCGCTTTACCTGCGGCATCCGCGCTTCCCCTCTCCACGACCCCTGGAGGTGGGAACCTGGGTCTGCATTTTACTTGGGAGGAAATGAGAAGCTCAGAGGCGAGAAAGTTTGCCTCAGGTCACATGTCTCATGAACTGTGGTGTGCGTGGGGGGCGGTCCCCAGTGCAGCGCTGTTCCCGCAGCCCCACCGATGACCTCCAGACTTTGTCGCTTCCAGTAAAAAGTGGCCTCTAAGCAGCCCTCTAGGGTACCCGCCCTGACAGTGTGACCCCCACCGCTCTGTAAAGGCAGTTGAGGGTCCGCCCCTAGCCGACCGCGATTGACACACAACCACTGGGCGCTTGGACGCTGGTTGTCCAGAGCAGGAACAAACATAGGTAATTACACCTTGGGCAAGTGTCGAGCGGAAACACCCTGGAGCCGGTGGGCGTCCGGGAGGTCACCCCAAGATGGGACATGCAAGCAGTGACTGGAGGCTAAGTACGTGCCCTGGTGCAGCAGGGACCACCCCAGGCTGGAAAGGCCTTTTCTCTCCGCCGGGTGCCAGAGCAGCTGAGGCGGAAGGGGACATGCTGTCATGCATCTATGATGGGCCAAATGTGTACTGAGCTCCTGTGTCGGACACTGGGGGCTTAGCTCTGGGAAAGGGGAAAAGACCCCTGCCCGGGGAGCCAAGGAGCCCTGGGAGTCTTTGAAGGTAATTATTTTTGGGGGGGAGATGTGACCAGACGGCCTAAGCATTCCTAAAACTCCTCCCCCAGGGCTGCCAGGTGGAGAGCGAGGGCAGTTCCTCCTCCAGCCTGGAACCCCCAGCCATGGCAGGTCCCCGGGGGGCCACTCTAGGGCTCCGAGAGAAGCTTTCGCCCCCC
>NW_006792775.1:1161183-1161628 GCF_000442215.2 Lipotes vexillifer
CCCCCCCCCCCCGGGGAGTGCAGCCCCTTCCCATGGAGGGAGGGATCTGAGAGGCTGTTTGAATGAAGGTTCACAAACAATGTTGCAGGGGACTGCTTCCTGCACCCTCCTGGGACAGGTGGGCACTCAGGACCCCAGAGCTCTGAGTGGGACTGGGAGAGGGCAGCAGGAGGGGGATGGGTAGGGCTCTGGAGGGCCTCTCAGCTTTCCCATGCTCAGTTCTCCGGATCTCTGGCCTCAGAGCTTTGCACACAGTAGGTGCTTAGTAAGTGCTTGGGGCCCCTCCCTTGCAAGCCTGAGGAGTGCCCAGGTAACTCTGAGTATATGGGGTGTGTGTGTGGGGGGGGGAAGAGTGTGTTCCTGGCTCAGAGCCAGCACGTAGGAATAACAAACATCCGTGGGGGGTGGAGGGGGGGTGGGGCTGCCGCTGGGATCAGGTCCTTCC
>NW_006792775.1:1161660-1170108 GCF_000442215.2 Lipotes vexillifer
CTTTCCCTGCCCCAGGTGGGCCCCAAAGGAGGAAGGTCCTGCCTAGGGGAGAAGCCCTGGCTGGAGGTGGAACCTGAGCTCAGGGAGATGCCCAGCCCCCATTCATGGCCGGGTCAGGTCCGCGATGGAGTGTGGGGTGTGGCAGTGGCCTTGCTACCTTTGGGCTCACTCCATGTCTGAAAAGTGGAGGAGGCTGCGTCCTGGGAGGGGGTAGGAGGATTCAGGCTCAGCACCTCAGCTGGCCTGGTGGCCTGACCCGGTAACTGAGGCCCTTGGGGAAGCATGGACAGACCCCCAAAGGCCCTGGGACCCGCAGGAGTGGGAGGATAGAGGAGCTGTTGCCTGGGGTGGGAGGATGCCCAGCTCGGCTTGCTCCCGGGGCCAGGCCCAGGATGAGCACGGTGGAGAGGAGAAGGGAGGGCCGTCCAGGTGGGCTGCTCTTTTCCCGGCCCAGATGTGGTTAGCACCTGCATGTGGCCCCAGGGGCAGCTTCTGGCTCTAGGCCTGAGCAGGCAGCAGTAAACTGAGGGAAGGGGATGGTGTCCTAGTGCCCCTTCTGGGGGTGGTGGTGGTGGCTTGCAGCTTCCCACTCCTGTGCTTGGCCAGGGGAGTGTGTTTGGGCCAGGATTATTTTATTTCATTTCATTTCATTTTTTTGGCTTTACCTCGCGTCTTGCGGGATCTTAGTTCCGCCGACCAGGGATTGAACCTGCATCCTCGGCAGTGAAAGCACGGAGTCCTAACCACTGGACCCCCAGGGAATTCCCAGGCCAGGATTATTTTATAATCCTAAGGGTCATTTCTCGTGCAAAACGATGGGGCAGTGGTACCCACTCTGGAGAGGACAGTGACTTCCAAGGCCACCAGCTCTGGCCCTGGGTTCTCTGCAGCGCGGGGCTAGACTCTATCCCTTCCCCCTTCGCCACCCCCCACCCCCTACTCCGCCCAGGCGGAGGGCCAGCGGTCTAGGCGCCTTGCCTGGGCGGTGGTCCCTGCCGCTCACGCCCCCAGACCCGCCCAGGTCAGCGCGGGGAGCCAGCATCTCCGCGGGGCGCGGCTGTGGAGGGGCAGGAACGCCTCGCGGGGGTTACGTCTCCCCAGCGGGGCCCTGCCTCCGGCTGGGGCCGCCGCGCCAGGCGGGTCAAAGTCCAAGCCGGGCAGGTGATCGCGGCCGCCGCCTCAGGGTCCCCAGGGTGGAGCAGGGCCCAGCACGGGGCCGTGGAGGAGCCGCGGCCGCGAGGGCTCGGGTCCGGCCGGGCCTGCCCTGCGCGCTCGCAGCCCGCAGCCCCCGAGGGGCCCGCGACCCGGGCCGGCAGGTGCGAGCGCGGTCGTCCGCGCGGTCCGTGCGCGCCCCCTGCCGGCCGCCTGCGCCCGCCTCGCCGCGGGACCGCGCCCTCCCGGGCATTTCTTACAAGTTTCTTTCCGGGCAAAGGAAAAGCGGGGTTCCTTTTTGTCCCGCTGACTCCCAACTCAGTGTTTCAACAAATAAGTATACCTGTATCCGTGGCGTAACAAGTCATAGAAAGTTCCCTCGCGACCCTTCCCAGGCCGTTCTCCCCTGCCCTCCCGAAGATCCCCATCAGTTAATGCTGCCTGTTCCTGAGCTTCATAGACACGGAGACAGGAGGTGTGTATTCTTTTGTGTCTGGCTTTTTTCACTCAAGGCAATACTTTTGAGGCTCATCCACGTTCCCGTGTAAATGTTTGTGGTATTGTATTTTGTGGGTGTGCGGTGATTCTTGAAACGATTCTCCATTTTTATGCGTTAGATTCTTTCCATACCTTAGTTATTAAAAGCAGTGCAGTGAAGCAACATCCTTCTATATGCTTTTTTTCTTTTCGCCACTCCTCAGGGCCTGCAGCATCTTAGTTCCCTGACCAGGGATCCAACCAGTGACCCTGCAGCGGAAGCGAGGAGTCTTAACCACTGGACCACCGGGGAAGTCCTCCTTCTTACACTTTTACTAACACATTTCAGATTATTTTCTTTCCCAGTATCTTATGACATTTTTAGAATGTACAAATAAATACAGAGAATGATATAACAAATACCTAACTCCGAGCCCCAAACATCTCAGCATTTTCCCATTTTGCTTCAGATTAGAAAGCAACAGTGCAGACCCCCACGGGCTCCCTGGACCGTTTCCTGCCCCTCTGTCCAGAGACGGCCTCCGCTCGTGATGGCAAGTGTCTTCCTGGCTCTGTCTTTATCATTTTGCTGCATGTTTAAGTCCCATGTACACCACATGGTATTGTCTTGTACGCTTTAAAATATTTACATTTAAGAATCATAGTAACTGTTCTCTTTCAGTTTGCTTCTTTTCATGTTGCAGTCTGTTCATCTTTGTTGACGCAGATGAGGCTCATCCATCCATTGTAGCTGTTGTGCAGGTTTCCGTTGATGAATAGATTTCCTCTGTCGACGTTTGGCTTGTTTTCCTACATGAAGCGGTGCTGCGAGGTGCATTCTAGTAGATTATCTCCTAGCGCCACCTAACTCGTAACTCATAGTCATCCCGGACCAGCTGTGTCAGCATCACCTGTGAGCCTGTTGAAACGCAGACTCTCAGTGCCCACCCCAAGCCTGCTGAGCCAGAATCTGTGTTTTAACAACTCTGGGAGATTCACAGGCATATTTGATTTTTAAAAACATTTTATTTATTTATTTTTGGCTGCATTAGGTCTTTGTTGCTGCACGCAGGCTTGCTCTAGTTGTGGCGAGCAGGGACTGCTCTTCGTTCCGATGCATGGGCTTTTCATTGCGGTGGTTTCTCTTGTTGCGGAGCACAGGCTATAGGCGCGCGGCCTCAGTAGTTGTGGCTCGTGGGCTCTAGAGCGCAGGCTCAGTAGTTGTGGCACACGGGCTTTGTTGCTCTGCGGTATGTGGGATCTTCCCGGACCAGGGCTTGAACCTGTGCCACCCTGCATTGGCAGGCGGATTCTTAACCACTGCGCCACCAGGGAAGCCCCCACATTTGCTTTTCTTTTTTGCACCATTTTAGTTAATGGTTACAATCATTGTGCCATAAAATTGACTTTTTATTGTGGTAAAATATACGTAACGTAAAACTTACCATCTTGACCATGTCTAAGTGCACCATTTGATGGCATGAAGCACGTTCACATTGTTGTGCAACCATCACCACCATCATCCCCAGAATTTGTTCATTCTCCCAAACTGACACTCGGTCCCCATTAAACCCTCACTTCCCTGCCCTCCCCCAGCCCCTGGCCCCCCCGTCCTACTTTCTGTCTCTATGGATTTGACTCCTCTAGGGACCTCATGTAAGTGGGATTATATGGATTTGTCCTTTAAAAAACTATTTATTTTTAAAGTGAACTATAGTTGATTTACAATATTGTGTTAGTTTCAGGTGTACAGCAAAGTGATTCGGTTATATATATATGTGTATATATATATATATATATATATATATATATATATAAAATTCTTCAGATTATTTTCCATTATAGGTTATTACAAGATATTGAATGTAGTCCCCTGTGCTATACCACAGATTTGCCCTTTTATGACTGGCTTATTTCCCTTAACATAATGTTTTCAAGATTACCCTGTGGTAACATGTGTCAGAATTTCATTCCTCATTTTTTTAATTTAATCTAATTAATTAATTAGTTTTTATTTTTGGCTCTGTTGGGTCTTAGTTGTGGCTCACGGGATCTTCATTACAGAATTGCAGGATCTTTTGTTGCGGTGTGTGGGCTTCTCTCTAGTTGTGGTGTGTGGGCTCCAGGGTACATGGGCTCTGTAGTTTGCGGCACGCGGGCTCTCTAGTTGTGGCACGAGGGCTTAGTTGTTCCGCAGCATGTGGGATCTTAGCTCCGGACCAGGGATCGAACCCGAGTCCCCTGCATTGGATGGCGGATTCTTTACCACTGGACCACAAGGGATGTCCCTCCTTCCTTCTTATGACTGACTAATATTCCATTGTATGGATGAACCACATTGTGTATCCATTCATCCGTCGATGGACACGGGTTGTTTCTACCTTTTGGCTGCTGTGAATAATGCTTCTATCGACATGGGTGTGTAAGTATTTATTTGAGATCCTGCTTTGAATTATTTGGGGGATATACCCAGAAGTGGGATTGCTGGATCATATGACAATTTTGTGTTTAACTTTTGAGGAACCAATAAATTGTTTTTCACAGCAGGTGCACCGTTTTGTTTTATTTATTTATTTATTTATTTATTTTATCTTTGGCTACATTAGATCTTAGTTGTGGCTTGTGGGATCTTCGTTGCAGCATGCAGGATCTTTCATTGTGGCATGTGGGCTTCTCTCTAGTTGTGGCATGCAGGCTCCAGGGTGTGTGGGCTCTATAGTTTGTGGCACACGGGCTCTCTAGTTGAGGCATGTGGGCTCAGTGTTGTGGTGCGAGGGCTTAGTTGCCCCGTGGCATGTGGGATCTTAGCTCCCTGGACCAGGGATCGAACCTTCATCCCCCACATTGTAAAGCAGATTCTTTACCACTGGACCACCAGGGAAGGCCCGGTGCACCATTTTATATTCCCAACAGCAGTTCATGAGGGTTCCAATTTCTCAACATCCTCGACAAAATTGACTCGAATTTTAACACGTGTAGTTCTGTGACTTTTAACACATGTGTAGGTTCATGTACCATCATCATAGTCAGGATACAGACCAGTTCTCCTAAGACTCTCCCTTGTGCTCACAAGGATCTTGATAACCACAGTGGGCCCACCTGGATAACCCAGGACAATCTCCTCATTTCAAGGTTCTGAACTAAGTCATATCTGCAAAGTTTCTTTTGCCATGTAAGGTAATATATTCACTGGCTCTGAGGAGTAGAATGTGAACATCTTTGGGTGTCCATTATTCTGTCTACCACAGTTGGCATGATATCTTCCTTAAGTATCTGGAAGTATTCATTGTTGAAGACGTTGGCCTGCTTTCTTCATGGGAAGATTTTCATTTACAGATTCATTTTCTTTAACAGATACAGGACTATTCACACTTTCTATTTCTTCTTGTGTCAGTTGTGATAAAACTGTGTTTTTCAAGGAATTTGCCTATTTTATCTAAACTTTGAAATTATTCATGTAAGTTTGTTCTCATACCTAGTTATTATGTCTTTATGGGGTGTAGGATATGTAGTGATGTCACCTGTTTATGTCTGTTATGTGTAATTTATCTTTTTCTCTATTTTTTTGATCAGTATTGCTGGTGGTGTGTAAATTTTGTTTTTTGTTGTTGTTGGTTTTTTTGTTTGTTTGTTTTTGTTTTGTTTTGGCTGTGCCCCATGGCTTGTGGGATCTTAGTTCCCTGAGAAGGGATTGTACCCAGGCCCTCAGCAGTGAAAGCATGGATTCCTAATCACTGGACCGCCAGGGAATCCCCTGTAAATTTTGTTCATCTTTATGAAGAGCAAACATTTGACTGTGTTAAGTTTCTCTATTTTACATCTGATTTCAATTTCATTGATTTATGCTCCTACTTTTACTATTTCTTTTCTTCTGCTTTATCTCACATTCAGTCTGCTTTTCTTTTTCCAGCTTCTTGAGATGGAAATTTATTTGATTTTCACCTACTCTTCTTTTCTAAAACGTGTGTTTTGAGCTACAGATTCTTCCTTAAGCACCGCTTAAGCACTTAAGCACTGCTGTCCAAAATATCTTCTAATTTCCACTGTGATTTCTTATGCTTATGGGTTATTTTGAAGTCTGTGATTTAATTTTCAAACATTTGGGGATTGGAAAAAGATATCTTTCTCCTATTGAGTACGTGTTTGATTCCTCTCTGTCAAAGAACATACTCTGTAACATTTCAGTAGATGTCAATTAGGTCAAGTTGGCTAATCACATTGCTCAGATCGCCTATATCCTTACTGATTTGTTTTATCTCCTTGTTGTATCTGAGATAGAAAAATTAAAAATTTTAATTTTACTGAGATATAAAAATTAAAAGAACTGAGATATAAAAATTAAAATTCTCAATCCTATTTGTGGATTTGTATATTTCTTCTTTTAGTTTTGCCAACATTTGCTTCATATATTTTGAAGCTGTTATTTGGTTCATAGACATTTAGGATTGTTTTCTTTTTGGCCTCATTGACTCCTTCAGCATCATGAAATGTTCTTTGTTATCTCTGGTAGTAGTTTTATCTTAAGGTCTACCTTGTTTGGTATTAATATAGCTACATTAGTTTTCTATGAAATTAGTGTTTACGTGGTATATCCTTTTCCCATCTTTTCACCTTCTACCTTTCTGGGTCCCAATATTTAAAGTGTGCCTTTTGTAAATAGCATGTAGTTGAGTTTACTTTTAATTTTCCAATCTGACACTTGACGTTTATTGGACTGTTTAGATCATTTGTGTTTGCTGTAATTGCTGGTATTGTTGGGATTAAGTTGCTGTTTTCTAAAAAATTTATTTATTTTTGGCTGTGTTGGGTCTTTGTTGCTGCGTGTGGGTTTCATCTAGTTGCGGCGAGCAGGGGCTACTCTTCACTGCGGTGTGCGGGCTTCTCATTGCGGTGGCTTCTCTTGTTGTGGAGCACAGGTTCTAGGCATGTGGGCTTCAGTAGCTGTGGCACGTGGGCTCAGTAGTTGTGGCTCATGGGCTTAGTTGCCCCGCGGCATATGGGATCTTCCCGGACCAGGGCTCGAACCAGTGTCCCCTGCACTGGCAGGCACATTCTTAACCACTGCACCATCAGGGAAGCCCTAAATTGCTTTTTTTATTTCTTATTTCTTTCATTTCTTCTCTGTTCCTTTATTCCTTCTTTCTTGCCTTCTTTTGGATTTATCAATTTTTTTTTTTTTTTTTTGCGGTACGCAGGCCTCTCACCGTTGTGGCCTCTCCCGTTGTGGAGCACAGGCTCCGGACACGCAGGCTCAGCGGCCATGGCTCATGGGCCCAGCTGCTCCGCGGCACGTGGGATCCTCCCGGACCGGGGCATGACACCCCGGGGGTGTCGGGAAAAGGCAGATGATGGCTGCGCTGGAACCCATGACTCCTGACCAGGGATGGCGCTGGCTGTGGCCTGTAAACACTGAAAATCAGATCTTGCACTGGCAGCAAACGGGGGCACAGCAGCTGGACTGGGAGTCCCCGCAGGAGCCACAGCCCCGTTTGCTGGAGCAGGAACAGGCTGGCACACAGCAGCACACGGGCTTGCAGCAGCACACGGGCACACAGCAGCTGGAGCCACAGCAGCCCATGTTCTGGTGGGTGGAGGGTGGAGTAGGTCAGAGGAGCAGGTGGAGAGAGAGGGCAGGTGCTCAGGTGTGGAGCCTCCTGGGTTAGGAGCCTTTATATCTATCTATCTATCTATCTATCTATCTATCTGTCTATCTATCTATCATCTATCTCACCTGGTCAGGGCCAGGTGAGATCTGGGCACCTGCTCACTTCCTGGTTCCTGTTTGTGCCGTGTTTAGGACTTTCTTCTTGTTTTCCTCTGGATATCAGCTCCTGAGATAAGGCCCATGTGTCATTAGCTGTTACTGGTCACTCATTGGGACCCAGCCCCCTTGTGGAATCTGTGTCCAGACTTGAGGGAGACCCCCTGAGGGTCTGAGACTCATTGATTAAAAAATGATGTATTTTAGCTCTACAAAGGGTATAGATAATAATATAGGTGATGCACTCAGGTCTATTTGTCCATTGCTAGAGTTACAACCATTGACTTAATCCCTTTTACCTGTTGATGGACATTTTGTTATTTTTGTTGCTATTCCAAACAACGCCACGCTTTTCTTGCCCAAAGCTTCCCTGCAGGAAGGAGTGAGATCCTGCAGCTGCCTGGACCCTAAGGTATTGCCAGGCGGTCCTCCAAAGCCCCGTCCCAGCCAGCTCTGTATGAGTCTGGCTCTTCACACCCTCACCCAGACTTGTCGTTGTCAACTTAAATACATGCCCCGCTGATGAAACGGTGTGTTATTGTGGTTTAATCTCGCGTTGTTCTGGTTACTTGCGAGGCTGCACAGAATCTCTTCTGTTAATTTCCTCCTCATAGCCTTCGCCCACTTAAAATCGGGCTGCTTATTATTTTGATTGATACATGAAGTTCTTTGCATTTTCTGAATTCCAATCAATAACATGCATTGCAATGATCTTTTTCTAGCCTGTGGCTTTTCTTTTTACTTTTTTCCCCCTTCTGGTGATTTCTGGAGTACCAAGTTTAAAAAAAATTTTTTAAAATTAATTTATTTATTTGATTGACCCGGCTCCTTAGTTGCAGCCCGTGGGGTCCTTAGTTGTGGCATGCACGTGGTGGGATCTAGTTCCCTGACCAGGGATCGAACCCGGTCCTCCTGCATTAGGAGTGTGGAGTCTTAACCACTGGATCAACAGGGAAGTCCCTCAAGTTTTAAAATTTGAATGTAGTAAAATGTATTTGTCTCTTTCTTTAGGGTTTGTATTTTTGTTTCTTTTTTTTTTTTTTTTTTTTTTTTTTTTT
>NW_006792775.1:1170275-1184042 GCF_000442215.2 Lipotes vexillifer
TGTGGGATCTTCCCGAAACGGGGCACGAACCCGCGTCTCCTGCAACGGCAGGCGGACTCTCAAGCACTGCGCCACCAGGGAAGCCCTGTATTTTTGTTTCTTATTCAGAAAATCCTTCCCCAAGATCGTTAATAATATGTAATTCCATATAAATATAAATATAAATATATAGACTGGAGTTTAAAAAAATCTACCTGGAATTAAATTTTGGATTTTTTTGAAGTAGGGATTCCATTTTCTTATTTTTTCCAAGTGGGTAACTGCCCTGCCCAATATCACAGGTCTTCCCCGTGGGCTGCAATGTCACCTGGCTCACATAAACTCAGTGTAATGCTTCTAACATTTCACCATTAGATGAAATGTTTGTTGTGAACTTTTGGAGAAAATTTTGTCAGATTAAGGGAGGTTCCTTTTAGTCCAGTGATTTTCCCTTTATCTTCGGTGGATGTTACTGAATCTTTCTGTAGCCGTTGAAATCATTAGATAGGTTTCTCCTTTGGTTAATATGGTGAATTTTATCATTGATTTAAAATGTAAATAGTCCTTGTGTTCCTGAGCATTATTACAACTTTCACAGTCTGTTATTATTGGATTGGCTCTGCTAACGTAGTTTTTATGTCTAGTTCATAAATAAGCCTGCCGAGTGGTTCTCATTTCTCCCCACGCCCCTGCCCTCTTTTGGTGTCGGGCTCACACTGGCCTCAGGGGATGGGCATGTCCCACATCTTCTACTTGCTGGACAAGTTTGTTGCGTTAGGCATTATTCATCCTTTGGTCATTTGGTAGAAACTGTGGAGTAACGTGGGTCTCGTGTGAACATGCGGAGGGTGGTTTCATTCATGTGATTTGTGTGACCGGGATGTCCCTGGCCCATGTCTATTTCTTCCTAAGATGAAATTGTCACTTAATGCAAGTTTTTGAAATTTATTGGCATGCACGTTTTCATAGACGCCTCCTATGTTTGATAACTGCTTGGTCTGTAGTTGTGCCATTTCTTTTTTCTTTTTTTTTTTCTCTAGTTGCGGCAAGTGGGGGCTACTCTTCATTGCAGTGCACGGGTTTCTCATTGCAATGGCTTCTCTTGTTGTGGAGCATGGGCTCTAGGCACACAGGCTCAGTAGTTGTGGCTCGTGGGCTCAATAGTTGTGGCTTGCAGGCTCTAGAGCACAGGCTCAGTAGTTGTGGCACACGGGCTTAGTTGCTCCGCAGCATGTGGGATCTTCCCGGACCAGGGCTCAAACCCATGTCCCCTGCATTGGCAGGCGGATTCTTAATCGCTGTGCCACCAGGGAAGTCCCCATTATTTGAAAATAAAGTTTTAGTTACATAACCCGAGGCTTTTTTTTTTTTTTTTTTTTTTTTTTTTTGCAGTACGCAGGGGCCTCTCACTGCTGCAGCCTCTCCCGTTGCGGAGCACAGGCTCTGGATGCGCAGGCCCAGCGGCCATGGCTCACGGGTCCAGCTGCTCCGCGGGATCTTCCCGGACTGGGGCATGAATCCGCGTCCCCTGCATCGGCAGGCAGACTCTCAACCACTGCGCCACCAGGGAAGCCCATAACCCGAGTTTTGATACATACTATTTTCATTATTAGTCAGTTCTAACTATTTTTTAATTTCTCTTTTGATTTTCTCTTTGGCCCATGCATTATCTAGAAATGGTCGAAATGTTCCTAATGACCAGGGTTTTGTGGCTGACGCCACAGACTGATTTCTGCTGGATACGTGAGGTGGCCAGAGCGCAGGGTCCCGGCCATCTGGTCTTTGTGGGGATGCCCTTGGCTGGCACGTGGGAATGTTTCCTAAAAGGCCCAAATGTGTTTAAGAATCCGCTGTGTTCTCCAGGCTCAATAAATCCTTTACATCAACCTATGGTGTTGTAAATATTCTGCATCCTTAACCAACTCTTTGCTTGCTTGATTATCAATGACTAAAAAAAGTGTGTTGAAAACCTCCCCCTTGATTGGAGTTTTAAATTTCTGCTTGTGATTCTTCCAGTTTTCTCCCGGTAGAATTGGAGGCCCTGTTAGTAGGTGCCCACAAAGTTAGAGTTGTGCTGATTCTGGCTGGTGTACCTTCTCCCATCCAGTTTCTTTCCACCTTTCTGTGTGCTTACGTTTTAAGCGTGTCTCTTCTGACTAGTGTAAAGCTACTTGGAAAGCTCCCGTATTCGGGGGCTGTGTCCTTTAACCCGTGAGCCGAATCCACGTGGATTGGTGTGATTTCTGACATATTTACATTTGTTCCTACATTCTTTGCACTTAACTGTTCTATTTTTATGCTTTCTTTCACTTCTCCTTGTGTGTATGGGGTTTTGAAGATTTTTTTTTTTTTGATGTGGACCATTTAAAAAGTCTGTATTGAATTTGTTACAGTATTGCTTCTGTTTTGGTTTTGGGGGCTCGAGACCCGTGGGATCTAAGCTCCCCGACCAGGGCTCGAACCCACAGCCCCTGCACTAGAAGGCGGAATCCTAACCACTGGACAGCCAGGGAGGCCCCTCCCTACGTATTTTAAACAACACGTTGTCTAAAAGCAATTGGCCTTCTACCAGCCTCCAGGAGCAGTGCAGGAACTCAGGAAACCTCGCCCCTGCTCCCTTTTCCGTCCTGCGTGGGGGTGCGTCCAGTGTCTGAGCGCCATCTGTTTTCCTGTTGCCTCTGGGCTCATTTTTGTTTATTTTTACAGTCAGTGTTTGATTAAACTCACCCACGTGTTTGCCACTGGCTCTGTTCACCATTCTTTCCTGCACCTGAGTCCTTCCTCCTCCCCGAAACCCATCCTCGGCAAGCTCCCTCACGGAGCATCTCTTAGCAGACTCCACTTTCCACGAAAGTGGCTGGATTTTCCCCCTCACTCTTGGATACTGTTTTCACTGGGGACAAGATTCCAGCTTGGCAGTTATTGTTCTCAGTGCTTCAAAGAGGCCAACCTACTGTTTCTGCTGCAGTTGCTGGGGTCCATCTTGTTGCCCCTCCTCTCTAGGCACCTGCCATTCTGTGTTCGCTTTTGCTAAGAGCTTGCTGAGGGTTTGGTTGTTTAATCTGCTTTATGTGCAGTGTGCTTCACGAATCTGAGGATCCTTGCTTTGCACCATTTGGGGAGATTCTCTTTGGAAATGGCCTCTCCTTGGTCTCTCTAATCTCTAATTGGACAAATGTCAAACCTGCTGTTCTGTCCCCACGTGACTTAAAAAAAACCCCAGCTTTACGGACATAAAATTCACATATCATACAGTTCATCCGTTTAAAACACACAATTCAGGGAATTCCCTGATTGCCTAGTGGTTAGGACTCTGTGCTTTCACTGCCGAGGGTGCGGGTTCGATCCCTGGTTGGGGAACTAAGATCCCGCCAGCCGCGTGGCGAAAAAAAAAAAAAAATCACACAATTCGATGGTGATGGCATGCAACCATCACCACAATCAATTTGAGAACATTTTCATCTTCCCCCCAAGGAATCCCATGCCCATTATAGTCACTCCCTGTTACTCCCCAACCCTACGCCCCCAGCCCCCCATCCTAGGCTACTTTCTGTCTCTAGATTTGCCTATTCTGGATTTTTCACAGAAATGAAACCGCATACCATGAGGTCTTTTGTGACTGGCTTCTTTCCCTCAGCACGTTGTATTTAGGGACCCTCCATGCTGTCGGTGTTTCAGTACGTCATCAATACGTCACTCCTTATCACTGAATGTTATTCCATCATGTGGACAGACCACCTTATATTTACGAATCCATCCGTTGATGGATATTTGGGTTGTTTCCACCTTTTGGCTATTTTGGGTAATATCTCTACACATTTGCGTTAAAGTTTTTGTGTGGACGTGTGTTTTCATGTCTCTTGGGTAGATGCCGGGAGTAGAATTCTTGGTCGTATGGTTGAACCTTTAAGGACCTGCCAACCTGTCCCTGTGTGTCCGAGGTGACTTTCTCAGTCACTGTCTTTTGCCTCCTGGGCAACATTCTAGTTATTTTCTCTGGATTCAGCTTCTCCTTCAGCTGTAGCTAACGGAAGGCTACTTTGAGTTTTAAATGTCAGAAATTCGACTTTGTCTTTTCCCAAAGATGCCAGGTCTTTTTGAAACTATTCTGATACCTTTCCAATTTTTAATGCTGAAATATTTCAAGCACATTCTATTATTCAACTGAGAACGCCTATCTTAGAGGTTCCAGGGTTCTAAATCTGCCGCTTGTTGTTTTGGCTGATACAACATCCGTCCCAGGTGGTTTGGTTTTTCCTATGGTGTCTAATTTTGGGCTGTGACTGCACGTTCATCTGTGCTTAACCCGTGGGAATTGTCCTGTGAAGCCGGAGCTGGGGGTGGATTCCTCGGGAGACTTTCTCTTACTTCCTGACATGGGACCACTTCTGGGGGCCCCGTGGCTCCACAGGGGGTACTGCTGTGCACTCCACATGAGGGCAGGCCCGTGTTCCCCCCAGGTGCCAGACTGAGTCACATAGGTTTCTTTGTCAGCCGCCTTTGCTGGTGTTTGGGTTTTTTCTGGTCCACCTTTTCCCTGTATTAAAAACAAAATTCTGCTACATTTTAGCGATCTTATTTGCTTTATTCAGCAATTCATAAATCAGGCAGCATCCCCTCCAGCAGATGGAAAGGGGCTCCAAGGAGCTGCACAAAATGAAAGGTTTTTCTAGGCCGAAGGCTATGGGACAAGGCAGTTATAGTAGCAAAGAGTGGTTGGGTGTGTCAAGGTCACTTTCCTTTAGGGGCTGGCAGGGGTCAGTCAGGCAGATGACCTCACCAGAGCTGACCAGCCCATTCCTGATGGACTGGTTTAAGATTCCATTTCTGGGAGAAGCTGAAACTGTAATTAAGTCTTGTCTTGGTTTGGTGACGCGGGGGTAGCGTCAGCAACTTGATTTTTGGCCTGTTGCCTTGTTTTTAACTCCCGCGAGTGAAGGTCCGGGTTTGTGCAGGGGAGCAGTCCCTATTCCCGCACAGCCCCGTCTGGGGTGGGTCTGAGTTTGGCCAAGCTACCGCCACCTTGGCCTGTTCCCCCGCCCACCGCCCTTCTCTCAGCAGAAACTGCCACCTCAGTCACCTGTCTGCTTTCACTTCCTCCTTGATTTTGATCTTGGAGAATGTCTCTTACTCCAGTGGAGCTGAGCAGAGAGGAGACCGGAAGAGAAGGATGCTCCCTGGCGGGGGCAGGGGAGGGGCACTTGTTGTTGGGTCGTTTACTAATTGCCCGCCCTGCAGTGGCCTGGGGGCCCTCCCACCCCAACAGGAGGCTGGTTGCCTGGTGGCCAGAGCATATTTTGAAGGTGCTGATGGTCGGAGCAGCCACGCAGATCAGGCTGTTGGGGACCATGGTCGAGCGGTGGATTCTCAGAGATGAGGGAAGGGAAGGGACGGGGGACTCTGGGCACTTGCCGGGCCTGGACCAGGGCTGGGAACCCAGAGTCTGGATCCTCAAGGCAATTCTGGTCCCTGTGGGGGCTGGAAAGACCAGAGGCGAGTATCTGTGATAACTGCTCTTAGAAAACTAAGAAAATAGAAGACTCCGTTACCAGATAAAGCCTGTCCACCGAAAGCTTGCAGCAAACATAACACTCAGGGCAGAAACTGGAAACCGTTTACCGAAGCCTGGTAGCAAGAAGGGGCTGGCTGCTGTCGAGGTACGACGGGGAGGAGAGAAAATCGTTATATTCTTGAAGAGAATGTGATAATTTACATCAAAACCTCAAAGAACCAACAGGTAGCAAAGTCAAATTCATGTTTTCAAGGTTTCCAGATCAAGAAACAAAAACAAAGCATTCCTTTTCACCATAAATAACTAGAGAATCTAATGGAAAGTAAGCCATTATTTAAAATACCAACAAATCTTATGTATCTAAGAAATAATCTATAAAGAATACCTGAGACCTCTAAGGGGAAATTGTAAAAATCTTTTTTTTTTTTTAAAGAACCTAGAAGAACTGAATAAATGGAGAAATGGACCATGTTCTTGGGTAGAAAGAGTTAACATTATAAAACGTTAATTTCCCCACATTTACTCTGTATATTCAGTTCAATTCCAATAGAAATCCCAGAAGGATTTAATTTTGGAATTTCTCCCTAGATGTAAAACTTATGTGTAAAGTTCATGAATAACTGAGGCAATTATGAATAATGGGCAGCAGGGGACCCTCTGCAGATATTAAGCCACTCAATAAACTCTCAGTTACTAATAGTTTGCTACTGGCACTGGAACAGATAAATAGATGAAGGGACAGCATAGGAGCCCAGAAAAGACTGTGCGTTGGGAAACTTAATTTTTAATAAATTGAGCATGGACGATGGCTCACTCCATACAGGAAGTTAAAATTAGATACTTACTTCACACCCGCTAAATCCAGATGGGTTGAAGATCTAAAAGCGTGTGTAAAAGTGAAAGGGAGAACATAAAAAAGAGTAGAGGGTAAAGTCGGAGGTCATGTCTGTCCTCTTTGGGGTAGGAAAGGAATTCTTAAACATGATCCCAGAGCGTAAGTAATAGTTGGGGAAATGCTGGGTTTAACCACATCAAAGCCACAGATTTTATGTCAGCTCAGCGGAGGTCACCGCAGCACAGCATCCAAGGATGGTTAGATATCTGGGCGAAGATATTTGCTGTGTTTTTAACCACTAAAGGGTTAATGTCTAGACTGTAGTGGTAACCCCTGCAAATCAACAGGAGGGCTACCCACATGGGGCTCTCTCAAGGACATGAGGAGGTCTTTGCCCTCATTTTTTTTTTTTTTTGCGGTACGCGGGCCTCTCACTGTTGTGGCCTCTCCCGTTGTGGAGCACAGGCTCCGGATGCACAGGCTCAGCGGCCGTGGCTCACGGGCCCAGCCGCTCCGTGGCATGTGGTGTGGGATCCTCCCGGACCGGGGCACGAACCCGTGTCCCCTACATCGGCAGGCAGACCCTCAACCACTGTGCCACCAGGGAAGCCCTGCCCTCATTTTTAATTAGAGTAAAGCAAATTGAAACAAAACCCCACTTGAGTGTTGGAGAGAGGGAACATTCTCACAGTCCCGACCAAGGGCACTCTGCAGGCATTTAGTGAGACTGAGTACTCACGTACCCTTGACAGGTGGGTTCCTCCCGGGTACACACCCCGAGAAGCCCTCAGGCAGACGCTAAGGTCAAGGGTGTTAATCGTGGTGTTTTCTGTGGTTGCAAAGAGCCCCCCAAAGGGTGATGGATGCCTGCAATGTGGGTACCAATGCAACAGGGAACACTCTTTACTGGCCAGAAATCACACCCTGTGTTTTCTTTTTTCTTTCTTCCTTCCGCCTGCGTTGGGTCTTTGTTGTGGTGCGCAGGCTTCTCATTGCGGTGGCTTCTCTTGTTGTGAGCAAGGGCTCTAGGTGCTCAGGCTTCAGTAGTTGTGGCGTGTGGGCTCAGTAGTTGTGGCTCACGGGCTTAGTTGCTCTGCGGCATGTGGGATCTTCCCAGACCAAGGATTGAACCCGTGGCCCCTGCGTTGGCAGGCGGATTCTTAACCACTGCGCCACTGGGGAAGTCCCCACACCCTGTGTTTTCATGTGCCAATACAAATAAATCTCAAAAACACCAGGTTTGCCTTTTTTTTTTTTTTTGCCGCGCCACTCAGTTGTGAGATCTTGGTTCCCCGACCAGGATTGAACCCGGGCTCCAGCAGTGAGAGGGCAGAGTCCTAACCACTGGACCCCCAGGGAATTCCCCAGATTTGCTTTTAAAAAGTGAGAAACAGGGCTTCCCTGGTGGCGCAGTGGTTGAGAGTCCGCCTGCCGATGCAGGGGACGCGGGTTCGTGACCTGGTCCGGGAAGATCCCACATGCCGTGGAGCGGCTGGGCCCGTGAGCCATGGCCGCTGAGCCTGCGCGTCCGGAGCCTGTGTTCCGCAACGTGAGAGGCCACAACAGTGAGAGGCCCGCGTACCAAAAAAAAAAAACAAGAACAAAAAGTGAGAAACAGAACAAGCTTTATAAAGATACATGCTGAAAAAATACTATGTACTTGTCATGACTCTATGCACCTATATAAACTCATGGAAGACAGATTAAAAAGACGTGCACAATTTGGGTGCCTGTTGGTGGAGAGGGTGATGGGATTGGGGGTGATGGGATGATGAGGAAGGAGAAAAATGTTAAATAAGGAAACAGGGAGATTCATTAAGTTATCATTAGGTTCCATACGATTCTCGGCACCCATATGATGCATAAATATGTGTGCATTTGGATGTTCTATAGATGCATATTTTAATTGGGTCATACAAAAAAAAGATACAAGCCCTTTACAACTACAGAGATAAACTATGTACTCAGTGTAAAATGTGAAAACCATACAGAGAAAAGAGCGAACGTCTTGCTTTCTCTCTTCTCACCTTGTCCAAATGGAAGAGGTAACCATGGTTAATGGTTTGAAGATGTATATATTTCTCTGCCCTGCCCCGAAATGGGACCACACTGCATATCTCATGTAACTCGCCTATTTTCGTTTGACACTTTCACCCCATTTTCATTCTCTTCCTACAGTAAGATGCTGAATCAGTCAAAGTGCTTGTTTCTTCATTTCTAACCATTAGGAAAACTCATAGTTGCCTTTCTGTCACTGGCTTCTGGTTTATTTCCACGGTGGAGATGGGGCCCTATACGGCTTCAGCCCTTTGCAATTTGTGGACTTATTTTATGGCCAGCCCTGTTAAATTTTGAAAATGTTCTATGTGTGCTTAAAAAGCATGTGTGTTCTAAGTCAGTGGGTCAGGTTGTTAATTTTGAGGTTCAGATACTCCAGATCTGCCCTGATTTTTCTTTTGTCTGATTGTGTATAAATTACTGAGTTAGGAATGCTAAAATCTTCCACTATGATTACGGTTTTATCTTTTTTCACCCTGTAGTTTGTTAAATTTTGCTTTACTTTTTTAAAAAGGACTTTGTCATTATGTACACATAGATTTTAAATGGTTAGAACTCTTAGTTTATTGAAGTGATTCTCTTTCCCAAGTTAATTCATTTGGCTTTTATTTCATTTCTGCCGAGTATTAATATAGCTTTCTTTGCCTGTCATCTCTTTTTCAATCCTTTTATTTTTAACCTTTCTATGTCCTTATGGTTAAATGTCGCTTTTGAAATTGCATGTAGTTGGATTTTTAAAAATCAAGTCTAGCAATCTTTGTATTTAAACTAGTGCATTTTGTTCATTTCCGTTTAATGTAATTTCTGTCACATTTGGGCTTAAATCCACCCTCTTATCTTGTATATAATATTGCGTCAATTGATCTATATTCTCTATATATTCGATTAATGCTTTTCTCTTATTCTCTTTTCTCCCTGTAGTAGGTACTGTTATACTCAGCTTTGGTTTTCGTCTCCAACGACCCCTACTATTTATGTGTTGGATCTTCTTTTCCTCTTTTCGATCCCTCTCTCTTGAATCCTTGTTTTATCTTTCTTCATTGCCTTTTGGTGTTTAAAGTTTGTTGTGCTCGTTTGCTCTTGTGTCCCTTTCATTTTAGCCTTTATTTCTTTTTTTTCCCCCCAATGTTTACTTATTTATTTATTTTTGGCTGTGTTGGGTCTTAGTTGCAGCGTGCAGGCTCTTCATTGCAGTGCACAGGCTTCTCTCTAGTTGTGGCATGTGGGCTCCAGAGTGCGTGGTCTCCATAGTTGTGGTGCGTGGGCTCAGCAGTTGTGGCACGTGGACTTAGTTGCCCCACGGCATGTGGGATCTTAGTTCCCCGACCAGGAATTGAACCCGTGTCCCCTGCATTGGCAGGCAGATTCTTAACCACTGCTCCACCGGGGAAGTCCCTTAGTCGTTATTTCTAAAATGCTTTTTCTTCAGTCTCTAATTTTCCCTTGAGTGCCGTCACCTCATTTCTCAAATGTTCTACTTCTGATTTATGTTGTCCATCCGTGTCTTGTGTACTTTCTGTCCACTGTTCACGAGCAGGCTGCATTTCTGTCTGTTTTATGGCCTCTCTGCTCTGTGTCCCTTGCCCGTCAGGACTTGCTGAGGGCCCTTGCTCCCATTCTCTGCTGGAGTGAGGAAAACCCTTGTGGTTTCACACGCTCAGTGCTGTGCTTTTCTGATGAATACCTGTTGGTTGTTTTGATGATTTCCTGTCTTTGGGTCTGTCAGCTGTCCCTTTGTTTCTCCTGCGTGGCTACTGATACCGTGAGGACCTGTGGCTCTTGGAATTTTGTACTTTGGGGTTCACCTCACTGTGTTATAAATTTCAGCTATGAATTTTTGTTTTTCCTGTCTAGTTGCTTTGTCTGGTTTTTTACGTGGGGATATAGGAATATACAAAAACTATGTGTCCACTACTGATGGCACCTTTCTAGAATTCCCCTATTTGAATTCTATTTTTCCCCAAATTTGAATTCTTGACCAAAATATGTTAAACAGCATTTTCTTTAAACATCATCAGATAAACAACGACCATGTTCCCTAGTGAGATGAGACCTCTGGCATTCTTTTATTCCCTCCCCTCACCTCCTCAATGTAGTTGAAAATTCTAAGATTTTATTTCTAGATTAGTTTTCTCCCTCACGTCATCTCTCCTTTATCTCAGAATTCCTTTCTTCAAAATTACATTAGATTTCTCCCCCTAATTATCAACAGTTATTTAGATTTTACTACATGTTTTATTGGAACTCATTGCTCACCAATGTTTCTGGCTATTGTATTTTCTTCTCTCTTTTCATTCAGTGTTCATTTCGTTGGAGAACTTTCTTGAGTAACTCACGTCCCCTCCTCCCCAGAAATGATGTAATTTCTAAAACCTTGAACACACAAACTGTTCTGAGAATGGCATGCCAACACAAGACAATTTTACTTTCTTCAGATTTTCCCCCAAATGTGCCACACTGAACTTGCCTTTCCTGTGGGGAGATGGGTCTCTTGTGGTGCTGTGAGCAGTGCTGTAACTTTCTGGTCGCTCTTCAGTTTAAATTCTAAAATTTTAATTTTGTATTTGAATCAAAGGTGGACTGTGCAGTCAAAGGCTCTGCCACTGAGAGAATAGTGTGGAGGCTCCTCTAAGAACTAAAACTAGAACTACCACACGACCCAGCAATTCCACTACTGGACGTATATCCGAAAGAAACAAAAACACTAATTCAAAAAGATGCATGCACCCCAATGTTCACAGCAGCATTATTGTTATTTTTAAATTATTTTTATTGAATGTAATTGACATATGACATTGTGTAAGCCTACTGTGTACAATTGTGTTTGTTATTTTTAAATATTTATTTAATTATTTGGCTGCGCTGGGTCTTGGTTGTGGCATGCGGGATCTTTAGTCGAGGCATGGGGGTCTTTTAGTTGTGGCATGCAGGATCTTTAGTTGTGGCATGTGAACTCTTAGTTACAGCATATGGGATCCAGTTCCCCAACCAGGGATTGAACCTGGGCCCCCTGCATTGGGAGCTCAGAGTCTTAGCCACCGGACCACCAGGGAAGTCCCCCACAGCAACATTATTTACACTTGCTAAGGTATGGAGACAACCTGTGTCCATCAACAGATGGATGGATAAAGAAGATATGGTATATATATACAATGGAATGCTAGTTATAAGAAAGAACAAAATTTTGCCATTTGCAGCAACATGGATGGCCTTGGAGGGCGTTATGCTCAGTGAAATAAGTCAGAGAAAGACAAATACCATATGACATCACTTATATGTGGAATCTAAAAAATATAACAAACTAGTGGCTAAAACAAAAAAAGCAGACTCATAGATATAAAGGACAAACTAGTGGTTACCAGTGGGGAGAGGCAAGATATGGGTAGGAGAAAAAAAGGGTTATTAAGGGGTTATATGAAATCATCTGTGTGAAACATTTTTTCTTCTTTTAAAAATTGAATTAAATATTATTTTTATACAATTTTAAAGGTTACTTTCCATATACAGTTATTACAAAATATTGACTATATTCCCCACATTGTACAGTACATCCTTGAGCCCATCTTGCATCCAATACTTCGTACCTCCCACTCCTGCACCCCTATATTGCCCCCTCTCCCCAGGATGAGAGTAGTATTCCATTGTGTATATGGGGTTTTTCTTACGGAAAAACCCGAGCGAACTTTTTGGCCAGCCCAATATATCATCTTCTTTGTCCATTCATCTGTTGATGGACACTTAGGTTGCTTCCATACCTTGGCAATTGTCAATAATGCTGCTATGAATATTGGGGTGCCATGTACCTATTTGAATTAGTGTTTTTGTGTCTTTCAGATTATATGCCAAGCGTAGAATTGCTGGATCTTATGGTAGCTCTATTTTTAGTTTTTGGAGGAAGCTCTATACTGTTTTCCACAGCGGCTGCACCAATTTACCTCCCCACCGACAGTGCACAAGGCTTCCCTTTTCTCCACATCCTCACCAGCATCTGTTATTTGTGTTCTTTCTGATGATGGCCGTTCTGACAGGTGTGAGGTGGCATCTCATGGTGGTTCTTATCTGCATTTCCCTGATGGTGAGTGATGTTGAGCGTCTTTTCATGTGCCTGTTGGCCATCTGCATTTCCTCTTTGGAAAAATGTCTATTCAGTTCTTCTGCCCATTTTTTAATTGGGTTGTTTGTTTTTTAGATGTTGAGTTGTGTGAGCTGCTTATATATGTTGGATATATATGTTATATATGTTGGATATGTTTATCTATGTTGGAACCCCTTATCAGTAATATCACTTGCAAATATTTTCTCCCATTCAGTAGGTTGTCTTTTCATTTTGTCAATCGTTTCCTTTGCTATGCAAAAGCTTTTAAGTTTAATTAGATCCCATTTGTTTATTTTTGCTTTTATATCCTTTACTTTGGGGGATGGACCCAAAAAATATTGCTGCGATTTATGTCAGAGTGTTCTGCCTATGTTTTCATCTAGGAGTTCTATAGTATCAAGTCTCATGTAGGTCTTTAATCCATTTTGAGTTTGTTTTTGTATATGATGTTAACGGATGTTCTAATTTCATTCTTTTACACGTGGCTGTCCAGTTTTCCCAGACCACTTATTGAAGAGACTGCCTTTTCTCCATTGTATATTCTTGCCTCCTTTGTCATAGATTTATTGACCATAGGTGCATGGGTTTATTTCTGGGCTCTCTATCCTGTTACGTTGACCTATGCGTGAAACTTTTGAAAATTGTAAAGCACTCTATAGAATTCAAAGAATCTTTCATTCAATAATAATAAAAAAAAAAAGGTGGACTGTGGCTTGATGGGCAGGGGATCCTGGTGTTTTACACCTCCCCTCCTGAATGTGGCTGGCTCTGGGGTCCTTCCAAGGACCACCATTCCTGTACTGGGACCTGGGAGGAGAGGGAGACGGGAGGCCAGGCATCTCTTACTCAACTGGGTGCACACACCAAGTCCCTGCTCTGATGGCTGTCAGCACTCACGACCGTCTGCCCATCGGGACCTCCTGTGCAGGCACCCACTGCCACCCCCCTGGGGCCGAGCCTCTTGTCCTGGAAGCAGAGAGGGTGAGGATATTTGGCGGCCTCTGGAAAGACAGAAGCCCGTGGATGGTTTGTGAACACGCTGGACATTCCGGCCTGGATCTCCCAGCACAGTTGACGGATCCAAAGCACATTTACGAGGAGGATGCTAATCATCACCACACGTGAAAGAGGCTACGAGGAAGGAGTCAAACCAAGTATACAGTTGGTATAAGAGACAGGAGAAGTTTTACTGAAGGGAAAGTTGGTTGTTATTTTTATAAACAGATGAAGTTGGAGGCAGAGGAAGGAAGGAAGCTCTTGTAGGGAGAGGAGGGTTCCAGGGAAAGA
>NW_006792775.1:1184052-1191337 GCF_000442215.2 Lipotes vexillifer
AGGACGCGGCCCAGCGGGACACAGGGTCCTCGGCCATCACTCCAAACGCGGACCTGGCCCTGCAGATCTCAGCCGGCCCGGGAAGAGCAGAAACTGACACACACATGAGTCAGAAAGGCCAATCGTGGTGATCAGCGGCACCTGATTCTAAGGAGATGCATCTCCAGTGACTAGAAAATACACACCTCCTGAGTGAGGAGGGTAAAGACAGGTCCCAGAGGGAGAGCTGAGCCATGGAGCGAGATACGTACACAAGTGAGAAGTACAAGGTTGTGGGTATATCAGGGAGGGTGTGTGCAAAGGAGCTGATTCAGGGAAACCACAAGAATACGGGTTTCACCAAAACAGTGAGATACCCAACGTCTAGGTTCTGAGCTTTAGATCTTGCACTGGCAGCAAATGGCGACACAGCAGCTGGACTGGAAGGAGCCACAGGAGCCACGGCCCCCCTTGGAGCCCCCACACGAGCCACAGTCCCCTTTGCCACAGCTGGCGCAGGAACAGTCTGGCACACAGCAGCACACGGGCTTGCAGCAGCAGACAGGCACACAGCAGCTGGAGCCACAGCAGTCCATGTTCTGGTGGGTGGAGGGTGGAGTAGGTCAGAGAGGGCAGGTGCTCAGGTGTGACCCCTCCTGGGTCAGGAGCCTCTATATACCTGCCAGGGCTGGGTGCTGGATGCACGGTCACTTCCCTGTGACTCTGTTTATACTATTTTTCTAAGCCCTGTTTTCCCCTTGCTCTCGCCTTCATCCTGGCTCGTCCAGGAGGAAGGTGATCATCCACTTTCTTTGTTTCCTGTCTGTCTTTCCTCTTGCCCTTTGTTTTGGCCCCTGTAATTAGGACCTCAGCTCTAGGCTGCCAGGGCTCCCCAGGAGCCCCAGGGCACTTGTCACCTGGTCTCTCTGCTGACCTCAGGTGACCTACGGACGACAGGGTCCGCCCAGGGGCTCTTACCTTTGCTGCGCTCGCTTCTCCCTGACAGTGGTAATCTTACATGGGTGGAGTTTAAAGGTCATGCATGGTCTTTCCTGGAAACAATAAAAGCTAGAGAAGAAAACAGATTGCCCATCATCCAGTCGCCTGAAGATGACTTTTTGGTTGATTTCTAGGCATGAATAAGTATGTCGGTATTTTTGCCTCTATTTACCTGAGACTTTGTCAGCTTTCTGGGGGTACCCTTTCCTTTAATATCCAAATAAGAATGGTCTAGTTCCCATCCTGGTATTTAGAAGAAAATCCCTTCCCCTCCTTGAGTATTTCTGAACCTCACAGGCACCTCTGGTTCCTGTTCTTTCCTTTCTCCACTCACGCCATTCCCTCCTGAGGGTACTTCTTTCAGCTGCTGGTCTGTCTCCCTCCTCAGCCTTGCTCCGTGAGAGAAAGAAGGTTCCTCTCTAAACACCAAGCCGGGGGCTTCCCTGGTGGCGCAGTGGTTGAGAATCTGCCTGCCAATGCAGGGGACACGGGTTCGAGCCCTGGTCCGGGAAGGTCCACGTGCCGCGGAGCAACCAAGCCCACGCGCCACAACTACTGAGCCCACGCACTGCAACAACTGAAACCACGTGCCACAGCTACTGAAGCCCACATGCCTAGAGCCGTGCTCCACAACAAGAGAAGCCACCACAATGAGAAGCCTGCACACCGCAATGAAGAGTAGCCTCCGCTTGCCACAACTAGAGAAAGCCCGCGCGCAGCAACGAAGACCCTATGCAGCCCAAAATCAATCAATCAATAAAAAAATAAACAAATAAAAGCTTTAAACACCAAGTTGTTGCTGATGCAAGCCTACTTTGTTGAAGGGATGGTTCTAAGCCCTGAAGAGGGCATAAGAGGATTACTTTACTGAAAAGGAAGACTTAAGCCTGAGTCCCTGATGTCACAGATCCTGAATCCTCTCGGGCCCCGACTCCTGCTGGCCACCTTCCTCCTCGGGCCGCCAACCCAGCTGCCCTTGGCTGGACATCTTCCCTTTTGCATGAGAATTCCCCTCCTTTCCTTCCCTTTTCTTTCAGTCTCTATCTCTGATTCTGGCCCCGACAAGGGATCCTGCGAATTACATGATGATCTTGGTAGAGCTGCACCTTTCTCCTCATGAAGTTAACTTTTACTCGATTACAGAGTGAAGGTCACTAACCAGTCTGCAGCACCGTGTTTGGTTGTGCCCTTATCTCAGGGCTTCCTAATAAATGGTCAGGTGGTGATCTCTACATCCATCTGGTTTGACTAGATTTCCTGATATGGAACCATCCTTGCATGCCTGGAATAAACCCAGGTTGGTCACAGTGTATGTTTTATTTTGATACACTGTTGGATCCTGTTGATTAATATTTAGAAAGTTTTCATCTCTCTTCAGAAGTAAAATTTGGAGGGGATTCTAGGAAGATGGCAGCTCGAGTTGTAGTACCTTTCCTCGACTGCCAACTTTGACTCCAACCCATGTGAGGGTTGGCGGGGAGGGAGCTCATGCATGAGATTGCAGATGAATCTTCAGGCTTTCCTTGAAACTCTGGGCTTAATGAGAACTTGGGAAATAGTCAGAAACCCTGGCCTGGTGAAGGATTGGGATGTAGTGGGTCTGGAAAAGGACTTGGACCACAGAGAACCACAGAGTAGAGGGGAAGTCAAGTCAAGTGTCCTCACTCTTAGTCCCCAAGGAGGTAAGACAAAGGAGGGATGGGTCCTCTCTTCTCCTGGAAGAGCAGTGGACACATTGGGAAGCAGAGTGGATTCCACCTGACGACCTGACGGCGTCTGACCCTTACCTTGTGCTGCATGATGGTCCGCGGGGCCAGAGCCCAGGTTGCCTCCCCCATCTTGGGAGGGTGCAGCCAGCACAGTTGCCCTGACAGGTGGAGTGGGCACCACGGGGCAGCAAGAAGTCTTACATCACACTTAAGGGGCGACGGGGCTGGAGGAATGAGGAGATGGGGCACCAGCTCCTACTGGAATGGAGTGTCTGGTGGAGTTGAATGACCAGTAAACAAAACAGAATGAAAAGTAGCTTAGGTGAGTCAGATGTGCTCACACACACACACAGATTTAAAAACATTTAATAGGCTTTATTTTTGTGGAACACTTTTAAGTTTGCAGAAGAAATGGAGTGAAAAGTACAGAGGATTCCCATATACACCCTTTACCTACCCAATTTCCCATAGTTTTAGCATTTTGCATTAGTGTGGTACCTTTGTTACAATTGGTGAGCCAATACCGATGTATTATCATTTAACCAAAGTCCATAGTTTATTTTTAAAATTTATTTTTCATTTTTTTACGTATTCAGAAAAATCAATTCATTTATTTTTGGCTGTGTTGGGTCTCAGTTGAGGCACGAGGGCTCAGCAGTTGTGGCGCGCAGGCTTCGTTGCCCTGCAGCATGTGGGATCTTAGTTCCCTGACCAGGGATCGAACCCGTGTCCCCTGCATTGGAAACGCAGAGTCTTACCCACTGGACCACCAGGGAAGTCCCCACATTTTCCTTTAGAGTTCACTCTTTGTGTTGTACACTCTGTGGGTTTTGAGAAAAGTGTAATGGCATGTATCCATCATTATGGTATCATATAGAATAATAGTTTCACTGCCCTAAATATTCCCTGTGCTCCATTTATTCATCTCACCTCCTAACTGCCTCGCCCCCCACCTGCAAAACCCCGATCTTTTTACTGTCTCCACAGCTTTGTCTTTTCCAGAATGTCATGTGGTTGGTATCATACAGTACGTCAACTTTTCAGATTGGCTTCTTTCACTTAGTGACATGCTTTTAAGGCTCCTCTCTGCCTTTTCATGGCTTGATAGTTATTTCTTTCTTGCTTTTTTAAAACATTTTTATTGGAGTATAGTTGATTAACAATGTTGTATTAGTTTCAGGTGTACAGCAAAGTGAATCAGTTATACATATACATATATCCACTCTTTTTTTAAGATTCTTTCCCCATATAGGCCATTACAGAGTAGTGAGTAGAGTTCCCTGTGCTATACAGTAGGTCCTTATTAGTTATTTGATCATTTCTTTCTAGCACTGAATAACATTTCATTGTCTGGATAGACCACAGTTTATTTATCCACTCACCTACTGAAGGGTATCTTGGTGGCTTCCAATTTTTGGTCATTATAAATAATGCTGCTATGAACAACAATGTGCAGGTTTTTGTGTAGACAAAAACGTTTTCCACTCCTTTGGGTAAATACCAAGGAATGTGATTGCTGCATAGTATGGTAAGAGCATGTTTAGTTTTGTGAGAAACTGCCAGACTGTCTTCCAAAGGGGCTACACTATTTTGTATTCCCACCAGGGTGTGTAGAGAGGTATCTCATTGTCATTTAAATTTGCAAATCCTGAATGCTCTATGACATGGGGCATCTTTTCACGTGAGTATTTATCATCTGAACATCCTCTTTGGTGATGTGTACTTTCAGATCTTTTGCCCACTTTTAAATTGAGTTGTTTGTTTTCTATTGTTGAGTTTTAAGAATTCTTTGTATATTTTGTTATTTATTTATTTATTGGCTGCATGGGTTCCTCGTTGCTGCGCGAGGGCTTTTTCTAGTTGCAGCGAGCAGGGGCTCCTCTTCGTTGCGGTGTGCGGGCTTCTCATTGCGGTGGCTTCTCTTGTTACGGAGCACGGGCTCTAGGTGCGCGGGCTTCAGAAGTTGTGGCACATGGGCTCAGTAGTTGTGGCACACAGGCTTAGTTGCTCCGCGGCATGTGGGATCTTCCCAGATCAGGGATCGAACCTTTGTCCCCTGCATTGGCAGGGGGGGTTTTTTTTTTTTTTTTTTTTTTATTGGCTCACTAATTTGAGCATTATTTATTTATTTTAACATCTTTATTGCGGTATAATTGCTTTACAATGGTGTGTTAGTTTCTGCTTTATAACAAAGTAAATCAGCCATACATATACATATATCCCCATATCTCTTCCCTCTTGCATCTCCCTCCCTCCCACCCTCCCTACCCACCCCTTTAGGTGGTCACAAAGCACCGAGCTGATCTCCCTGTGCTATGCGGCTGCTTCCCACTAGCTATCTATTTTATATTTGGTAGTGTGTATATGTCCGTGCCGCTCTCTCACGCTGGGACAAAGTGAGAGTGGCAGGCGGATCCTTAACCACTGTGCTAGCAGGCAAGTCCCTCTTTGTATATTTTGGATACCAGTCCTGTATCTGAGATGTGTTTTGGAAAGGTTTTTAATTTTCCCCCCAGGCTGTGGCTTGTCTTTTCATTCTCTTAATAGTGTTTTTGCAGAGCAGATGTTTTTAATTTTAACAAAGTACGGCTTATTTTTTTACAGATCATGTTTCTGCTGTTGTGTCTAAGAAGTCCTCACTCAACCCAAGGTCACCAGATTTTCTCCCCTTATCTTTTAGGAGTTTTATAGTTTTGTGGTTTCTATTTAGGTCTATGATCCATTTTGAGTTAATTTTTGGGAAAGGTATAAGTTCTGTGTCTATATCCATTTTCTTTTCTGCTATGAACATTTGTGTACAAGCTTTTGTGTGGACATATGTTTTCATTTCTCTTAGTTATAAACCCAGGAGAAGAATTCCTGGGCCATATGATGACCTGATGTTCAGCTTTTCAAGGAACGGCCGGATTGTTCTGATCCAGTTACATTCCCAGCAGCAGTGTATGGAGGGTCCAATTTTTCCACATCGTTGCCACACTGACCTTCTTTATTACGGTCATCCCGTGGGTGTGCAGTAGTGTCTCATTCTGGATTTGATTTAAATTTCCCTGATGACTAATGATGTTGCAAATCTTTTCATGTGCTTGTTGGCCATTTCTATACCTTCTTCAGAGAAATATCTATGAAGATCATTTGCCCACTTAAAAAAAAAAAATTATTTATTCTTGGCTGCGTTGGGTTTTTGTTGCCGCACGCAGGCTTTCTCTAGTTGTGGTGAGCGGGGGCTACTCTTAGCAGTGCGTGGGCTTCTCATTGCAGTGGCTTCTCTTGTTGCTGAGCACGGGCTCTAGGTGCACAGGCTTCAGTAGTTGTGGCTCATGGGCTCTAGAGCACAGGCTCAGTAGTTGTGGCACACGGGCTTAGTTGCTCTGTGGCATGTGGGATCTTCCCGGACCAGGGCTCAAACCCATGTCCCCTGCATTGGCAGGCGGATTCTCAGCCACTGCACCACCAGGCGAGTCCTGCCCACTTTTTAATTGGGTTATCTTTCTTTATATTTTTGAGTTGTAAGAGTTCTTTATATATTCTGGTTACTAGACCCTTCTCATATACGTGATTTGTAAATATTTTTCTCATTCTGCAGATTGTCTTTTCACATTTTTGGTCGTGTCCTTTTTTTTTTTTTTTTTTTTTTTTTTTTTTTCGCGGGCCTCTCACTGTTGTGGCCTCTCCCGTTGCGGAGCACAGGCTCCGGACGCGCAGGCTCAGCGGCCATGGCTCACAGGCCCAGCTGCTCCGCGGCATGTGGGATCCTCCCAGGCGGGGGCACGAGCCCGGGTCCCCTGCATCGGCAGGCGGACTCTCAACCACTGCGCCACCAGGGAAGCCCGGTCGTGTCCTTTGATGGACAAAATTTTTACATTTCAATTAAGTACAGTTTACCTATTCTTTTCTTCTGTTGCTTGTGTTTTGATGTCATAGCTAAGAAACCATTGCCAAATTCAAGGTCACAAAGATTTACCCCCATGTCTTCTAAGAGTTTTATTGTTTTGACCTCTTAATTGTAGGCCTTTGATCCCTTTTGAGTTAGGTATTATATATGGTGTAAAGTAAGGCTCTAACTCATTCCTTTGCATATGGAGGTCCAATTTTCTCAGCACCATTTAAAAAAATTATTTATTGTATTTATTTATTTTCCTTATTTCTTTGGCTGCATCAGGTCTTAGCTGTGGCATAAGGGATCTTTGTTATGGCGCAGGGTCTTTTCGTTGCAGTGCTTGGGCTTCTCTCTAGTTGTGGCATGCGGGTTTTCCCTCTCTAGTTGTGGCATGCGGGCTGCAGAGCACGTGGGCTCTGTAGTTTGCAGCACGTGGGCTCTCTCATTGAGGCATGCGAGCTCAGTAGTTGTGGCGTGCGGACTTAGTTGCCTCACAGCATGTGGGGTCTTACTTCCCCGACCAGGGATCAAACCCGAGTCCCCAGCATTGGAAGGTGGATTCTTTACCACTGGACCACCGGGGAAGTCCCTCTCAGCACCATTTGTTGAAGAGACTATCCTTTGCTCACTGATCTTGGCACCCTTGTCAGTAGTCATTGACCGTATATTGGGCTGGCCAAAAAGTTCCTTCAGTTTTTTTTTTTTTTTTTTTTTTTTTGGG
>NW_006792775.1:1191473-1228961 GCF_000442215.2 Lipotes vexillifer
CGTCCCCTGCATCGGCAGGCAGACTCTCAACCACTGCGCCACCAGGGAAGCCCAAGTTCCTTCAGTTTATAAGTAAAAGTAAAAGGCACATTTTTCATTTTAATCCAGAACTTTATTGAACAATGTATTCACCATTTTGTTCTACTACCTTCTGCCATTTTTCAGGCAACTTCATAATTCCATCTTCCCAAAACTTTTCATCTTTTTGAGCAAAGAACTGTTCCAGGTGCCTTTTACAGTCTTCCAGGGAATGGAATTTTTTTCCATTAAGAGAATTTTGTAAAGACTGAAATGAATGAAAATCCGAAGGTGCAATATCTGGTGAACACAGCGGATGAATCAGAACTTCCCAGCCAAGCTGTAACATTTTTTGCCTTGTCATCAAAGAAACATGCGGTCTTGCATTATCCTGATGGAAGATTATGCGTTTTCTGTTGACTAATTCTGGACACTTTTCATTTGGTGCTACTTTCAGTTGGTCTAATTGGGAGCAGTACTTGTTGGAATTAATCATTTGGTTTTCCGGAAGGAGCTCATAATAGAGAACTCCCTTCCAATCCCACCATATACACAACATCACCTTCTTTGGATGAAGACCGGCCCTTAGTGTGGTTGGTGGTGGTTCATTTCACTTGCCCCATGATCTCTTCGGTTCCACATTATCGTACAGTATCCACTTTCATCGCCCGTCACAATTTGTTTTATAAACGAAATGTTTTCACTACATTTAGGTAGAGAATCGCATGTGGAAAGACGGTCAAGAAGGTATTTTTTTGCCTCACTTATGTGGAACCCAAATATCAAAGTGATGAACATAACCAAGATGGTGCAAATGATTTTCAGTGATTAATTTGGATATTTTGACTATGTTGGCTATCTCCCTCGTGGTATAACGGTGATTTTCTAAATTAATGTCTCGATTTGATCGCTATGAACTTCAATGGGCCCACCGACCGTGGAGCATCGTCCAGCGAGAAATCTCCAGCACTAAACTTCGCAAACCACTTTTGACACGTTTGCTCAGTCACAGCACCTTCTCCATACACTGCACAAATCGTTTTTTGCATTTCAGTTGTGTTTTTACCTTTCTTGAAATAATAAAACATAATATGCTGAAAATGTTGACATTTTTCTTCCAGCATCAATATTAAAATGGCTACACAATAATTCGCCAAATTTGAAGTTTTTAAAAAATGAATGCATCGGGCTCCCCGGGTGGTGCAGTGGTTAAGAATCCGCCTGCCAATGCAGGGGACATGGGTTCGAGCCCTGGTCCGGGAAGATCCCACATGCCGCGGAGTGACTAAGCCCGTGCACCATAACTACGGAGCCTGTACTCTAGAGCCCGCGAGCCACAACTACTGAAGTCCGCACACCTAGAGCCCGCGCTCTGCAACAAGAGGAGCCACTGCAATGAGAAGCCCGCGCACCACGATGAAGGGCAGCCCCCACTCGCCACAACTAGAGAAAGCCCGCGCGCAGCAATGAAGACCCAACAAGGCCAAAAATAAATAAATAAATAGATAAATAAAAGTAATAAAATAAAAGGGGAGAGGGAAAAGATAAAATGAAAGTATTAAAAAAAATGAATGCTGATATGACAGCTGTCACAATACGATCTAACAAAATTGTCTCAAATGAAGTTAAAGATAACTAAGTGCTACTAGAGCCACATCTTATGGAAAAAAAAACCGAACGAAACTTTGGCCAACCCAGTATATGAAGATTTATTTCTGGGCTTTCTTTCGATTCTGTTCCATTGGTCTATGTGTCTGTCCTTATGCCAGTACCACACTGTCTTGACTAAAATAGCTTTGTAGTGAGTTTTGAAATCAGCAAATGCGAGTCCTCCAACTTTGTTCTTCTTTTTAAAGATTGTTTTGGCTGTTCTGGATCCCTTAAGTTCCCATGTGAACTTTAAAATCAGCTTGTGAGTTTCTTCAAAGAAGCCAGCTGCGATTCTGATAGAGGTTTCATTGAATCTCTAGGTCAATTTGGCAAGTATTGCCATCTTAATAATAGCAAGTCTTTGTGTTTGTCAGCTCGAGCTGCCATAACAAAATACCATAGACTCGGTGACTTAAACAGCAGAAATTAGTTTTCTCACAGTTCTGGAGGCCAGAGTCCAAGATCAAGGTGCCAGCTGATTCAGTTTCTGGTGATAGCTCTCCCCACGGGTTGCAGATGGCTGTCTTCTCACTGTGTTCCCCACACAGCCTTTCCTTAGCATGTGCATGCCTGGGGGTGGGGGGAGAGAGAGACAGAGAGAGAGGGAGGGGGAGGGGAGGGAAGGGAGGGGGGAGAGAGGGCTCTCTGCTGTCTCTTTTCATAAGGACAGTAATCCTATAGGATCAAGGCCCACCCTGGTGACCTCAGTTAACCTTAAGTACGTCCTCAGAGGCCCCACTTCCAAATACAGCGGTACTGGGGGTTAGGGCTTCAACGTATGACTGTCGGGGGCACATAAACATAACAAAACGTGTGCTGTCTTTCAATGTATTTAGATCTTTAATTTCTTTCCATGATGTCTCGTCATTTTCAGAGGGCTTTTGTTTCTTTGTTCAATTTATGCTGAAATAATTTTCTCTTTGTGGAACTGCCTGCTCAATTTCAGACTGTTCATTGTGAGTGGATTGTAGGTGGATCTTCTATCCTGAAAACTTGCTGGGGTCTTTTATCGGTTCTAAGATCTGTAGAACATTAACAGCTCTTAACAATTCACCAGCAGAGTACAAACAACTGGGTAGAAAATAGGCAATTCACTGAAGAGAAGATAGAAATGTTCAATTAAAATATGAAAAGTAGATCAAGTTGCCTGGTAGTCAGATAAAAGCAAATTAAAGTAAGAATGAGATATTTTATATCTACCAGTCTGGAAAAAATTAACGAGAATGATAGCACTTATTGCTGGTGAAACTGGGGAAAAGGGTACGCTTATATGTTTTTCCTGGGAATAAAAATTGTTACAGCTTACTGTTTTTGAAAGCATCAATTAATACAATTAGGTAATATCAACACAATTAGCCTTGAAATTGCTAAAAATAAAAGCAAATACAGGCACACACACACACACACACACACATATTTTTTTGCGGTACGCGGGCCTTTCACTGTTGTGGCCTCTCCCGTCGCGGAGCACAGGCTCGGGACGCGCAGGCTCAGCGGCCATGGCGCACGGGCCCAGCCGCCCCGCGGCACGTGGGATCTTCCCGGACCGGCGCACGAACCCGTGTCCCCTGCATCGGCAGGCAGACTCTCAACCACTGCGCCACCGGGGAAGCCCCACATATATATTTTATATTTACGTTAGCATTGGCAAAAAAAAAGTACCACCAAATTGGAAACCAATAATAATTCCCTGTACGAAGATTAGATTAAGCCATACCAGTTGAATGGGAGACATTTCCCCTAGGCACTGGTTAGTGATAAATGCAGATGCAGAGAAATGAGCATAATAGGATCCTGGTTTTGTTACAAACAATACAGAATATCTCACGTGTACTTTGGGTATGTCCCTTGGGGGGGGGGTTAGCATGGTGGTTGGGTGGGATGGGGGAATGGTAGGAGGCAGACCAAGAAGAGGACTATACAGAAGTGAGTCCCGTGTGTGTTACGTGCTCCTGCTATGTGAAAGGTATGCATGTATAGGCATAAAAACCACGAAAGAGTCAGACCTACACCTACCTCCTAGGACGGATATCCACGATACAAGTTTTGGTGAAAAAAATCAAGTTGCTTACAAAGAAACGTGAATAGTATAATTCTATTCTATTCCGTTAAGATGTTACGGAAAAACCCGAACGAACTTCTTGGCCAAACCAATAACTGGTATATGCAGAGGGTAGTTAAAATGCACCCATCAGCAGTGTTTGATTTGAGAGCTTGTGTGCTTTTCTGTGAATATCCACAGGGTATTTTCCTATTTCAAAGTGGACACACCAGTAAATCAAGAACCCCACTACATTATTTGAGAGGTTTTTGCATCAGGGGTACAGTTAATATCTTATTAGGCCCAAGAGAGTGGTTCCCAGGGTTCTGAATTTCATGGGTCTATAAAATTTTACAAAACGGTGCTAAGGACCGGCTTACTGTTGACAACTTTTGACTTTGCTGACAAAGGACTTGGAAAAGCACCCACCACTGACATCAGTGTCAGGCAGGGAGATTTTAGCATTGATCATGAGCAAAGGTAGAATCTCAGTGTCAAGTTTAGCTCTTTGTATTGAACCTTTTTTAACTTCACGAAAACCAAACTTTTCCTCATTATTCTGTGCGTGGGGAGAGTTTTGTCGTGAACTGGAGCCCGTCTGCCTCTGGCCTTGGGGAGCATCGCTGCTCTAGACTGAGGAGGAGGAAGACCACCATCCTCATTCGCGTCCCCGAGTGCCTAGTGGTCTTCTGTGTGGCATCTGGGTTCGGCATCGCGATGCTGTGGCCCCGGGCTGCACGCTCGTCCTTCCAGCCTTCCCTCCCATTTCCACGGCACCTTCTCAGCGCCTGGCATCACCCGCTGGCTGCTCACATGTTTCCTGGCTGCCTCTCTCGACTGGACGGTCAGGACCTGGAGAGCAGGTCCTTTACGCTGTTTGCTGCTGTTTCCTGAGTCAGAACAGGGCCTGGTATCCAGCAGGTGTTGAATAAGAGCTCGTGGAGTCAGTGAAGGTTTGCAGCCTTTTCTGAGAACCTGAGATGCTTCTCTCCTGAGAGACCATGGGTCCCAATGTCTAGAATGTCTTCCTTTAGGAATTATTTAGAAGATCTGGATCATTTTATCATTTATATGTTATGATTTTATTTTATTTTATTTTATTTTTTTTGTTTTTTGTTTTTTTTTTTCAGTACGCGGGCCTCTCACTCTTGTGGCCTCTCCCGTTGCGGAGCACAAGCTCCGGACGTGCAGGCTCAGCGGCCATGGCCCGCAGGCCCAGCCGCTTCGCAGCATGTGGGATCTTCCCGGACCGGGGCACGAACCCGTGTCCCCTGCATCGGCAGGCGGACTCTCAACCACTGCGCCACCAGGGAAGCCCTATTTTATTTTTTAAATAGATCTTTATTGGAGTATAATTGCTTTACAATGTTGTGTTAGTTTCTGCTGTAAAACAAAGTGAATCAGCTATACATATACATATATCCCCATATCTCCTCTCTCTTGCGTCTCCCTCCCTCCCACCCTCCCTATCCCACCCCTCTAGGTGGTCACAAAGCACGGGGCTGATCTCCCTGTGCTATGCGGCTGCTTCCCACTAGCTATCTGTTTTACGTTTGGTAGTGTATAAATGTCCATGCCACTCTCTCACTTCATCCCAGCTTACCCTTCCCCCTCCTGGTGACCTCAAGTCCATTCTCTACATCTGCGTCTTTATTCCTGTCCTGCCCCTATGTTCTTCAGAACCATTTTTTGTTTTTAGATTCCATATATATGTGTTAGCATACAGTATTTGTTTTTCTCTTTCTGACTTACTTCATTCTGTATGACAGACTCTAGGACCATCCACCTCACTACAAATAATGCAATTTCATTTCTTTGTATGGCTGAGTAATATTCCATTGTATATATGAGCCACATCTTCTTTATCTGTTCATCTGTCCATGGACACTTAGGATGCTTCCATGTCCTGGCTATTGTAAATAGAGCTGCAGTGAACATTGTGGTACATGACTCTTTTTGAATTATGGTTTTCTCAGGGTATATGCCCAGTAGTGGGATTGCTGGTCCGTATGGTAGTTCTATTTTTAGTTTTTTGAGGAACCTCCATGCTGTTCTCCATAGTGGCTGTACCAATTTACACTCTCACCAACAGTGCAAGAGGGTTCCCTTTTCTCCACAGCCTCTCCAGCATTTACTGTTTGTAGATTTTTTGATGATGCCCATTCTGACCGGTGGGAGATGATACATTATTGTAGTTTTGATTGGCATTTCTCAAATGATTAGTGTTGTTGAGCATTCTTTCATGTGTTTGTTGGCAATCTGTATATCTTCTTTGGAGAAATGTCTATTTAGGTCTTCTGCCCATTTTTGGATTGGGTGGTTTGTTTTTTTGATATTGAGCTGCATGAGCTGCTTTTATATTTTGGAGATTAATCCTTTGTCAGTTGCTTCATTTGCAAATATTTTCTCCCATTCTGAGGGTTGTCTTTTACGCTTTCCTTTGCTGTGCAAAAGCTTTTAAGTTTCATTAGGTTCCATTTGTTTATTTTTGTTTTTATTTCCATTTCTCTAGGAGGTGAGTCAAAAAGGATCTTGCTGTGATTTATGTCATAGAGTGTTCTGCCTATGTTTTCCTCTAAGAGTTTGATAGTGTCTGGCCTTACATTTAGGTCTTTAATCCATTTTGACTTTTTGTGTATGGTGTTAGGGAGTGTTCTAATTTCATTCTTTTGCAAGTAGCTGTCCAGTTTTCCCAGCACCACTTATTGAAGAGGCTGTTTTTTCTCCATTGTACATTCTTGTCTCCTTTATCAAAGATAAGGTGACCATATGTGCATGGATTTATCTATGGGCTTTCTATCCTGTTCCATTGATCTATCTTTCTGTTTTTGTGCCAGTACCATACTGTCTTGATTACTGTAGCTTTGTAGTATAGTGTGAAGTCAGGGAGCCTTATTCCTCCAGCTCCGTTTTTCTTTCTCAAGATTGCATTGGCTATTCGTGGTCTTTTGTGTTTCCATACAAATTGTGAAATTTTTTGTTCTAGTTCTGTGAAAAATGCCAGTGGTAGTTTGATAGGGATTGCATTGAATCCGTAGATTGCTTTGGGTCGTATAGTCATTTTCACAATGTTGATTCTTCCAATCTAAGAACATGGTATATTTCTCCAACTGTTTATGTCATCTTTGATTTCTTTCATCAGTGTTTTACAGTTTTCTGAGTACAAGTCTTTTGCTCCTTAGCCAGGTTTATTCCTGGGTATTTTATTCCTTTTGTTGCAATGGTAAATGGGAGTGTTTCATTAATTTCTCTTTCTGATTTTTTGTTGTTGGTGTATAGGAATGCCAGAAATTTCTGTGCATTAATTTCGTATCCTGCAACTTTACCCAATTCATCGAATAGTTCTAATAGTTTTCTGGTGGCATCTTTAGGATTCTCTATGTATAGTATCATGTCATCTGCAAACAGTGACAGTTTTATTTCTTCTTTTCCAATTTTTATTCCTTTTATTTCTTTTTCTTCTCTGATTGCTGTGGCGAGGACTTCCAAAACTATGTTGAATACTAGTGGTGAGAGTGGACATCCTTGTCTTGTTCCTGATCTTAGTGGAAATGCTTTCAGTTTTTCACCATTGAGAATGATGTTTGCTGTGGGTTTGTCATATATGGCCTTTATTATGTTGAGGTAGGTTCCCTCTATGCCCATTTTCTGGAGAGTGTTTATCATAAATGGGTGTTGAATTTTGTCAAAAGCTTTTTCTGCATCTATTGAGATGATCATATGGTTTTTATTCCTTAATTTGTTAATGTGGTGTTTCACATTGATTGATTTGCGTATATTGAAGAATCCTTGCATCCCTGGGATAAATCCCACTTGATCATGGTGTATGATTCTTTTAATGTGCTATTGGATTCTGTTTACTAGTATTTTGTTCAGTATTTTTGCATCTATGTTCATCAGTGATATTGGTCTATAATTTTCTTTTTTTGTGATATCTTTTTCTGGTTTTGGTATCAGGGTGATGGTGGCTTCGTAGAATGAATTTGGGAGTGTTCCTCCCTCTGCAAATTTTTGGAAGAGTTTAGAAGGATCAGTGTTAGCTCTTCTCTGAGTGTTTGGTAGAATTTGCCTCTGAAGCCATCTGGTCCTGGACTTCTGTTTGTTGGAGGATTTTTAATTACAGTTTCAATTTCATTACTTGTGATAGGTCTGTTTATATTTTCTAATTCTTCCTGGTTCAGTCTTGGAAAATTGTACCTTTCCAAGAACTTATCCATATCTTCATGGTTGTCCATTTTATTGGCATATAGTTGTTTGTAGTCGTCTCCTATAATCCTTTGTATTTCTGCAGTGTCAGTTGTGATTTCCCCTTTTTCATTTCTAATTTTATTGATTTGCATCCTCTCCCTTTTGTTCTTGATGCGTCTGGCTAAGGGTTTATCAATTTTGTTTATCTTCTCAAAGGACCACCTTTTAGTTTTATTGATCTTTGCTGTTGTTTTCTTCATTTCTATTTAATTTATTTCTGCTCTGATCGTTATGATTTCTTTCCTTCTTCTGACTTTGGGTTTTCTTTGTTCTTCTTTCTCTAGTTGTTTTAAGTGTAGGGTTAGATTGTTTATTTGAGATTTTTCTTGTTTCTTGAGGTGAGATTGAATTGCTATAAACTTCCCTCTTAGAATTGCTTTTGCTGCATCCCATTGTATTTTCATTGTCATTTGTGTCTATGTATTTTTTAATTTCTTCTTTGATTTATTCAGTGATCTCTTGGTTATTTAGTAGCACACTGTTTAGCCTCTATGTATTTGTGTTTTTTTACAGTTTTTTTTTCCTGTGATTGATTTCCAATCTCATAGCATTGTGGTCAGAAAAGATGCCTGATACAACTTCAATTTTCTTAAATTTCTGAGGCTTGATTTGTGACCCAAGATGCCACAAATGACATCTGGAGAATGTTCCGTGTGCACTTGAGAAGAAAGTGTATTCTGCCACTTTGGGGTGGAATGTTCTATAAATGTCCATTAGATCTATCTGGTGTATTGTGTCATTTAAAGCTTGTGTTTCCTCATTTATTTTCTGTTTGGATGATCTGTCCACTGGTGTATGTGGGGTGTCAAAGTCCTCTACTATTATTGTGTTACTATAGATTTCTCCTTTCATGGTTGTTAGCATTTGCCTTATATATTGAGGTGCTCCTATGCTGGGTGCATAACCATTTATAATTGTTATATCTTCTTCTTGGATTGATCCTTTGATCATTATGTGGTGTCCCTCCTTATCTCTTGTAACAGTCTTTATTTTAAAGTCTATTTTATCTGACACGAGTATTGCTACTCCAGCTTTATTTTGATTTCCATTTGCATGGAATATCTTTTTCCATCGCTTCACTTTCAGTCTGTATGTGTCCTTAGGTCTGAAGTGGGTCTCTTGTAGACAGCATATATATGGGTCTTGTTTTTGTATCCATTCAGCCAGTCTGTGTCTTTTGGTTGGGGCATTTAATCCATTTACATTCAAGGTTATTATTGATATGTATGTTCCTATTACCATTTTCTTAATTGTTTTGGGTTTGTTTTTGTGGGTCTTTTTCTTCTCTTTTGTTTCCCGCTTAGAGAAGTTTCTTTACCGTTTGCTGTAAAGCTGGTTTGGTGGTGCTGAATTCTCTTAGCTTTTGCTTGTCTGAAAAGCTTTTGACTTCTCCATCGAATCTGAATGAGATCCTTGCTGGGTAGAGTAATCTTGGTTGTAGGTTTTTTCTCTTTCATCACTTTAAGTATATCCTGCCACTCCCTTCTGGCCTGCAGAGTTTCCACTGAAAAATCAGCTGATAACCTTATGGGGATTCCTTTGTATGTTATTTTTGTTTTCCCTTGCTGCTTTCAATATTTTTTCTTTGAATTTAATTTTTGTTAGTTTGATTAATATGTGTCTTGGTGTGTTTTTCCTAGGGTTTATCCTGTATGAGACTCTCTGTGCCTCCTGGACTTGGAAGACTATTTCCTTTCCCATGTTAGGAAAGTTTTCAACTATAATCTCTTCAAATATTTTCTCAGACCCTTTCTTTTTCTCTTCTTCTGAGACCGCTATTGTTCGAATGTTGGTGTGTTTAGTGTTATCCCAGAGGTCTCTGAGATGGTCTCCAATTCTTTCCATTCCTTTTTCTTTATTCTGCTCCTCGGCAGTTATTTCCACCATTCTGTCTTCCAGCACACTTATTCGTTCTTCTGCCTCAGTTATTCTGTTATTGATTCCTTCTAGTGTATTTTTCATTTCAGTTATTGTGTTGTTCATCTCTGTTTGTTTGTTCTTTAGTTCTTCTAGATCCTTGTTAAACATTTCTTGTATTTTCTCAATCCATGCCTCCATTCTGGATCATCTTTACTGTCATTATTTTGAATTCTTTTTCAGGTAGATTGCCTATTTCCTCTTCATTTATTTGGTCTTGTAGGTTTTTACCTTGCTCGTTCATCTATGACATATTTTTTTGCCATCTCATTTTTTTTTTTTCATGAGTGGGATTGTGTTCCTGTCTTACTGTTTGTTTGGCCTGAGGCTTCCAACACTGGAGTTTGTAGGCTATTGGGTAGAGCTGGGTCTTTGTGCTGAGATGAGGAACTCTGTGAGAACTCACTCCAATGAATAATCCCTGGGGTCTGAGGTTCTCTGTTTCTCCAGTGGTTTGGACTTGGAGCTCCCACCGCAGGAGCTTTGGCCTGACCCCGGGCTCATGAACCAAGATCCCGCAAGCCATGTTGGGTGGCAAAAAAAGAAAAAAAAAAAAAAAAAAAAAAAAGAACAATAACAAAATAAAAAAAAAAAATTAGAGTAGGAAACTAACAGATATGCTAGAAAGAATATAAAAATAAAAATACAGATGAATCAACAACTGGAAGGTACGTCAGTACCACAGTAGTAAAAAAGAGGAGGAAGGAAAAGAAAAAAAAAGAAGAAGCGGGGTGAAAAGGCCTTGGCTGTGGGGGGCAGGGCCTAAGCAAGGGTGAGGTTTGGGTGGTGGGTAGGATCTATGCTCAGGACCCACAGAGCTGGGAAAGGCCCTGGGGGCTGTGGGGGGTGGGGCTTAGGCTCAAGGAACGGAAGGGGCCTAGGCGTGCCCCCCACCCCTGGTCTCAGAGGGCAGGGACCTCACCTGGGAGCCCGGCAGGCTTCCTGGGCTCGAGTGGGCGGGGCAAACGCCCTCCTCTCCTATCCTGCTCCTCCGGTCTGGGAGGGCCCCTCCTGCCTGCCTCACCTGATCTCCCCGGTCTCTCTCCTAGGCCCCCAGGACCAGTGAAGCTTGGGGAGGGGGGTGGCCTTGGAAGGCAGGGAACCAGCCTGGGAGCTCAGCAGGCTCCCCGGCCCGAATGGGCCAGGCGATCGCCCTCTGCCCCTCTCCCTCTCTTCCCAGAGAGCCCCTCCCGCCTGCCTCTCCTGGCCTCCCCGGCCTCAGGGGCGCCGATCCTGTCTGGCCTCCATTTCTCCTCCCCCCTCAGTCCCCCTACGTCCCACTGGTTCACTGTTAGGGTTCCTTCCACCTTCTTGGGCGTCAGAGTCCCCCACCAGAGGCCGGCAGGTGCCCTAGTTGTGGGGAGATGCTGACTCTGCGTCTTCCCACGCTGCCATCTTGATTCCGCCTCCTGTATGTCATTTTAAACCGTGTTTTTGAATCAACATAAAAAACGTGTAGTTTAAAGAGGCAAATGAGATAAGCTCAGATTCTCCTAAGAGACTGGTCCTGACTGTGTCAGAGCAGGAAGGAGCCCCAGCCAAGCAGAGAAACAGAAATATTACTCAAGTCCCGAGTGCACAGAAGCTGAGAAAAGGCTGTGTCCTGGCAGGTCCTTCCTGAAAACAGAATCGTCCTTTCAGGTGGCAAGGATGCACAGGTGTCTGTGCCCTCCACCTGCCACCCACCCTGTGGGTGGAAGACTTTCTCACATCACCAGGTCACACTGGCTGTACTTTTAGGTTCCTCCTGAGTTCTTGCTTCTATAAATAATGATCTGACTCACAGCCTTATTATGTTTTTTTCTGGGGAACAACCAGGAATTGTTCCTTAGGACACATTCTGAGAAAACATGTCTCTCAAAAAGGCTATGCCAGTTAAACATTTGTAAATATCATGAAACTTCATCAGTTTTCACTCCCACTGGGTGTTTGCTAGGTTTTGCATGTACAAAGAATGTAAAAAAGAATCACAGCGAGCCCAAGGCTTGTGTTGGAGAATGTGTTTATTTAGGGGCTCTTCAGGGTCTGGAGCAGACCTTGGCAGACAGAGGACAGTGAGAGGTGTTGGGGGGCAAGGCCCAGGGAAGAGGAGAGATGGTTTGGGGGTACCTGGCGGCCCCAGGGCAGGGGGGAGGCATTAGCTACCTCCTGGGGGCCCCGATCCAGCACGGCTCAGGTATTACAGTTGGAGCAGAAGAGAGGTGATGGAGACAGGGAGATAGGTAGGTCTCTGGCGGTAACAGCACTAGCTGATCCTTGGAGTTCAGTGAGGAAAGTGGTGGGTGTTTCTGGTTCAAACTCCGATGAGCAGCAGACAAAAGTGCAGAGACAAGAAGGAAGGGCCTTCTGGAGTAAGAGTGGGGGAGGGGCTCCAAGATGGTGACAGAGCATGAGGCGGCCCTTCGGCTCTGTCAGGATCCAGAGTCTCAGGTGATGCCTCTCCTGATAAAGATGGACAAGGCTCTGGGCTCTGAGGATATGGGGTGTCTCACTGGTCATGGCCATGGGAGCTCAGATTGGAGCCACTTGTAGGGGGGTCCGAGGTCAGAGCCCCAGATCTTGCACTGGCAGCAAATGAGGACACAGCAGCTGGACTGGGAGCCCCCACAAGAGCCACAGCCCCCTTTGCCACAGCTGGAGCAGGAACAGTCTGGCACACAGCAGCACACAGGCTTGCAGCAGCAGACGGGCACACAGCAGCTAGAGCCACAGCCTCTGGAACAGCCACAGCAGCCCATGGTTCTGGTGAGTTGAGGGTGGAGTAGGTCAGAGGAGCAGGTGGAGAGAGAGGGTGGGTGCTCAGGTGTGGAGCCTCCTGGGTTAGGAGTCTTTATATACTTGCCAGGGTCAAGCTGACCACATATTGGCTTCCTACTTCCTGTTTGTGCCATTTCTCCTGGGCACATTGAGTGTGTGTGTGTGTTTGGTGTGTGTGTGTGTTTGTGCACATGCACGATTCTTGTCCCTGGCCTCTCATTGGCTCTGCCCACCATCCTCTTTCTCATGTTTCTAAATTTAACCTCGTGCCATTTTGTTCTGCTGCTATTATTATTTTTTTGGTTGTTTTGCAGTTATTAATGGAAAGTAATTTCCAGAATTTTTAGCTTGTCTGGAATTTTCTAGGAATGGGACACTTGCAGTTCTTAGGTGTGTGCTGTTCTCTCTACTGAGTCCCCAATGAAGCCCAGACCCTCACTTACCTGAAGGTGCCTTTGATGCCCCTTCTCTCCCCAGGAGTCTCCATCACCATGTAGCTCAGGGTAGAGGGGAGACATCCCCTGTTCACTCCCGATTCTACGATCCCCTCTTTTAGGGATTACTTAGGGAATCTTAATTTCTAAATAAACTTTCTGGTTTACTTTATTATTCATCTGTCATCTTAAAGCAATTTTAAAATTGTGATAAAACACACATAGCATAAAATCTACCATTTTAACCATTTTTAAGTATACAATTCAGTGGCATTAAGTACAGTCATGATGTTGTGTAATCATCACCACCATCCATTTCCAGATTTTTTTCTTCACTCCAAACAGAAACTCTGTCCCCATTAAGCAACAACTCTCATTCCCTCTCCCACCAGGCCTGGTGGTTTTGGGTCTGATTTCTGTTTCTATGAATTTGCCCATTCTAGATATTTCATAACAATGGAATAATAACAATATTTGTCGTTTTGTGTCTGGCTGATTTCATTAAGCATAATGTGCTGGAGGTTCATCCATGGTGTAGCATATATCAGAACTGCATTGCTTCTTATGGCTGAATAATATTCCATTGTGTGTATAGATCACTTTTTTTTTTAAACCCATTTATCTGTTGAACACTTGGGTTATTTCCACCTTTTGGCAATTGTGAATATGCTGCCAGAATGAGAGTGTACAAATACCTGTTTGAGTTCCTACTTTCAATTCTTTTGGGTATATACCTAGGTGTATAATTGATGAGCCACATGGTAATTCTGTATTGGTAACCGAACCAAACTTGAGTCCACTTACCCAACACACAGCAATCCAAATCTCCTGACACTGGGTTGTGATGAAGAAAAGTGCAGCGTTAACTGCACGGCACCAAGCAAGGAGAAAGGGCAGCTCATGTTCAAAAGACCTGAATTCCCCCATGGCTTTCAGGGAAGGGTCTTTTTTTGTTTTAATTAATTAATTAAATAATTAGTTAATTATTTTTGGCCATGGCTTGCAGGATCTTATCTCCCTGACCAGTGTTTGAACCCACACCCTCAGCAGTGAAAACGTGGAGTCCTAACAACTGGACTGCCAGGGAATTCCTGGGGGAAGTGTCTTTAAAGACTCTGTGAGGGAGGGGGTCACAGGGTGGGTGATCAGCTCACGCACAATTCTCTGCTTGGTTGATGGTGACATAACAGGGTGATGTTTTGAGACTCTCAATCATCAACCTTTTGGTTCCAGCTGGTCTGGGGCTTCTGTGCTGGTGGTCAGCATGCAGTTAACTTTTCCCACCTGGTGGGGGTTTCAGTATCTGCAAAACAGCTCAGAGATATGGCTCAGGATATTATCTATAGCCCTTAAGGAAGAACTAAAGTTCTGGACTTTGTTTTATGGCTAAACTCTTATTTTGTCTTGCTTGACTGTTTTCCTTTGTTTCTGCATTTTCTCACCTCTCTGATTAAATTAGCTCTTTGGAACTTAGGGAAGGCCTAGGAGGCTAAAAATTTTCTACAGACAAGAGGCATGGGACATGAGATGGGGGGGGGGGTCTGTCCTTGGGAGTTGTTGTTATTGATTATTTTGGATTTTCTACACATGTGATCATGTCATCTGTGAGCAAAGACGGTTTTATTTCTTCCTTCCATGTCTGTATACCTTTTATTTCCTTTTCTTGTCTTCTTGCATTAGCTAGCGCTTCCAGTATGATGTTGGAAAGCAGTGGTGAGACAGTAGTACATCTCTGCCTTGTTTCTGATCTTAGTGGGAAAGCTCTGAGTTTCTTACCATTAAGTATTATGTTACCTGTAGGTTTTTGTAGATGTTCTTTATCAAGTTGAGGAAGTTTCCCTCTATTTCCAATTTCCTGAGAGGAAATTGTTGGCAATCACCATCAGGCAAAGTTAAGTTTGTATATTTCAGATAAAAGCCCATTTCAGATATACAATTTGCAAACATTTTTTCCCAGTCTGTGTTGTCTTTTCACTTTCATAGTGATATTCTTTGAAGCACAAATATTTTTAATTTTGATGAAGTCCAATTTATCCATTTTTCTTTTGTTGCTTATGCTTTTGGTGTCATATCTAAGAATGCTTTGCCAAATCCAAGGTCGTGGATATTTACACCTCTGTTTTCTTCTAAGAGTTCCATAGTGTTAGCACTTAAATTTGGGTCTTGGGTCTATTTTTAGTTAATTTTTGTGTATGGTGTGAAATAAGGGCCCAACTTGATACTTTGGCATGTGGGTATCCAGTTGTCCCAGTACCATTTGTTGAAAGACTCTTCTTTCCCCATTAGATAGATCCCTGCCCACAAGTTTACTTGGCTGATGACGATCACCAGTGAGTGATGCGGGGTCAGTGTTCCTGAGCCCAGAGGGAACTGGGCTCGGTGTTCCTTGCCCCTGGAACACACTGATCCTGTCTGCAGAGCCCTCCCTGCACCTGCTGCCCTTTTGGTGATTGGCTGTGCAGTCTTTGTGTTTCCTGCCAGTGTGCTTGGCCTGCGCCACTCTTGTCCATCCAAAGATTTTTGTAACTTTGAGTTTGTGGAAGACAGGATTGGGTCTCACAAAAGGTTTCAGGCTCCTCATGAAAAGTTTCCCACTCTTCTTTGGTGTTGACAATGCCAGCAGTTCCTGGAGGAGCAGCATATTCGGAAAACTCAATGTAGAGGCGAGCTCTTTGCTTAGGGCCAGAGGTGCCTGCTCACCTCATGGTGTTGTATCTGGCAAAACCAGGCAAGTGATTTTTCTCTGACATCCAACATTGGGCTTGATGTGATCTATTTCTTCATGTGACTTAAGAACATCTGCATAATTTATTTTCATTTTTGTGTTTTGCTTTTGATTTGAGGTGGGAAAATGTACCTACCTTAAAAGTTTACAGCTCATTGAACTTTTGTACCATGTAGCCACCACCCATTTCAGAATAAAGAATGCTCATAGTGTCCCAAATCTGCATATTTTTAAAAGTTTATTAATTTTTTTTTTTTTTTTTTTTTTTCTTTTCCCATTTGCGGAGCACAGGCTCCGGACGCGCAGGCTCAGCGGCCATGGCTCACGGGCCCAGCCGCTCCGCGGCACGTGGGATCTTCCCGAAACGGGGCACGAACCCGCGTCTCCTGCATGGGCAGGGGGGCTCTCAAGCACTGCGCCCCCAGGGAAGCCCTATTAATTTTTAAAATGAAAAATGAAAAGATTAGGGACTTCCTTCGTGGTCCAGTGGTAAAGAATACACCTTCCGATGCAGGGGTCATGGGTTTGACCCCTGGTCGGGGAACTAAGATCTCACATGCTACAGGGCAACTAAGCCCACGTGCCACAAGCTACTGACCCCGTACACCTCAACTAGAGAGAGAAAGCCCGCACACCACAACTAGAGAGAAGCCACAACGAAGATCCTGCAGCTAAGACCCAACGCAGCCAAAAAAATATTAAGGAAACTTTACCTCATCCATCTCTTGGGTTGGGCACGCATGGTTGTGATCACATGCTTATAACATTTTGTGACTTTTTTTCATTACCTAATAACAAAACCACATCCCCAGGTTATAAAGATCCCACAGGCATTTGTACTGGTTGTCTGTACAACCACCCAAAGAATATATCATAAGTCATATAAACAAGTCTCAGTCATTCAATTTTAGGTGGTTGCTAGTTTCATCGTCTTAAAAATAATTTTGTGTTAACTGACATTGCCCACAAAATTTGTGAACATCCAGTATCCTTTCCTCTGGATAAATACTGAGAAGTCAAGGTACAGAATAAAAAGGTGTACATGTACTAAATTTCAATAAATATTGCCAGCACACCTTGGTTTCTGCTACCACTGATGGTGCACCAGACATTTAGAAATGTTTCTTCTGAGAAAGGCTGTAAGGAAAGAATCATAGTGAGACAAGGCTTGTTGTTGAGAATTTATTTAGAGGCTTCACAAAGTCCAGAATAGAATTTGCTGGACCAAGAATCAGAATGAGCTGGTGTCAGGGAAGAGGGGAGGGGTATTTAGTGGATCTGGGCCTCCAGGCTCTGGGCGGTGAGCGCCAGCCCTGAGGTTATATGAGAATCAGGACCCAGCAGTAAGAGGCCAGGAAGGAGACGGTTAGAACAGCTCCGTGCCCCATTCGGAGCATGATGGGTGGGTTTTCTGTGGCTTAGCCCCTGAACAGCCTGCAGATTGTAAAGCTCAGCAGGCAGGAGGAAGATTCTTCTGGGTTATGAGTGTGGCAGTGAATCCTCAGATGGCTCAGAAAGCGTGAGGGGGACCCCCTTCTCCCTCAGGATCTCTGGTCCTGAAGATTCAGACTGCATCACTCCTGGAGAGGATGGATCGAGAAGTGTGCACTGCGGGTACGGGATGTGTCACCACTCATGGCCAGGGAGGCTGGATTGGCTGGAACCACCTGAGGTCTGTGGTCAGCATCTCAGATCTTGCATTGGCAGCAAATGGGGACACAGCAGCTGGAGCCACAGCAGCCCATGTTCTGTTGGGTGGAGGGTGGAGTAGGTCAGAGGGGCAGGTGGGGAGAGAGGGCAGGTGCTCAGGTGTGGAGGCTACTGATCCAGGAGCCTCTGTATACCTGCCAGTGTTTATACTCAACACATGATGACTTCCTCTTATGTGTTTACTTATTTCAAATGCACAAGTGTTATTTTATTTTATTTCATTCTTTTATTTTTATTTTTTTGCGATACGCGGGCCTCTCACTGTTGTGGCCTCTGCCGTTGCGGAGCACAGGCTCCGGACGCGCAGGCTCAGCTGCCATGGCTCACGGGCCCAGCCGCTCCGCGGCACGTGAGATCTTCCTGGACCGGGGCACGAACCCGCGTCCCCTGCATCGGCAGGCGGACTCTCAACCACTGCGCCACCAGGGAAGCCCCATAAGTGTTATTTTTAAACTCTTTGCCGTCCCGTGAGCTCCCAATAGCTCAGGCTGAGGTCTGCTTCTCTGGTTTCTAGATGCGGCCTCTTCCTCAAGGCATTTCTCTTCGTAAAGAGAGCCTGAGCTCCCGGCCCAGGGAGCCCCTGAGATCCGGGCACCTAGGCAGTGAGTCACTACCTTCAGTTTTTCCAGTTTCTGCTCATTGATAAAGATCCTCTGTCACCGGCTCTAATGTGTATATTTCTCTACTTAAAAGTCAATTGGTGTCATTTCTGTGAATAAAAGTATTGAGCAGAAAAATAAGAGTACTTATAGTTCCTGCATCCAAACCACCAGTCTCCATATTTTGTTGAATTTGAAAAACAAGATTTGAAGGACTTCGCTTTCAGGGTGTCCTGACCTTTCCCCCTTTTCTCATTTCCTGCCCCCCTCCTCTTGGCTAACCACCCCCGAAACAGGAATTAGATCCGGTATTGTCTCTTCACGGGACCCGGCTTCACAAATTCCTATTACTCTTCCTATGCTTTTTAGTTTATTCAGTCAGTTTTTATAAAAACTCCACAAGTCAACTGACATAATTCACATTTACCATCTTTGAAGGCTGTGAAGATAGTTTGAGTGGATCGGCCACCCTTTGGTTAGCCATCCTCTCTAATGGACCTTCGTTTCCTAGAAAGTCGATTTTAATGTTTTTATTGAGGAGAAAGTTACATCCAGTGAAACACACATATTTTGAATATGTGATCCCACCAGTTTTGCTCAGCGTGCTCTGATGTAGCCGCCACCCTGGTCGTGATAGACCATTTCCGTCATCCAGGGGGTCCACTTTCCCCCGCTTCCAGCCAATCCTCAGCCCCACAGCCTCCCTTTCCTCTTACTGGTTTTTCCTGTTGTTGGAGGCACATAAATGGGACTGTGAAGCATATATTCTGGCTTCTTTCACTCAACATCTTACCCTGTGTATCAGGAACGCCAAGTAGTGTTCCAGGTGAAAATGTGCTCCAGTGGGACCCCATTCATTCTCTTGTTCCCAGATATCTGGATTGTTTTCAGCTTTGGGCTGCAATGAATAGAACTTCTATGAACATTCTTTCATTATTATTATTTTATTGAAATATAACTCATGTACAATTTTGTGTTAGTTTCAGGTGTACAGCAAAGTGATTCAATTATATATGTTTACACACACACACACATATATCTATATAGGAGTCTTTTGTGAACATGTGTCTTGTTTCTTTTGCTTATACATGTAGGAGTGGGCTTGCTGGGGCGTAGGCGGGGGGAGGTTTAATTTTATAAGAAACTGACAGTTTCCATGATGCTCACGCCATTTTCGTCCTTGCCAGCCATGCCTGAGAGCACCAGTGGTTCCCCATCTTCCCTAATATTTACAGGTTTAAAAAACCTTCGGCATTCTCGTGGTGTGTAATGATGTCTCGTGTTCGCCTTGATTTGTGTTTCTTGGGTGACTAGGGTTGTTGAGCACCATTTCATGTGTTTATTGGCCATTTATATACTTTCTTGGAAAAATGTTCAATTTGGGGGTCCATTTTTATTGTGGTTTTTTTTTGCTTTTCTTTTTTTGTGATTAATTTATTGAAATTCTTCATAAATTCCAGCTAAATAAACTGTGTGTGTGAATATATATATCTATATCTAGCTATCTATTATCTACCATCTATCTATTTATCTATCTAATCTATTATCTATTATCTCTCATCTATCTATCATCTATTATCCATTTACCTATTATCTATCTATTGTCTATCATCTATTTATTATTTTCTATCCATCTATCATCTATCTATCTACCTCTCATCTATCTCTCATCTATCTATCAACAATCTGTCAATCTATCCATCTCTCATCTATCTCTCATCTATTATCTATCTATCATCTATCTATCTATTCTATTCTATTATCTACTATATCTGTCTATCGTCTATATATCTATCTACCCACCTATCATCTATCTATCTATCATCTATCTATTCTATTATCTACTATATCTGTCTATCGTCTATATATCTATCTACCCACCTATCATCTATCTATCTATCATCTATCTATTCTGTTATCTACTATATCTGTCTATCTTCTATGTATCTATCTATCTACCTATCATCTATATATCTATCTATCAAGCTATTTATCTATCTATCAATTTTCTCCTAGTATCTGGTTTGCTTCATCATTGTCTTGATATCTTAATAGCATCCTTTGACAGGGAAATGCTTTTTACTTCCATGATCCAATTTAACACTTTTATCTTTGAGGGTTAGTGCCTTCTTCTGCCCCTCTGAAAAAAATCTAGCTTTCCTTATAGGAGCGTTAGTTTTTGTTTTTGCATTCAGTTCTATGATGGATCTCAAACTCAATTTGTGTTTGGTGAGTGTGAGGCAGGAGTTCATTCGCCACATGCTCATCCAATTGCCTCAGCAGCTGGACCTACAGAGACCCGGCAGGCATGGGGTATAAAGTGCATCGCCGGGCAGGTGAGCTGTCTGGGTGGGGAATCATCTTAGAAATGGTCAGCTGGCCAGTGAATACTTCCAGGAGCCGATGGCCCTTCCTCGCTCCTGGGGTAAGGAGACCCGCGGGATCAAACCTGGACCATCTGGGTGGGGCAGAGGGGTGGATGGGGAGGGAGCACGGGGGGGCCCGCGTCTCAGCTCTTGAAGGAATTTCAGAGGTGGGGGAGCCGCTCCTGAGAGGAGGGGACAGCTAGGGACGGAGCCAGGAAGCCGCAGGCTCTGGGTTTTCCTCCCGTGATGCCAGCCCCCGCTGGTCCTGCTGTTGACAGATATTTGGGATCTGACTTTTACCGCCCTCATTGCCATGTACATCTGGTCTCTGACCCTGGTTCCTGGCGCAGAGCCCCTGAAACCCTTGGAATTTCCTGGGTGATGGGAGTGTTTGTCCTTCACCAGCACCTGCATGTGTGCTAACGAGGTTACTCAGATGGGACCCTTAGAGAGCCCCAGGGTGGGGCTATCCGTCAGAAAGTCTAGTGATCAGAGGGAACTTGCAGCCCCATCCGCTGACCTCTGGGAAGGGGGAGAGGGAAGCTACGGACTAAGCTCTATAAAAACTCTTCAACGGCGAGGGTTAGTGGGTTTCCAGGTTGATGAACACAGGGAGATTCAGGGAGAGTGGGCACCTGGAGAGCGCATGGAAGCTATGCACCCCTTCACACACCTTGCCCTGTGCATCTCTTCCATCTGGCTGTTCCTGAGTTATACCCTTTTATGAGAGATCAGTAATCTAGTCAGTAACATGTTTCTTTGAACTCTGTGAGCTGCTGTAGCAAATCAATCCATCAATCAATCAAGGAGAGGTCTGCTGAACTTCTGTTCTATAACCAATCAGTTAGAAGCACAGGGGATAACCTGGACTTGATATTGGTGTCTGAAGTTGAAAGTGGGCAGTTGGTAGGACTGAGCCCTTAGCCTCTGGGATCTGACACTAACTCCAGATAGATAGTGTCAGAGTGAAATTGAGTTAAATTTGTGGGATACCCAGTCAGTGACCACTGAGAACTAAAGACTTGTTTGGTGGGATTGAAAAAATACACATTGGAGTTTTCCAATTTATTGTTGCCAACTAAAAATTGTCACTCCCCATCTGGTTCTACAAGGATGAAATCACTGGCCACTGTAGTCACTGACCTTCAACGCCCCCTGAAAGGAGTTTAGGGTGGAGATCAAGAATGAGGCCCTCTGTGCTCTGGGAAGAACTGGCAGAACAGGCCTTCAGAGAGTGAGATATTTTTCAGGAGATCTTACGAGCCCAATTTCCTCTCCTATCTAGAAAAGCACTAAAATCATTAACTGAGACATCTGATCCTCACAAGTAGCAGCAAACTTCTGCTGAAATGTGTGCCTGATCGCATGTACCCCCTTCACAAAAATCTCATATATACTGACCTCTCCCCTTACTTCTTTGGAGAGTTCCTCGGAGCTACTGAGAGGCTGTCTCCTGAGCTATAATCCTCATTTTGCACCAAATAAAACTTAACTCACAACTCTCACCTTGTGCATGTTTCTTCTGTCGACATAGGTGTATGATTGTTCATAATAGTCTCTTATGATCTGTTTATTTCTGTGGTAACTGTTGTAACGGCCCCTCTTCCGTTTCTGATTTTATTTGAGTCTTCTCTATCTTTTCTTGGTTAATATCACTAAATATTTGTCAATTCTGTTTCTTTTCCAGAGCCTAACTCCTGGTCTGGTTGATCTTTTCTGTTGCTTTCTAGCCTCCATGTCATTTATTTCTACTCTGATCTTTATTATTTTTTTCCTTTTGCCAACTTTGGGCTTTGTTTGTTCTTCTTTTTCTAGTTCCTTGAGATGTAAAGGTTGTTTACTTGAGATCTTTCTTTTTCCTAACATAGGAAAATATATTTTGCTTAATATATTTAGGAGTTTATTGCTATAAGCTTTGTCTCAGGCCATTTGGGCTGCTCTAACAGAATACTACTGACTGGATGGCTTATACACAACAGAAATTTATTTCTCACAGTTATGGAGACTGGGTCGTCCAAGATCATAGTGCTGGAGGATTTGGTGTGGTGGTGGTGAGGGCCCACTTCCTGGTTCATAGGTGATACCTTCTTGCTGTGTCCTCACGTGATGAAAGGGGTGAGGGAGTTCTGTGGGGTCTCTTTATGAGAAAACTAATCCCATTCATGAGTGCCCCACTCTCATAACCTAAGCATATTCCAAAGGCCCCACTGCCAGATACCATCACCCTGGATGCTAGGATTTCAGTAAAGGGCCTTGGGGGTTGGGGAGGGTGCGAACATTCAAACCACAGCAATTGCTCTCTTAGAACTGCTTTTGCTGCATCCCAGAAGTTTTGCTGTGTTGTGTTTCCATTTTTGTTTGTTTCAAGATATTGTTGGATTTCCCTGTTGATTTTTTCTTTGACCCATTGCTTGTTGAGAAGTGTCTTATTTAATTTCCACATATTTGTGAATTTTTCCATTTTCTTGTTATTGATTGCTAGTTTCATATTGTTGTGGTCAGAATAGGTGCTTGATATGACTTCAATCTTAAATGTGTTGAGGCTTTTATTGTGACCCAACATATGATCTACCCTGGAGAATGTTTCACATGCACTTCAGAAAAATGTGTATTCTGCTTCTGTGGATGAAGAGTTCTGTAGATATCTATTAAGTTCATCTGATATAATGTGTCATTCAAGTCCAATGTTTTCTTACTGATTTTCTGTCTGGATGATCTATCCATTGCTGAAAGTGGGGCATAGAATTTCATTAATATATTGCATTTCTGTCTATTTCTGACTTCAAATTTCTTAATATTTCCTTAATATATTTAGGTGCTCTGATGTTGGGTGCATCTGTATTTACAATTGTTATATCCTCTTGATAAATTCACCCTTTTGCCATTATATAATAACCTTTTTGTCTCTTGTTACGGTTTTTTTGTCTTTTCTTGAAAATTAATTCTTTTATTTATTTTTGGCTGCATTGAGTCTTGGTTGCGGTGCGCGGGCTTCTCATTGCGGTGGCTTCTCTTGTTGCAGAGAACAGGCTCTAGGCGCACGGGGCCAGTAGTTGTGGCACACAGGATTAGTTGCTCTGCAGCATGTGGGATCTTCTCGGACCAGGGCTCGAATCCGTGTCCCCTGCATTGGCAGGAGGATTCTTAACCACTGCACCACCAGGAAAATACCACTTGTTACAGTTTTTGACATAAAATCTATTTTCTCTGATATAAGTATATCTACCCCTACTCATGTGCATGGAGTATCTTTTTCTTTCCCTTCATTTTCAGGTTATGTGTGTCCTTGAATCTGAAATGAGTCCCTGTAGGAAGCACCATATAGTTGAGTCTTAAAAAAAAAACTATTCAGACACTCTGTGTCTAGGGTTAGAGTGGCAGGGTTGACAGGTAAAAGTCAGGAGGCCAGGGGAGCCTGGGTTTCCCATAGACAAACGCTTTTTAAGAACAAGGCTGTCCCACATGAAACATGGGTGTAAATACCGCATCTGTGCTCAGGCGGGGACAGACACTGTGTGCTGTTCTTCCTGCGGCCACGCGATGTCGCCCCAGGACCTCCCAAGAGCTGGACCACAGGATGGGAGGCAGCTCACCCCCAGGCAGAGGCAGCTCTTCCCCCGTGAGGAAGTTACATAGAAAATTTTGTACCCAGGTGCAGGAAACAATGTATTCACCTGTCCAGCGGACCCCTATAACGCTCTCTCCCCAGGGTGGGGGAGGACTTATTACTACTTGGGGGGGTTCTTTAGAGAAGGCCTTCATTCGCTTCGGTCCTTTGACTACTGCTCGGTTCACTGAGCCCTGCAGAGTGGGTCTCAGGCCTGAGCAGGTGAGGAGGGGGCTCCTGGGGCGTCAGGCTGAGCCATCGACACAGCAGAGGCCTCTGCCCTCCCGACGGTCAGCCATCGGTAAAGAGCTTCTGAGCTGCACCCAGGAAGACGGGCATTTCCGTACTGAACAAATGCTCCTGTACAGTCATGTACCGCATGTTAGTTACTTTTCATCTTTGTGAAGGTGAAACGTGTTTTTTTGTTTGTTTGTTTGTTTGTTTGTTTTTGAGGTTCGCGGGCCTCTCACTGTTGTGGCCTCTCCCGTCGCGGAGCACAGGCTCCGGACGCGCAGGCTCAGCGGCCACGGCTCACGGGCCCAGCCGCTCCGCGGCACGCGGGATCCTCCCGGACCGGGGCGCGAACCCGCGGCGCCTGCATCGGCAGGCGGACTCCCAACCACTGCGCCACCAGGGAAGCCCTAAACATGTTTTAAAATCCTTTTCATGCTCCATGTTGGGGAACACGCCTGTAGACCCATTCTTAAGTACTTTCACTGCCTATACCCCTGTTTGAAATTCTAATACGTTTCTCTTCAGACAAATATACATATATGCACATCAACACACAATTTGGCATAGAAGTTTAAAGACTCCACATCAGACCCGATATCCATCTATGGCCCACAGGCTGCAGATTGAGAATTTACTAGAAGCAGAGGCACCAAGAAGAGGGAGAGAAAGGCACCCTTGCCCGTTCCCGTTTGCTGTGGGCGTCCTACGGGACTTGGTCGGGGGATCACGTGGGTTTTCACTCCTCTATCACCTGGAGCCAAATAACAATGAGAGCAAAGGAACATTTTTTTTTTAAGATAGTAAAATGCTAACTGATGTAGCTGAGCAAGGAAAATTGCAGGCTTGTCGAGAGGCCGACAAGTGAGAATATTCAGGACAGGGATTCGCTTGCGGTGAACATCCCATGCAGAAGAGCAAGTGTCAGCTACCAGGATCGCCCCCAGCGAGGCTTGTCCTCTACTAAACTACTGGCCACTGTGAACACCTGCATTGGTACAACGTAGTGATGGACAGAAGGATGCCCTTCTCTCCAAACTGACCTACACAGCCAATTCTAACAACTCCCAGAAGGCTCTGTGAGGAGCTGAACAAGCAATTCTGAAATGATATGGAAGCATAAAGTCCCAGGGATCACAATGGAAGGAGAGTCAGCCTCCCAGATGTGGAGCCTGGGCCCTGAGAGGCAGGGCTGGGTCGGGGGGGGCGGGCAGGCGAGGAGGCCAGAGACAGTGGGGACACGGCACCCGAAAGCCTTACAAATCTGGGACAATAATGCTGGCAGGTCATACAGGTGACATTTCTTATGTGTCGGGGATGCTCTAAGTGTCCTTTAGAAGTGCCTCACTGATGCTCACAACAGATCCCCGAGACGGGTAGTGGCTCCAAGCCCCTTTACAGGTGATGGAATCACGGCGGTCCTAGGCAGGCACTCAGAGCCACGACTCCGCAGCAGGATGCTCTCAGGGCCCTGGCTCCTGGAGAGGCAAGTGGGGTCACTGCCAGTGTCCACAACCAAGACAGTCAGTGAGGTGGGTACAGGCTTAGGCGGGCAAACTACAGACCAGCGGGAAGATGAACTCGGTTTATACAAAGAAGCGTGGCTGAATTTTCACAATATAATATACGGCAAGTAAAAGGAATGAAATAAAATGTTTAGCTCAACATGCACGTGAATCTAAAATGAAAACATCAGAAGCCACGCCGTGTGTTTCCAGGACATACACGCAGGCATGGGTATCTTTGAAGCGCATCAGTGTGGGTTCTTTCTTGGGGAGGAAGGGAAAATCAGAAGGGGGACCAGCCCGTCCTTAACAGGGAGACAGGATGGGAATAATGTAGACCACGTAAAGGAGAAAGAATTTTCAAAAGCAATTTTGTGACACCAGCTTTGGTGGCTAATCCCCTCGCTCCCTTGGGAGATACAAGAAGAATTAGGCTGGGGAGGGAGAAGACTGTGCAGTTTACAGCTTTCCGCTCAAGGCATCTGTTGATGGTCTCTGCTGTGATCGTCATTTGTGATTTACTCAATATTAATCCCCGTCTTACTGGGTTCCCACCAGTGCGTCTCCTATCACTCTTCTTTGATGTGAGTCAATCCCGATGGAATGGATCTTGTTATTGTTTTGTCAAGGGGCCTGGGGTGCTGGACTTCTGTTCTGTTTGGGACCGTTTGCCTATTTTCTTGTACTTGGATGATGTCGTGTCCACATGTACTGTTCTTGGGTCAGACTTTGTTTTCACCAGGTTTTTGAAGATATTGCTAATGTATCTTTGGGTTTAGGATGTTTCCAAAAGAGGTCTGAAGTCGGCCAGATGTCCACACCCTTCCGAACCCATGGCATGGGGACCGGGGAATTGTTGTTTTTCAACATTTTTTGAAACCTTGGAATTCTGCAGCATAGTCATTGTACATTTTAGTCTTGAGCATTTTGTATCCATTTTCCCCTGGAACATGTTATACTCTTTGGGGCTAAGCTTGCAGATTTTCCTTCAGGTCATGGAGAGTTTCTTACATTTAAAGAATACATTTCATGCTGGAAAGGGTATAGAGAAAAGGGAACCCTCTTGCACTGTTGGTGGGAATGTAAATTGATACAGCCACTATGGAGAACAGTAATGAGGTTCCTTAAGAAACTAAAAATAGAACTACCATACGACCCAGCAATCCCACTACTGGGCATATACCCTGAGAAAACCATAATTCAAAAAGAGTCATGTACCACAATGCTCATTGCAGCTCTGTTTACAATAGCCAGGACATGGAAGCAATCTAAGTGTCCATTGATGGATGAATGGACAAATAAGATACATATTGACTCACTGACACATATATACCATGGAATATTATGCAGTCGTAAAAAGAAATGAAATTGAGTTATTTGTAGTGAGGTGGATGGACCTAGAGTCTGTCATACAGAGTGAATGAAGTCAGAAAGAGAAAAGTAAATACCATATGCTAACACATATATATGGAATCTAAAATAAAAGGTTATGAAGAACCTCGGGGCAAGACAGGAATAAAGATGCAGACGTAGAGAATGGACTTGAGGACACAGTGAGGCGGAAGGGTAAGCTGGGACGAAGTGAGAGAGTGGCATGGACATCTATACACTACCAAACGTAAGGTAGATAGCAAGTGGGGAGCAACCGCATAGCACAGGGAGATCAGCTCGGTGCTCTGTGACCACCTAGAGGGGTGGGATAGGGAGGGTGGCAGGGAGACACAAGAGGGAGGGGATATGGGGATATATGTATACGTAGAGCTGATTCACTTTGTTATACAGCAGAAACTAACCCACCATTGTAAAGCAATTCTACGCCAATGAAGATGTTTAAAAAGAAAGAAAGAAAGAATACATTTCAGTTCTTCTTACTGAGGTCTTTACTGCTCGTACTAAGGCTGGGTCTTCTCTGCGCCCCCCGCCCCCCATCTGTTAGCCTCTCTCTGGTGGCGTAGTAGCTTTGCATTTTCACCTACACTGTGAACCTCTCAAGTCCTTTTTTTTTTTTTTTTCAGTGATGGCTATTCAATTTCTAGTCATCTCTGTCGTGCTCTGTGCTTTTTCTCTTCCACTGATTTTATCTATAATGATCTCTGATGGTCAGTTTTTGTCTATGGGTCTCCATGTGTCCCTTTTCAAACTTTTCTATAGTTTTATCATTTCTTCTGTGAGTCCTATTCAAATGATTCTGCCATATTTTGATTTGCTGTGTAACTCAACCATTTATAGGAAATGCACTTTTGTTTCCCAGATTATGTTTTCTTGTTTATTTGTTTGTTTGTTTTCCTCTGTGTTGGGTCTTCATTGCTGCGCATGGGCTTTCTCTAGTGGCAGCGAGCAGGGCCTACTCTTAGTTGAGGTGTGCGGGCTTCTCATTGCGTTGTCTTCTCTTGCTGCGGAGCACGGGCTCTAGGCGCACAGGCTCAGTGGTTGTAGCCCAGGGGCTTAGTAGCTCCGTGGCATGTGGGATCTTCCCGGACCAGGGCTTGAACCTGTGTCCCCTGCATTGGCAGGCAGATTCTTAACCACTGCGCCACCAGGGAAGTCCCCCCGGATTATGTTTTAATTTAGTTTTATTTATTTGTCTTTTCCTTCCTTTCCTTCCCTCTCTCCCTCCCTCCCTCCCTTCTCTCCTTCCCTCTCCTTTTTTCTATATTTTTTGGGTGTAATTATCAGGACATCTCTTTACCTTTCTCAGGTTTGGGCAGCCCTGTGTACACCCTCCACTTATGTTGAAACAAAATGAGAAATCTCTCATTTCCTCTCCCCAGTGTCTGCGGGCAAGGTTGCAAGCTCCCACTGGATGGTTGGTCGCCCACTGTCCTGTCCAGTTGGGGTGGCCTTGGGGTACGGCTTGGGGAGGGGAGCTTTGTGAGCTCCCAGGCCTGCTTCCACCTCCTAGTTCTTAGGACTTGATCCCACCTGGTGGGAAGGTGTAAACTGTCGTCCTGGGGCTGCCCAGGCTTCAGATGCAGGGAGTTTTGCTGGGGGCACATGCCGGGCCCTCATACGGGTCTTCTGAATTTCTGCCACCATCCGCCTCTCCACCCCCATTAGTAACGCGAATTAACTGAAATGACACCCGGTCTCACTTCTCCCCAACGGTACCGGCTTTTACTTCTCACATCCTCATCCTCATGCCGTCTAAGTGTGCTGGCCAGTCAAGTAAAAGTGAAAATGGCTTTTAAAAGCATCATAAACTAAACGACCACATAAACAGCAGTGGAAAGCAAACCACATTGTTTGAGCACGAGGAGTTTATGTCCTCCATACAGAAATAACTTTTTAAAGCAACAAAGAGAATTCAAAGACAACAAAATGTAAAGAAAGAAAATCACCCTCACTAAAAAGAAATTAAAGCAATAAATGAGATGCCCCTTTCCATCTGTGAAATTCATGGAGATTTTAAAAATAAATGGTAAAACTGTCATGAGGCTGTCTATATAGTAGCCAAGAATTATAAGCAAACTGATGTCCTGGAGAGGCCGAAAGGCAGAATTAACAAGTGCTCTCAGGTGTGTCAAGATGGGGTATGAATATAAAATATCCTTCTCAATTAAGCTTCTTTAATGACATGGATGAAAAGTCAGTAGAAAAGAACTATGCTTACATGGAGATCACAATTGAAAAGGAAATGTAGCTATAGAGGTGGCAAGATAAGACGGGGAGATGTTGATCAAAATGTTACCATTGGGCGCTGGGATCGTTGGTTATGTTAACGTCTTTCTTATATATTTGCACAATCATCCTGTATTTTAAGAGTCAGAAGTAATATAAAAATGTGTTGTTATATGTATAACTGATTCACTTTGATGTACACCTGAAACTAACACAGCACTGTAAGTCATCTATACTCCAGTAAAAATTAAAAAAAGAAAGAAAGGAAAAAATGTGTTGCTAATCATATTTCAGAGGCTGTGGCCCATTCAAGGGAAGGTGTCTTGGTTGGGGCCGGTGATCCTGCAGAAAACCCATCCTCTCGCCTGTCACCTGAGGAGCAGGTGATCAGGATACTTATAAGGTCCAGATGCAAGAGGGAAGTGGTAAAATTTAGAAAAATGAGAAAAGTTTCTAAGTGTTGGGTTGGGTCAACGAAAACCCTAAGCCCGGCAAACAGATAAGCACATCCCAGGAAGCATTGTAAACAGTCATCATGGCATGACCTGGCTCCAGCTGCTGAGTCCCCATTTGCTGCCAGCGCTAGATCTGAGGCTCTGGCCGAGGACCTCAGCTGGCCTGTGCCGATGCCCAGCCCGCTGTCCCAGGCTCTTTCTCTCCCCCTCCCCATGATTTCACTCAGGGACTTCGTTGCCTCTGTGCCCAAGCTTCTGAGACACATCATCAGAATGGAGAGGACCCGGAATCCCTTCTCACCCACTGGGCCTCCTTCCAGCTCTTCACCTACATCTTCCCCCAGACCTTCCCGTTCTGCCCCCACCTCATTTACAACCCGAACTGGCCCACAGAGGCCCCGGGGGCCACTCAGACCCCGAGAGCTGCCCCTTCTCAGGATGCCTCAGGGTCTCTGTGTGTCAAGACCTCATTCTGGGTTCACCATCACACAGATGTGAAGACCTGGCAACAGCAGGACAGTCACAGAATTGCAGCCTCTCCCACGTAACAGAAACGGGCCCAGCTTGCTGAATGAAAGCACTGCAAAGCAAATCCAACATCGCATTTACACAGCGACACGTCCTGGCAATAGAGGATGTGTATCAAGAATGTAAATGTGCTTAATACTGATAAACGTACGAGAATATACTACACTGCATGGCTAGAAGAGGAAAAACCCAACAGCTACGTCCACCGCCCTGAGAAGGTATTGATCAAAGTCACCGATACTTGATATGTAACAATGAAACACCAATGGGGTAATTCCTTAACATGATATAAACACTCGTGCACACACAATTCATGTGTCTCTGTGAACACGCACATCCCCGTGTCTAGAATGTACTCTCAGCGTCGTCCCTGGAGTGAGGACGGCTGTGTGGACGAGCACAGCTTATACCAAGGAGGTCGGGGCTCTGCCATCAGAGCCTGGGGACCGGGTAGGGCTGAGCTGGGGAAGGGGGTGTCATGCCCGGGCTGGGGGCTCTCCGTCCGACCCCCAGTGTTTCTTCTGCTCCCCGGACCCCCCGCCTCCTTGTGAGCCCTCACTCGGGCCCCATGAGGGCTTCTTGAATCAAACAGATCCACAGCTGCCCCTTCTTGAGTCTCCTTCCTGGACTGAGAGATATCAGTAAATTCTGGGAAGAAAGAAGGAATGTAACTAGGTATCTTGTAGATCGTGTGTGTGTCTCTGGGCTTGTGAAAAAAGCAGGACTTTCTGTTCCCTTGATTCGAAAAGCACTAGATACAGATCCTCTGGTGTTCACACTTTTTTAATAGATATAAGAGACACTTATGAGAATGTAAAGGAGAGCCTGCGACTAAATGCACCTTAGGGTCATTGCTTTTTCAAAGCCGTGATGAGAGTATGCGTTCCACCTGTGTTCTCTTCGCTCCCCTGACTTGGAGCGTCACAGCCAAGGCCCGGGTGTGAGCCCCACGCCCTGCACAGCTGTCAGCAGTGTGAACCACCTGTGTGCCTCATTTTCCTTTCTTCTCACATAAATGCCCACGTTTAGCCTCACCAGGGCCCAGGTAAGCCAGCACCCCCTGCCCTCTTGCTGGGCCTGTCATCTGGCAGATGCCATGTTTCTGTCATCCCACTGCCTCTCTCCTCCTCAGGCTGGAGCCCAGAAAACAGGGAGGGAGGTGGTGGAGTCAGAAGTCATGATGATCACCTTTATTTTCTCACCAGGCCAACCGTGCATTGGGAAAAAAAGAGTTGTCGTGTAATCAAGAAAAAAGAAACACAAATTTCCAACACAGGGAAAGAAAAGGGAGACGTCGTTTCAGACCCCACAAACATCAGGAAGGTTATGAAAGGATTTGACAGTGGCTATAAATGGATAAACTCCTTGAAATCTAAATTTCTACAGAGTCAATAAAGAAGAAATAGAAAATCTGAATCATTCTATGTCTGCTAAGTACACTGAATCCATTACTAAAGCTTTCCCACAAAGAAAACCCCAGACCCAGATGGCTTCATCAGTGAATTCCAGAAACAAAAACGGAGAGAGTACTAATTTTACATACATTTTTCTGGAGATAAACAAAGTAGACGATTTTTGAACTTTTTACGAGGTTAGCATAACTATGATACCCCAAACCTTCAAGGCCGTTATGGGAAAGAAAAATGTAAAACCAATCTCGGTCATGAACATAGATGCAAAACTACTTAACAGAATACATGTTAATTAAGTGTAACAACATTTTAAGAGATAATATATTATGATCAAGTGGAATTGATTCCAGGTTGGAATTGATTCCAGGTTTGCAAGGGTGGTTTATCATTCAAAAACCATCAATATAATTCATTACAAAACAGAAAAAAAGAGGAAGATTCATTTGATCATCTCTTTTGAGGCAGACAAATATTTGACAAGATTCCACAGCAATCCTAACAACAGGGTTTCTCAGTCTCAGGCTGCTGGCATCTGGGGTAGAGAATTCTTTGTTGTGGGGACTGTCCTGTGCATTGGATGATATTTAGAAGCATCCTTCTCGTCTACTCATGAGAGGCCAGCAGCACCACACACCTTAAGTCATGACAACCACAAATGTCTCCAGATTTTGCCAAATGTCCTCAGAGGGCAAAACTGCTCCCAGTTGAGAACCACAGCATAATAAAAATTTTAGCAAACTGTGACTAGAAGTAAACATTCCTATCTGATTTTTGAAATGTATAAAACTTACAGCAAACACTAAACTAAATTCTAACAAATATATGCTACTGGATAAAGAAATAAAAGTATGAAAAAAACCCTAAATCCTGAAATACTAAACATTGTACCCTAAAATCATGAACAAAACCTGGTAGCACCTGATCTCTAGGTCAATTAAACACTGACTTGGGGAACCCAGTCTGTTCAATGAGGCAAGAAAAAGAAATAACCAATAACAATAAATATTGGAAAGGAGAAAATAAAATGGCTGTAATTCATAAATAACATGATTTTTGAATGTATGAGGTTCAAAGAAATCTATTATAATCAATCAGTTAACATAGCAAGATAGATGGATACAAGATCAATATAAGAAGTAATTGTGGGCTTCCCTGGTGGCGCAGTGGTTGAGAGTCCGCCTGCCGATGCAGGGGACGCAGGTTCGTGCCCCGGTCCGGGAAAATCCCACGTGCCGCGGAGCGGCTGGGCCTGTGAGCCATGGCCGCTGAGCCTGCGCGTCCGGAGCCTGTGCTCCGCAACGGGAGAGGCCACGACAGTGAGAGGCCCGCGTACCGCAAAAAAAAAAAAAAAAAAAATTATCGTGTTTTGCTAACGAGCTACGATAACATAAAAGATGAAATTTAGAATATATCATTAACAAGGGAATTTAAGAAAATAATGACCTAGGTATAAAACGAAAGAAAGAACTAATGAAAATTGCGACTTTTTTTTGTTTTATAAAAGGCTCCTATAACTTTTTTAAAATTTTTTAATTTTTAAAATTTTAATTAATTAATTTATTTATTTATGGCTGTGTTGGGTCTTCGTTTCTGTGCGAGGGCTTTCTCTAGTTGGGGTGAGCAGGGGCCACTGTTCATCGCGGTGCGCGGGTCTCTCACTATCGCGGCCTCTCTTGTTGCGGAGCACGGGCTCCAGACGCGCAGGCTCAGTAATTGTGGCTCACGGGCCCAGTTGCTCCGCGGCATGTGGGATCTTCCCAGAGCAGGGGGCGAACCCGTGTCCCCTGCATTTGCAGGCAGACTCCCAACCACTGTACCACCAGGGAAGCCCACGACATATTTTTGAGGGAGGTTAAAGAAGATGTAGGTAAACAAAGCCAAATATTATGTTTGTAGGTTTGAAAAGCCAACATTATAAAGATGTCAATTCTTCCAAGGTTTACATGTAGGATCAACGTCACCCATATCAAAATCTCAGAAGGCTCACTTTGTTTAAATTGATAAGCTGACTGTAAAATGTATGTGGAGGGACTTCCCTGGTGGTCCAGTGGTTAAGACTTCACCTTCCAATGCAGGGGGTGCGGGATCGATCCCTGGTCAGGGAGCTAAGATCCCACATGCCTCGCAGCCAAGAATCCAAAAACATAGAACAGAAGCAGTATTGTAACAAATTCAATAAAGACTTAAAAAAAAATGGTCCACATCCCCCCCCCCCCAAAAAGAGGAACCCAGGCCATCTTGAGGATCAAAGCTGGAGGATTTACTTGCCAGACATCCAAAGTTAGTGTGAAGGTAGAGCTTAAGAGAAACGGATTGAAGAAAGACGGGGGTGGGTGGGGGGGTGGGGGGGGTGGAGGTGGGGTGAATGATGGAGCAGCACACCGCCCTGTCCACAGGAGCGTCTGTGCTGTGTCGGCCTTATTCTACACCTGTGCTCTGCCCAGTATGGTGCACACTAGCCCACCATTGGCTGTTGAGTCTTTGAATAGTAACCAAAGAGACTGAAGAACCGAATTTTTAATTCTGTTTATTTATAATTACTAATAATTTTAAATATCCATAGGTGGCTAATGGCCACTGCACTGCACAGCACACTTACGAAGAGTCCAGAAATGGTCCCACGTCTTATACGATAACCGTATTTATAACGAAGGTGACTATAACCAAGGTTGCTTTAGTGCAACATGGAAAGGGTCATTTTTTCGATAAATGGCTTGAGATAAATAGACTATCCCTATAAAGAAAAAAAAAGGAGCTTGCCTCTTACCTCACACCATACACAAAAGTCAATTTCAGATACATTGCATTTCTAAATGTGAAAGATTAAAAATAATAACACTTTTATAGGAAACCTAGGAGGACAACTTTACGATGATCCATGTTCTCTTAAAGGGTAAAAATATAATAGTTTGGGATATCTAAAATTTAAGAAATCTGTCATTAAAAAGAAACCATTAAGAAAATGAAAAGGCAAACCAGAAGGGCTGGAGAAGGTGTCAAAAAGGCACATATTTGTCAAAGAACTAGTAGCAGAGGCTACTATGAATCATTTAAATATAATAATAATAACCTCTGTGAATAATTTTAAAGAGACAAATAATCCAATGGAAAAACACACAGAAGATTTTAACAGACACCTCACAAAAGGGACAGCCAAATGGCTAATAAGCATAGTGAAAGCTGCTCAGATTCTCAGTTAGCAGAAAAATACAAAATTATAGTCACAATATGATACCACTATACACATGTAAGAACAGCTAAAATGAAAATGACAAAATGCTAAATGATGGCCAGGCTGTGAGGTCAGCTGCAACTTTCACATGCTGTGGAAGAACCAAAACTTGGCTCAAATCATTTTCGAAAGCTATTTCCTCACGACCCAGCAAATCCCCCTGATTATTTTACACCCAACAGAAGTGAATGGTGATGTTAACCAAAAAGTCAGATACAAAAATCTTCAAAGGCACTTTATCCCAAACAGCCCAGAACTGGAAACATTTCAAATGTCCATAAACTACAGAGCAGATAAGTAAATTGTGTATTTGTCCAGTGGAACCCTTGGTGACAAGGAAAAGATGAACTGCCACATGTGACAACACAGACCTAAATGTTGAGTGGGTCAGCCTCCAAAGAGTACATCCTTATAAGTCCATCTCTACTTATGCTTGTCCAAAGAAAGGTGCCACTCACCTCTGGTGACACGGGCCAGGATGGTGTTTGGGTCTGAAGGCTTTCTATGAGAGGAGACGCGTGGGGGCCTTTTAATCACACTAGCAATTTCAGCAGAAAGATTGAAATGATAAGAAAGAAGAAAATTGAAACGCTAGAAATTGAAAACACAGTAACAGAACTTTATGCCTTCAAAAGGGCTCATCAGGAGACTTGACAGAGCTGAGGAAAGAATCTGAACTTAAAGATAGGGCCACAGAAATACATAAACTGAAATGCAAAGAGAAAAAAGAGTGAAAAGAAATTAACAGAGCACCCAAAAGCCATGTGACAAAGGAAAAGTGTCAGAAATGGGAAAAAAAAGGAAGGCAAAAATGTATTTTCCTTATTTTTCATTGTTCTACTAGATCACGGACTGTTGAAAACACTAATGATCACGATGAGTTGGATGCTTACGGTGCATGTGGATGTGGGATGTTGATCACCATGGCAACAGACACAGGAGGGAGGAATTGGGAAAATGAGGTCTTACCCCATACAGGAAGCAGTGTGATTCTATTTGTTGTGGACTCACATTATTAGAAGTGTGCATTTTTATATATGTGGAACCTGGAAAAAATGGTACAGATGAACCGGTTTGCAGGGCAGAAATAGAGACACAGATGTAGAGAACAAACATATGGACACCAAGGGGGGAAAGTGCTGGGGGTGGTGGTGGTGGGATGAATTGGGAGATTGGGATTGACATGTATACACTAATATGTATAAAATCATTAACTAATAAGAACCTGCTGTATAAAAAAATAAATAACATAAAATTCAAAAGAAAAATGAAGTGTGCATTTTTAAGTGAAACTGTAAGTGTTCACTGTCTCTCAATGGCTTTTTCCCCAGTGCCCTTCTGTTACCGAGCCCAAGCTCGTACCACTGACCGCACGACAGGCCAGTGAGTTGAGAGACAGGGTCTTGGGGAAGGAATAGTGACTTTATTCGGAAGCCAGCAGACCAAGAAGATGGCGGACTAATGTCCTAAAGAACCATCTTAATTCGGGGTAGAATTCGGGCTTCTTTTGTGCGAAGGGGAAAGGGGAAGCAGGAGGATCTGAGATTAGAGGGTGAAGGCAGATTGCAGACTTCTCGGAGCCGCCTGGCCTTCAAGGAAGCGTAGCATTACTTCGTTCTCCTGCTAGCTCACGCGGGCTGGATCACAAGGCGCCTGCAAATCCTCAAGTCCTTAGCAGTTATTTTTACTTTACAGTCTTATCTCTGCTTATTTGCAAGGTTTCCAGGCTGAAAGCGAACTTATCTACAACAAGTAATAGCCATAAGTAACCCAGGACCGTGGGATGGGAACGTTCTTCAGGGAACTTAATGGGCTATTTGGGAACAAACAACATTTCTCTACTGTTTAACTCTTGGCGTTCCGGAGGCGAAAGTGATGGACTACATGGGCCGAAGAATGAGGTGTGGGGGGGTGTGATTTCAATGTGCTCTTAGCTCTGCCCTTCCTCTGTCACAAGTCCCCTTAAAAGTTTGCATTTCATAGAATCCACGGGGAGTTTTAAATATTACATATCTACTCATCACATCAAAATGATGGGAGGTGACATTAAAATATTCAAATCGGATTGATGTGATGTTGAGGAAAATAGACAATTGGTCAAGCCGTAGTCGGAGACAGTGGGTGTTTTTCATTAATCACGAAGACTATTAATTTTGAAGCAAAGTTTCAGTGTTGGCAAATGAGAGCCTGCAATAGTGGTGTGTATCTGTGTGTATGTAGAGAATGGAAATTCAGTGAGTGTGTTAATGGTGATGTCTCTCTTGTACAAAAGAATCATCATTTCATATAATTCTCTTTAAGGCAGGGGATGCGTTTCAAGCTGTGTTTTTCCTAATGTTTCTTCTTATGCATTTCCCACCATGAGACCAGAGCAGGGATTTGGAAAAAGGCAACCAGTTCATCCTCCTGACCCCCCCACCCCCAGCAGCCACCCC
>NW_006792775.1:1229111-1248773 GCF_000442215.2 Lipotes vexillifer
CCCCCCCCCCCCAGTGGCCTCGGATCTGCCCAGAGGCTGTAAAGCCCCGAGGAATGTTCCCAGCAGACGCATTTCAGCGGCCATCAGCACTGATCTGTAAAGGCCCAAATACCTTTCGATAAACTGACTTTGGGAACTTCGTATCTTCAAACATTTCTGTCTTTGGTGAAAATATTTCAAATCCAGCTCATCTTAAGAACTAATCTCTTCCACAGCTGCTGCTTGAAGATAAGGCCGGCTGTCCAGAGAGGCGCTGTCTGCGGGCCGTGGAAGAAAGCATTCCCTGGGAACGCAGCGGGGGTGGCTGCGTGCGCAGCCTGGCTGGACAGTGTGCCCTTGGTCTCAGAGAAACAGTCACGTCCGCAGTGGGAGACACAGTTCTGCTAGGAGTGGGTGACGTTCGGGAATCTTTCATTTTTGAGTGGAAAAGCATCACAGATGACCCTCTTTTAGCTTGAGATTCTGGCTGCCTTTACAATGGTAGAAAAATACACATCACTTGAGTTTTCCAATCCCATGTAACTCAGAAACATGGAAAATGAGGGTAAACCCACACCTCATTCAATAACTCAGAGTCCCGGTGATGACTGGGGCCTGAGTCCTGCAATTGTGCTGCGATTATGGGATGTCTGACCGCCCTCAGCAACCTTCCAGCCCGACCTCACAGGCCTGGTGCAAACAGCCGCCGGCGTCTGCAGGGACCGGCGCTCAGGCACCCCTGCGCCCTCTGGCGGATGAGATGCCCAGGGTGGCGGCTCCTAGTGGACCAAGAACTGGACGCAAGAAAGCAGCTGCCTCCGTTTAGGGCTGCAGCCAGAGGACCTGGGCAGGGGTGGGATGTGATTTCCCGTGTACCAGGCGATATCCATGGTTTACAGTTGTGACCAAACCCACCAGGGCCATGCTTGCTGTCCCCAGAAATGTGTGGCCGGCTGTGGGGCTATAGCCCTGAGCTGCTCCCCTCACTCCAGGGAGGAACACTTATCCCACACTTTCTGCCTCATCATCTGTGACCTCGCCCACCTTCCACCATCTGCAGACCCAGGCGGGAAAAGGGATGAAAACGCGTGTCTCCCTGGGCTGGACCCCCGCTTAGGGCAGTCTTGCACTTAGGGACGAGGGTCTGGGCTAAGGCTCCTTCCGCCTTCAGATTCCCAGGGACAGTGGAGGAATTATCAAGCCAGAGAGCCAAGAAGAAAGCATTGCACGTGATACCTTTCAGTAATAATAATAAGACCTCAAGACTGTCTTAACATTTAAGTGATCAGCAGAATTCCAGGTGGTGACAGAAAGACAGGAAATACCGTCGGCTGAAGCTCTTTTCTAATAAGACGCACCGGTTTCAAGACGAGCTTGCCTACCGCTGTCTGCTCATGCATCTCTTGTTTTCTGAGGAATTAGATCAAAGTATGTGGTTCACTTAGGGTCTCCTAGGTGACACTGGGTCAGGAAAGATGACGCTTTTTCTGGTTTTGTCAGCAGAGAGCTCATAGTTCAGAAAAATCACCCAAATCACAAAGTTAAAAAATTATAGGGCTTCCCTTGTGGCACAGTGGTTGAGAGTCTGCCTGCCGATGCAGGGGACACGGGTTCGTGCCCCGGTCCGGGAGGATCCCACATGCCGCGGAGCTGCTGTGCCCGTGAGCCATGGCCACTGAGCCTGTGCGTCCGGAGCCTGTGCTCCGCAACGGGAGAGGCCACAACAGTGAGAGGCCTGCGTATGGCAAAAAATATATATATAGAGAGAGAGTTACCGTTGGCCACTGGGTTTGTCTGCAAGGGGTCAGGTGGGGGCATTCAGTGGTGCTCAATAACTGTATGTGGATAGATTGACTGGTGAGTTGCCGATTGAATGAGCCTGTGGATTAAGGAGCATTTCCAAGTCCCACAGGCCTTCCAGCCTCACCAGACCAAGGACATGAGAGGGGCATGGAACTCCTTACACCCACTCCTGGCTCCGGCCAAGCCCGGCTCTAGTCGGCAGTGGACTTTTTACCATTGTTTCCTGGGATGCATGTGTATCAGTCAGAGTTCTCCAGAGATGACCCCTTGCACCACTAGGGTGTGTATATATCCTATTGGTTTTCTCTCTCTGTAAGATTTAGTCTAAGGAATTGGTCCGTGCAGTTGGAACGGGGCACATCTGAACTCGGTGGGCAGGTGGGCAGGCAGGAAACCCAAGCAGGCTTCCTGTGTTGCAGTCTTGAGTTTGAAATCTTCCTTTTCTGGGAAACCTCAATCTTTGTGCTTAAAGCCTTCAACTGATTGGGTGGGGCTCACCCAATGGCTGGTGATCTGCTTTACTCCAAGTCTTCTGATTTAAATGTTAATCTCATCTAAAAATACCTTCAAGGAAATATCTAGACTGGTGTTTAACTAAACAGCTGGTCAGCAAGGCCCCGCCGAGTTGACACGCAAAATTAACCATTGTAATAGGCATACAAGATACTCTTGAAATGGCTTGCTCTCTTCTCCTGAAAACTGGAGGGCTGTCTTCATGGTTCGAGGACTTTGACATTGTATGATATCACCTGTGATGAACCAGGTGGTTGCTAGAACTGGTTTGCCCCTCGCACCATAAATGGTCTCACGGTTTCAAAAGCGGGAAGCATTCAGAAGACACAAGAGCAGATCTTTGTGGGTGCCCCCCTCCCCACAACGTCCTGGACAGACTGCGCCAAGATCAAGTTCATCCACCCCATGGCGGATGTTCTGGATGAGGCTGTTGTGATGATAGACACCCCTGGCTGCTTTTCCAAGAGAGCTTTTAGGAGCTTTAACTCTTTCCTGTTGATTTCAGTAAAAGCTCCTGCATTTGGTCGAGTAATTAAAGAAAGAGTCTCTCTGTGCCCGAGTCTTGGGCTCTGATATGTTCTTTTCTGACCAGGAAGGGGACTGGTGGAATGTGCAGAGATGGCCACCAGATGGCACTGTTGCCCGACAGAAAGCACGGAGTGGCCGGCGGGGATGGAGCCCCTTCCAGGAGCCGAGAGAAGAGAAGTGAACGCCCGCCCCCACGCAGCAGAGATGTCTGAGTCCTGGAGGGGCCAACCCCACAGAGAGCTGCGGGGCACCGAGGGCAGCTGCTTTCGGGGAGCTGCCACTTGGCCTTCCCTTTGGAGATAAAACTTTGTTTGGCTCTGCGTCCCTTTAAAGCCCGGGACACCAGAGAAAATTGAACCCTTTTCCTGTGGGCTCATCATTTGCATTCCGTGTGCAAGTCAGGCAGCATCGTCTCAGAAACCACCCAGCCGGAGCCTCCCTGCCCCAGATTCTGGAGCAGAGCCACGTGCACTTCTGCTGCGGTTTTTATCCTCCCCAAACACCTGCTGCGGCGAGACCTTCTGGTGCTCACGGGGCCCTTTTTCCTCAACCCCAGCCTCCCCTGAGGTCAGGTGGGGCCTGGTGCTCAGGGAAAGGGAGTGGGCAGGAGTGATGCCCCCTCCGGCCCAGCCCCTTGGCATTCCCCTTTCTCTGCCTCTTTCTCCTATGTGATTGGAGGTGAGAGACTCCCCCAGGCCAGGACATGTGAGGAAGGAGCCAGGTCCCCGAGCCTCTGCTGGGAGGGGTCTCTCCCACGAGCTTTGTAACTGCCCCTGATTTGTGCCCTGAACAAGCAGATTGTAGCAGGTGCTGTGAGCTCCCACCTGCGCAGTTCTGGGCCACTTCCGGTCACCTGTGGACCCCAGTGTGGGAGCGGGGGACTGTGGTGGGTTAACTCCCTTCCAGGGGTAACCTGAGCCAATGAAGGACACATGAAGGGCAGGAGTAGAGAGGCAGACCCAGGGATGGTCCCCAGGGGCTCCTGCAGCCACGCGCACAGTGTCTGCCTCACCCCCTCACCCCGTGTTCTCCCTGAACCAAGACCTGTTGAGTCCGTGTCTCAGAGTGTGATTTGGAGGAGAAACAGATGAAGATACCTCCCTTGATTTCAGGCCTCATCTGACGCACAGCAGAGCTTGGGTTACCCCGACTGTATCCTAGAGAGCATCCGGGACCGGGGCCGGGGAGTGATGCGGTCACTGGTCCCGTGGGTCACGCTCTTACTCGATTGGGAGCTCCCTCCGAGGCTGGGTCTGCCTGCCCCCTGCCCCCTGGTGGAGTAGGTTTGTTGGGTGGGACCAGGCCCCGGTGGGCATTTGGAGTCCCTTAGCCACTTGGTGTCGCATGACCAAGGCTTTATTTTCCCATCAAAATACAGGAGAAAGCAGGGATTTTATTTTTTGTTTAAAAAGGGAAGAGTTCCTTGCTCCTCTGTGGCTTTCTGGAGCCTCCTTGTGGGCCCTCAATCGGCCCACGGCATCTGGAGCACACGTGACGCCCAGAGCGGAGCTGCTGGGCCGCTGGGATCTTTGCCCACCTTGGTCTCACTCGGGGCTGAGCGTCTTGGGTCTCCTGGTAAATGGGTCACAGCCACAGAGCGAATGCCGCTTGGGTCACGCCCAATGGTCTAGAAGGCCCCCCAGTCGCTGTGTACTTTTCTCGGTGGCAGTGAGTGTAGGGGACAGCCACCTCCCCTGCACTTTGGAGCAGCCTGGACATGTCCGGAGGTGTCCCCTCCTGGGCTTCACTGAATTCACCTCCCGCTTTCTGGAAGGCGAGGGTCTCACCGAGGCCCCCAGCTCAGCTGCCTCCTCTCTCTGGCCCCGTCAGCAGGGTGTCTTCTGAGTGCGGGTGGCGTGGTACCCTGACATGTGGTGCCAGCAGGGTCCCCGCAGACCCACGACAGAGCCGGGGTGCCTAGTGTTGGCGGCGTTCACAGAAAGACACAGGTGAGTGTGCGTGGCTGCAGGCAGACGCTGGCCAGATCTCGGCTCTGCGTGGAAGCCGGAGGCCGCGGTGACTTGGTCGGGGAGGCAGGTGGCCCGGGTGGTGGCTGCTCTCAGGGTCCTGATCTGACGGAGCTGCTTTGTTCTTCTCTGAACCCGAGCTGGGACTGTGCACGGTCAGGACCGGAGGGTTTCACGGATCTGGAGAGTGACCTCAGGGCCTTTCAGTCCCCACCGATGGACTGGGTCCTGCGGGCTAGTGACCTTTGGGCCTACATGCTCCTCGGGGAACCCGCTCCAGCCTCCTCTTGCTGGGAGTCCAGTGACCGAGGGGACAATTGCAGGACGGAGGCAAAACCCCTGCCAGGCCTGCCCTGACTTGGGTTTGGGCTGGAATCCCGTTACTCACCTGCTTCCCACACCCTCCAGCTCGGCTCTGACTGGCGTGTGGCCACGGCATTCTTCATCCTCGTAGATCCAATGTCAACAGGCCCTGAGAGACCGGAGCTGAGTCGTACCCGTGGAAGGCCACGGGGGTTGGGGCAAGGCACCTCCTCTGAGGGAATGCTGGTTGGGTCCTCACTCAGGAAACTGGCCTCCGATGTGGTCAAGATGCTGAGAAGGTCTGGAAATGAGGGAGGGGAGCGGATGTCCCACTCACCCGACTTCAGCTGCCAGGAGACAGGAAGGCTCGGGCTTCTCCGTTCTGGCAGAGGAAACAAGTGCATCCTCCAAACTGTACCCGTCGGGGCATCCGCTCCAGAGGGAGTCGGTGCCGCTGGAAAACCTCATGAGATAACGGATCCTCTCTACACACACCCATGAAGCACCTGATAAAACTCAACCACCCCTTGTTACAAAAGCCCACGTCAAACAAAGATGGAAAGAGAAGGCTTACGTGGGGAAAACATTACTTTTCAAAAGCCAGTGAGGACCAGAACTTTAAAATGCGGACCCCAAACCGTCGCCACTAAAGGAAGGTTCAGAGACCCCCCCCCCACCCCATGCCACCAGTGTTACTTGTTGTGGTGCTGGTGGGGCCGGGCTGCGGGGGTGGAAAACAGAAGACTCAGGAGAGAAACGCAGTCGGAAACCTGGGTGGGGGGCAGGTACCTGCGGGACCCCTTGTTTGCCGTTGACAAATCACTGGGGAGAGAGTTTGAGCTCGCTGCACCCATTGGGGCTGCTCAAGTCTGAGGGGTCTCCCGGGTGCGGGACTTTCAGTGGGAAAGGGGACGAATCCTGGGCAAACTGGGATGAACGGGCTGTGCTCCTGGCTGTGACTGATGGCCCCCTGCTTCCTCCCCGACCCGGGATGAGTGATGGATCTCATCTGTAGTTTTCCTCTGCATTGGTACGACTATTGCTGGTCCTTTCACATGCGCTCCGGCCATCAGTGTTTCCTCTTCTATACGAATTTTTCATTTACATTATTTGTCCATATTTCTACTAGTCTTTTTGTTTTTGTCTTTTGCATTTGAATTGCAAATATCCTTTGTCTCTTCAAGCCCCCTTTGGACCTTAGCTTTAATTGAAACATGTCAGCACGGAGATATTCATAAACAAGGATGTCTACCGTGGCATTATGTGTCATGGAAACTGCAAAACAATACACAACAAATGATCTGGAAATAATATGATTTTCCACCAACAGGGTGACTGTTTAATACATGATGATACAACTCAGCTATGGAATATTATGCAACTATTTGTAAAGAATGAGTTAAATATACAAATGTGACCTTAAAATATTCCTGTTTTAGAAATAAAAAAAGATCTCTGTCTGTCTGTGTTCACATGAGCACAGAAAGCTGAAAATGTGTTCATTTTGACAATGTGGTATTGGAATTAGAGGGAGTTGGGGGGAAGTTTTCACTTTTAATTTATTTACCGCTATATTGTTTGCCTAGTAACAAAAGTCAGATTTTTGTTTTTTATATCTAAAGGAATGTACGAATTAAAGAAAACTTGTAAGGATGCAGAACGACACGCATATTGCAATCCTTTTATTTAAATAAAAACAACTGTTAGGGAATTAGAGACAAAGTTTTTGACTTCAATTTTTCGAAAAGAGGTGAATTAGCGAAGATAAAAGCATAAAATAAAGAAATAGAAAAGAAGGGGGAAAAACGAAACAACTCAACAGACCTGATGTTTGGTCTTTGACTAGATCTTGGCAAATCAGACCAAGAAAGCAAAGAGGCAGTGTTGGCTGGGTGGATGCTTGTGTGCGCCTGGCCTGGAGCACAGCCCTTGTCCATCTGGGGAAGACAGTGTTTATATGTGAAGTGGCAGAGAGAACAAGGAAAAATACACAAAACCCCAAACCCACGGCTTCACCTGACATCACCAATGACACAAGCGGCTGAACTATGGAATAACCAGAAATAAGTTGAACAAAAAAGGTTTAGATCCACATGCCTTAAACTATAAAATTGAGTTAACTAACTTTATTTAATAATAAAATATGGGCCAGAAAGGAGACACCATCCATCCATCTGTCCTGGGGCACGTGACATTGTGGTGACCCGTCACCCCACACCCCAAGCGTGTGTTCATACAGCCCCACGAGAAGACGCGCGCTCAGCCCAGCAGCACCGGCCTCCGTGGAGGCTTTTAGCTTTTCTTCTAAGTACAGCGGGGAGCCAGCGGGGCTTTTGCAGAGGGGGTGAGAGGGGATGGTTTGTGTTTTTTAGAGACCACTGTCGCTGCTCTGTGATGACAGGTTGTCAGACAGAAAGAAGAATGGAAGGGACGGGCCAGGTTCTGAGAATAAAGCTTCAGGCACATAAATGATGGAGGCTGGGATGGGGCCCGAGGGGGGCTGTCAGCCATGACTTCAAGATGTGCACGGGCTGGAAATGACGGCTCTGTTGATGAATGGGGTGTGGGGTCGAAGGAAGAGCCAGTCCCCAGCACGATGCCCAGGTTTCTTCCCAGGAGCCGTGGCTCTCCCCCAGTTGGGGCGATGGGGCTCCGGGGCAGCCCTGTGTGGATGGGCAGGTGCCCGCGACCAGCCGTGCGGCGTCCAGTAGGTAGCGGATCACAAAAGCATGTGTGGGAGCACGGCTATGGGGGAGGGTCACGCCGGGAATTTCTTGCCTACAGATGTCAAATAAAGAAGTTGGGGGAAGGAGAGGCAGAGAGAAGAAAACAAGAGAAGGGGGAGAGGAGGCCGCTGGGAACTTAGCCTCGAGGAGACAGCAGCAGCCGCTGCAGGAGGACCAGGCAGGGCTGGGAAGGAGGCTGAAGGTGGGGACAGGAGCCCTTTGGGAGGAGGGTGGTGAGCTTGAGGACTGTGCCGGGCACCCGGGAGACAGGACCCCAGTGTGTCACTGAGTTTGTTTGAAAGATCCTGATGGCTGAGCCAGGTGTTGGGTGAGACACAGCACCCTACTCAGAGCAGACAGGTCAGCCTGCTACTGTCTCGGGATGCAAATAACCACACTTGCCTCAGCCAGTATGCTCTGGCTGCAGGCATCACCCAGGCAGCTGCCACGGTCCACAAAGAGGAACTGCCCCAAGCCAGGCTCCATCCACCCTGGGTCACAGACAGAGGCCACATGACTCCCAGCACGGCGCACGCAGTGTGGACATCAGCACGCTTGCATTGGTTCCCTACGACCCAGAGTGCCCAGCAGGGATGGAGGGGCATAATGACCACAGGCCCAGATGACACTTGCACGGCCAGCAATATCTTAGCCAGTAGCAAACATGGCAGCAAGCAGTAAATATTGCCACAAGTAGCAAACGTGGTAGCAAGAGGCAAACCGTGCAGGGAGCCCCCGCCACACACACACACACACACACACCCGTGCAAGCTCAGCCCCCTCCCCTGGGAGCAGCTGCAGGGTGGTCACGCTGCGGGCGCCTTCACCGCTTCGTTGCCTGAGCGGCCGGCTATGGGGGGGCGTCAGCGTGGGGTGAGGGTGCGGATCCGGGGCGCACAGCGGGCCGGGCCCTGGATGCTCGGGGCCTTGCTCACGTCTCTCCCGCACCAACCAAGGCTGCGGGACCGGAACAGAGACAAGCTGAGCAAGAGCCCCCGTGCTGTCCTTCGCTGAGCCGCAGGGCCGCTGGGCCCCGCTGCCCTGCAGGTGGCGGGAGCGGGCGCTGGGCTGCGGCCGGGAGGCTCCTCCCTGCTCCGGGCAGGGCTGGGCGGGGCTGCAGGGCAGCGGGGAGGAGCCGGGCCCCCGGCAGGGTGGCAGCTTCTCCTACACAGTCCAGGGCCACGCGGCCTCCACCCCGCACGTTAGTTAGGAAACCTGCCTAAAACCTTCCTCTGGGATAAAGCCCTCTGCCTTGGCACCAGTAGCCGTGATCTGACCAGGAGCCACTGGTGACAGCCCTTCATTCCCTGCTGTCGGAGTTCCATGACCCGCCCTCTGTGTGAGCCCAAAGGAGGGGCTCCGTGAACAGACTCCCCTTCTGTAAAGATGCAGAGGTTTCTGTGTCAGCCAGGACGCGCGGGGTGCGGGACGGCGATTACATAACTGAGCCACTACATGGACATGCAGAACCTTAGCTGTGCATCGCACCAGCGACTAGCAAGTGTTTGTCATCCCCCCAAGCCACACCTCAACGGAGAGAAGTCACTGGATTTGCCCACCTTATCCTGTGCACTGAAGCGCTGCCGGTCCTGGTTATTCAGGCCACGTCCCTTTGTCACTAAAAAGCCCACAAACACAGGTATCTTTAGATATAACCAAATTAAACTGATAGCCAAACAAATTCCGAGTGCCGTCAAACACTCGCTAAATATAATGACAGAGGTTGTTACCATTAATATCTAGAGGAACCAAACATTGAAGAATACCCCAAAACCCACATTCAATGGGCAAGCTACGATGTTAGCCACAGGTATGAAAAATGTTCACCATTTTGCTAAGAAAAAAAAAAAAAGGAAAGAAACAAAAGAAAAGAAAAAACTGGGAAAGGAAAGAGAGGCGCCCCTTCTGTCTGCGAGGGCAGCCTGGGAAGATGTTACCAGCCTTAGCTTTTGCTCTGAGGCCCACTGACTGCTGAGCCCCATGCCTGCGGAGGGAGGTAGGAAAGCATTTCTGGAAGCAGCCTGGCAGAATGGACCACAACCTCAAACTCTCCCTGTGCTTGGAAACAGCAGTTTCCCTGCTGCAGTTTTATCTACGGGAGAACTAACAGCCTGATGCATAAAAGTGGCGCTGCCTAAAGATTTCTAACATTATAATGGAAGAGGGAAAGCCCCACTTCAAATAATATTAAGCCATTAAAGTCCTGGACGTAAAAAAGATGAATGTCCTGGGAGGTACACAGGCAGACAGCTCTATTTGCATAATCACACACGTTTGCAAGGAAAAAGTCCGGGCAGATGTAGCAAAAACTGGAGCAGAATCCAAAGAGTGCAAAGTCTGCACGCGTCTGGGTGGTGAGATTTGGTCAACTTTGATTTACGTTTCATTCTTTTCTATAATGAAAAAGTTATTCCAATTTGTCCGAAATCTAGTGTTATTTTTAAAGACACAGTGCATTACAGGGAACTCACAGTAACAATGGCCTAAGCAAGATAGGATTTTAAGCCTAAATCACAGTTTTTTGCTTTTTGTTTTTTTGCGGTACGCGAGCCTCTCACTGCTGTGGCCTCTCCCGTTACGGAGCACAGGCTCCACGTGCAGACTCAGCGGCCGTGGCTCACGGGCCCATGCGCTCCGCAACATGTGGGATCATCCCGGACTGGGGCACGAACCCGCGTCCCCTGCATCGGCAGGCGGACTCTCAACCACTGCGCCACCAGGGAAGCCCACAATCACAGTTTTAAAGTCTAGATTCCATTGAGGCTCTTTACGAAGAGGCACCAACAGATACTCAGGTGTTCAAGCGCCTTCCGTCTTTCTGCTCCACACTCCTAGCTGGAGGAATCCATCCTTCATGTTTTAAGATGGCTGCTGGAGCACCCGCCATTGCATCAGCATTCTAAAAAGCAGAAGGGAGCACAGAGGAAGAGGCCAAAGAGTGCACTAGCCAGCAGAGTGTGTTCCTTCTGAGAAAGAGAGTTGAACATAGAATTACCATATGACCCGGCCACCACCCCCCCCACCACCGCCGCCTAGGTGGAGACCCAAAGAATTGAAAGCAGAGATTCAAATAGATATTTGCACACCCATGTCCACAGCAGCGTTATTCACAATAGGCTAAATGTGGAAACAACGCAATCTCCATCAACAGGTGAGTAGATACACGAAATGTGGTCCATCCATACAGTGGAATAGTATTCAGCCTTAATTTAAGAAGGAAGGACATTCTGACACAGGCTACAAACATGGATGAACCTTGGGGACATTATGCTCAGTGAAATAAACCGGACACAAAAGGGTAAATCCTGTGTGATTCCACTCCCATGAGGTCTCCAGAGTCATCACATCCATAGAGACAGGAAGCAGGATGGTGGGGCCGGGGCTGGGGGAGGGGAGGGGAGTGAGTGTTATGGGGGCAGCGTGTCGGGGGGAAGACGGGAGGTCCTGGAGGTGACGGTGTGATGGTAACACAGCCATGTGAGTGTGCACTTAAAAACGGCTGAGACGCCAAAGTTTACGCTGTATACATTTTACCGCAACTGGAGAAAACAGAGGGATCAAAGGAAAACAAGAAGGATAAAGAAGGCTCCTGCCTGCCAGGATGTGTGACCACATGTTAGCATCCTTTCTGGGCGTCCGGGATGCGGGCGTGTGGCCGCAGCTGGCGTGAGCGAGGCCCGGACACACGTGGCGGCAGCGCAGGGCTCCATCCTGGGGGAAGGGGGGGGGCCGCACCTCTGGATGCCAGGGCGGGCTGCAGCCCCGGGGGATGTGGGGGGGCCCTGCAAGAGGGTTGGGCGGTGGGATTGAGATGGGGGCCTTGGGGCCAAAACCCAGAGACGGGCCGGTCCGGGCTGCCTGACAGCTGCTCCGAGGAGGGGTCTGGGGCCTGAGTGAGGCCGAGGTCCAGCGACCGCGGGGTCTCTGACCTGGACGCACGGGTTGGCGATGCCCTTCACCTGAGCCATCACCCGGGGGATTGGGTGTGTGGAGAGGGCGGGGACTGCGGTCCTGCAACCCGGGGACCGAGGCTGGTGCCCGGAGGAGCCGGGGTCTGCAGAGGAGCTGGCGGCGTCCCGTGGGCGTGGGCCACTCGGGCGGGTCCGGCACAGCCAGAAGACAGACACCAGGGCGTGGCTGCAGGTGAGAGCAGGGCTGCAGCCCGTGTTCTGGTGGGTGGAGGGGGGAGCAGGTCGGGGGGCAGGTGGAGGGGAAGGGGCCAGGGCCAGACCCCTGTGCCAGGCGCCCTCTGACCCCCGCTGTGGCTCTGGCCTTCCAGGAGCCCTGTCTGTGACCCCCACCTCCTCCTGTGCTGGTACTGACCCACCACCGGGGCACTGGGCTCTGGGGTCTGGACGCTGGGTCCCCGTGTAGCGAGGCCCCTCAGAGTCCGGGGACAATGACAGAGCCCGGTGCCCACCCGCAGCCTCAGCTCCCAGACCACCCCAGGGGGTCCGACATCCTGCGCCCTGGGCCTGAGAGGATGGGGGCATGGAGAAGCCCCCTGCCCTCCCCCTAAGGCCGTTGCCCAGGCTGAACGCCCGTCCGTCCGTCTCCCACCCAGGGGTCCCCGGACCCACCCCATCGGCACTGCCGGCCCAGAGCCCCGCTGACCGCCCGGGGTGCCAGGCCGGGAGCCGACGCGTCCCCCCCGTGGGGCCGTCCGGAGATGGCGTGACTCGCGTGGTGTCACAGATACTCCCACAGGGACCCCGGAGAGACCTGCAGAACGTTACAGCCAAATGAAAGCGAAGCCGAGGGGGAGGCAGATGTGGCCACTGTAAACAGTCTGGTTTCTGAATGTGAACCAGGCTCTGGCCCAGGACTTCAGGTAAACATCTGTGTCAGCGCCCAGCCCCACCTCCGGGGAGGCCCGGGGGTCTGCAGCGCCTGCTCTGGGACACGCCAGAGTGACCGCCGAGACGCTTCGTAATTAGGCGAAATTGGTCTTGCATTCCTTCACTAAATCCCCCAGATCGCTGCAATTTTAGGTCTTCTCAAAAATGAAAACATTTGGTAATTAAATGATACAAGTGAAAAAAAGCATAGAATGTTCTGTCAACTGGAAAATACCAATTAAGGACGCAGTTCTGCCTTTCCGCCCACCTTGGGCTGAGCTGAGCGCTTATCTGGCTGTGAGGACTCTGCTGGGAGAAGGGTGTGGGGCAGGGCCCCTCCCTGGAGACGCCCCCCCGCAACCCCGGGGGAGGACGGATGGGCCGGGGCCTGGCCGGGAAGGGCCGGCTGCTGGGAGGGGCTGGGGAGGGGGCCGGCTGACCGTGGCTCAGGGACACGGGGATTTGGGGCTGGGAGGCCCCAGTACAGCATCCAGCTGTGTGGCAGCACCAAGGACAGTGGCCGTGCTGGCAAATGTCAGTCATTAGTTTGTTTCCCTGCTGGCTGGCTGGGTCCCCTGCCCTGTCCTTCACTCTGGGAGGAAGACAGTGCCCGATTGTGGTGGGCAGGAGATTCGTGTGCATCTGCCTTCACAGACAGTTATTCACGTAAAATGCTTATAGATTCCGGTTTTATTCCAGTTTATCTGTTTTCCATTATTTTTCAAATCACATTTAATGTTACCTGTTTGATACCATAAAACATTTAACTGGCTCCAGAAGTTCCAATTTCCTGCTTCACTCCTTTCTGGTTTACCTTTCATGTGGGCTTTGTTTGCAAGAGTAACTTGCCATGTGCATGTTTTGTCCTCCCTCTTGTTTCTTACACACAAGGTTGCACACAGTATAACCTCCTTTGTTTTAAAGCTTATTATGTCTTTTTAAAACATACTTTTTATTTGGAAATAATTATAGACGCACAGGAATTTTCAAAAATAGAATCTAGAGTCCCATGGACACCTCACCCGTTCCCCAGTGTCCCTCCCCTTAACTATAGCACACGTGACCCCAGGACCCGTCGTCATTCCGTGTGGTCTGGTTGGAAGGGACAGTGTGACATTACCACCCATCCCCGTAGCCATGCCCTTGACGGTCACAGACCCCACCCCACCCCTAACCCTCAGCTACCACCTGCCTGTCTTCTGTGGCTATAATTTTGTCTCTTTCAAAATGATACATATATGGAATCGCACAGTATGTGACCATTTGAGGTTGGCTTTTTCCCCTTGAGACCATTTATGCTATTGTGTGTGTGAATAGTTTATTTCTTTTATTGATCAGCAGTCTCCCATGGGATCCACAGACTAATGTTTGAAGGATATTTTAGTTTCCAGTTTTCGCTATTACAAATAACACTCCTATGAACAGTCGTATGTGTGTGTGTGTGTGTATGGACATAAGTTTTCTCTTCTGTGGGATGAATGCCCGGGAGTGTGAGTGCTAGGTCCTAGGGTAAAGTGTATGCTTAGTTTTTTTTTGTTGTTGTTGTTGCTTTTTTTTTGCGATATGTGGGCCTCTCACTGTCGTGGCCTTTCCCGTTGCCGGACGCGCAAGCTCAGTGGCCATGGCTCACGGGCCCAGCCGCTCCGCGGCATGTGGGATCCTCCCGGACCGGGGCACGACCCCGTATCCCCTGCATCGGCAGGCGGACTCTCAACCACTGCGCCACCAGGGAGGCCCGATGCTTAGTTTTTTTAACAGACTGTCAAACTGTTTTCCAGAGTGAATGCCCCCTTCTGCATCCCACAGCTGGGTGTGTGATCTCCAGCCTGTGGGATTGTCAACACTTTTTTTTTTTTTTTGCGGTACGCAGGCCTCTCACTGCTGTGGCCTCTCCCCTTGCAGAGCACAGGCTCCTGATGCGCAGGCTCAGCGGCCATGGCTCACGGGCCCAGCCACTCCACGGCATGTGGGATCTTCCCAGACCGGGGCACGAACCCGTGTCCCCTGCATCGGCAGGCGGACTCTCAACCACTGCGCCACCAGGGAAGCGCAAGATTTATTTCTTTTACTCCAGATGAATTAGCTGTTGTTGCCCTTGAGTGGCAGGCTGTCCTTTTCCGTGTTACGTAAAGATGCCACATCTACCTTACCCTGAGTCAGGACGGGTGGGCTTGCTGGAGTGCCCGGGTGGGCTTCATTGTCCTGTCTCTGCCTCATCTTGAGCTGGCAGGCTGCTCTTTCATTACTGGTCCTTTGTAGTTTGTTCTAATATCTGTCTGGGAAATCTCTACTCATTCTGCTTCCTTTGTATTTTGCTTTCAAAAAGTTAATAGCTACTCTGTATATATCCTCTTTAATAAGAACTTTAAGGAAACTCGGTAAGATACAAATAGTCCATTCTTTTAAGTGGGATGGAATTAAATTTGTAGATTCACTTTCGGAGAATTGAAGTTCGACTGAGCTTTCCCAGTCAAGGAACAGGTAATATTCCCCTTCATTTATTTAGATCTTTTCTTTAGGAGAATAGGCTCTTAGAACTTTTTTTTTATATATGAAATTTTCTTCATTTATTTTAGTTTTTTGCCAAGGAGTTTTCTATAGTATTCTATGATTTCTGAATTAGAAATGGGAAAAGTTATCACATGAGATTTTCTGTACATGGTATATAGAAAACCTGTTGATTTATGGGGTTGTATCTTGTACTGAGATTTTATTTGTTTTAGCAGTTTTGTCTCCTCCTTTTAAATAGTTTAAATTCCATTTACTTTTTATTTTGTCACGATGCCATCATCCAAAACAATGCTAAGCAGAATAGGTCGTAGCTTTTTTCTTCTAATGTTTCACCTTTACATGAAGTTTAGCGTCAATTTCTGACGGATGGATTTTAGAAGTTAAAGACATTGCTAGCTTTTCAAGTCTTTCCCTTTTTTCTAAAAAAAATGAACGCTGAGCTTTAAGCTTTAGGACTTTGAACTTGGTTGAACATATAAGTCTTTGCAGCTTATATCTGAGATATTCATAGATTTTTATCATTTGTGAAGTTTCAGGATTTCATAAATCGATTGTCTGCTAGCCTTATCTTTCTGGCAGAATCCATCCTTGGGTTAGTGCCTGGCACAGAGTAGACGCTGGATAAACATTGTCACCTAAACAAGTGAGTGGAGGGGAAAGAATGTGGAGAACCCCCCCTCTGTGGTTCTGGCACGAAGGGCCTGCGGAAATCAGGGGAAGGGGGAGGTACCCAGGCCCCACACGAGAGCACAAGGCAGTGATGGCCGCCGGCATGGAACAGAATCCCAAACTCAGCCCTCCTACTGGCCAGAAGGACCAATCTCTCCCTAAGGTCCTGGCAGAACAAGAGAGCAGCCCATTCTGCTACATCCATGTATCCCATGTTCTGCTGCTCTGGCCACAGTGGCTGCCTTCAACAGCGTTTTTCAAGGTGACAGAAGAGGAAGGTACAGGGAATTGCTGTCGTTTGATAAAGCAGGGGGTTAATGGAACCAGCCTAGAAGACTGTCAAGTGATGGAACTACCATGGTTCCTCATGCAACCACAGAGATCACTCCAAGGAGGACTTAAACGTAGGAGCTAAAAGTAAAACTGTTACAAGAAAACACAGGAGAAAATATCTGTAGCCTTGGTCCAGGCATGACTCCTCACATATAACACCAAAAGCATGATCCGTATAAGAAAACACGGATAAATTGGACTTAATCAAAATTAAAATTTTGTTATGCTTCAAAAGACACCACGAAGAAAATAACATTAACCCCTCATACTATCCCCTCATGTTTAAAAGTGTCTGGGGGACTTCCCTGGTGGCGCTGTGGTTAAGAATCTGCCTGCCAATGCGGGGGACATGGGTTCGAGCCCTGGTCTGGGAAGATCCCACATGCCACAGGGCAACTAAGCCCGTGCGCCACAACTACTGAGCCCACGTGCCACAACTACTGAGGCTACATGCCACAACTACTGAGCCTGCGCTCTAGAGCCCGCAAGCCACAACTACTGCGCCCACGAGCCACAACTACTGAAGCCTGTGAGCCTAGAGCCCGTGCTCCACAACAAGAGAAGCCACCGCAATGAGAAGCCCGCACAGGGCAGCAAAGAGTAGCCCTCGCTCACCACAACTAGAGAAAGCCCGCGCGCAACAGTGAAGACCCAACGCAGCCAAAATTTAAAAAAAAAAATGTTTGGGGCAGGAGGTGAAATTTCCTGTTGACTGTTCTTTCCTTCACGTAAACCACCCCCGTTGTCCTCTGGGCCCAGTGTGGCTGGGTGGGCAGTGTGGGGAGGGTTAGGGAGGCCGGGGACTGTGGTGCCCTCTGGCACTCAAGTTCCTTCAACCTGGGAAATTTTAGGATTGCCTCTTTATCATTCGTACTACAATGTACATATAGGAAGGAGTGCATTTCTTCTCAAACCCTCTTAATATGAGCGTTTTTTAAAAAGTGTTTCTTTAATTCTGGGGAAAACTCTCTCAATTATTTCTTCAAATATTTCTTTCCCTCCAGAGTTCCTCCTCTCAACCTCAAATTCCTATTCTTTACATGTAGGCCCTTCTGCTTTTATTATCCATATCTTTTAGTTTTCCTTTTATATATCCATTAACTTTTCCTGCTTCTTTTGGGCAAACTCTCCCCACGTGGTGTCTGCCTTGCTTGTTACATGGGAGCTCGGCACCTTGTATTCCTCCAGAGGCACCCAAGGGACACCCCCCCCCCCCGGAAACATGGGAGCACACAACCATTAGAAGAGGGTGGGAGAGAACAGCAGTGAGGAGACAGGTGTCTGGGGTCAGGGAGAGGCTTTGGAGACGCCTTGGCATGTGGTTTTAAACACAGGAGTGACGGAAGTTGATAGAAGGCAGGGAGCTTGGATACAGCAGTCACTTCACGGCTTCAGTCCTGGGGGCTGTGGTCAGCAGCTCAGCTCTCACGCTGGCAGCACCCGGGCACCAGCAGCTGGAGCCACAGCAGCCCATGTTCCGGTGGGTGGAGGGTGGAGTAGGTCAGAGGAGCAGGTGGGGAGAGAGGGCAGGTGCTCAGGTGTGGAGCCTCCAGGACTGGGAACCTCTATATACCTGCCAGGGCCAGGTGAGATCTGGGCACATGGTCACCTCCTTGTGTCTATTTGTGCCATCATCCACAGACATGTATTTCAATTTAAAAATAACTCTATCATTCACTCTAATTAGTTCACACTTTGCATGCTTACTTTTTTGCATTTTTGTGAAAGTCAACCTGGGAGGCTGTGGGGTTCCTGTCACCTCCATTTCACGGCAGAGGACGCAGGTTTGGGGACCCTCTGGCTGGAGGGGCTCAGCCCAGCCTCCTCATTGCTCCATTTGCACAGCCTCTGTCCCTCCAGGCCCCCAATTGTCAGTGGGAGGGTCTGTCGAAGAGGTGGACCTTATTCAGGGAAACGCCAACTTTGACCCTGAAGCCAGAAACACCCACGTGAGGTGAACTGAACGGCTTCTGGGGGCAGAAGACCTAGCAGCTCAGAGCCGTGAGCCTGGGGCTGGAGCTCAGCGGTTGACCCCAACCCTGGGCTGGGGGCCCCTGGTCCTGCTTGCTGAGCCTCCCTGGAGTCGGGAGCACCTGAGAAGCTGAATGAGTCTCGGGTGACGCTGGCCTCAGACGCAGGGCCATCCCGGGCTTGGCACAAGGGAGAGGCTGCAGCACAGGTGGGACCAGGTACCGAACACCTGGGGGCAGAGGCAGGCGGTCGCACGAGGGCTTGGAGGGGAAGGACGCAGCGTCCGGCCCTGCATGGGGTCAAGTACCAAGTGCTTCTCTATTCAATCCCCAGAACTAGAGGAGGCCTCAGCGCACAGCCAGTAAATAAATGTGTAAGCCTATCATGTGATAAATTGGGACCCAGCATCCTGGCCATCATTTTAGGATGGTACCCACAACTGTCTCCTGAAGCTCTTACCTGGGACGTAAACTAAGGAAGCGGCTCTTTGTGAGACCGTGAGATCAGAACGATGCTCCGAGGAGACTGAGACTTCAGAGCAAAGGGCATCGCACCCAAGTCCAGGCGGGGCTCTGTCCGGCAAGTCAGGGGTCAGCACACCCGCTTCATCTCCCCGGCCTCTAAGCCTGGAGTTACATCTAATTAACTTGCCCCAAAGCGCCCAATAGCATCTGTAACTGCCCAGCAGACCCCACTCCCTGCCCCAGCACCCGGCCCAGCGTCTGCTCATGGGGGTTACTGTGGCGACATCCACAGAGACCGACGTCGAGCCACAGGGCTGTATGTCTGAGGATCACCAAGTGAAGATCTTCCTGGTCCCAGGACAGCATCACCAGCAGAGGTGACCGGAGCCCCCATCCTCCGGCTGCAGGGAAACACATGCTCCAGGGAGCGCTGGCCGCTCATCAGGGAGCCGGCAGGGAAGATGGTCCTGGCTGATGCCAGGTCAGTGGCGATGGTTGGTGCCTATGTGTTGTTGAGACTGGTTTGGAAAAACCTGGGAAAGCCGTCAGCTCAATGCTGCAAGCAGTGTCCTGTCTCCTGAGAGGCGTGGTGTGAATCCACTGTGGGAGAGTCAGCGCATAAGCGGCAGGGTTGTGTCCGAGCCCGAAAGCTCCAGACAAGGAGGGCGAGGACCTCCTGCTTCCACCCGCCCTCGCCTTGGTCCCGAATCAGGACGCCTGGGAGTCCACGCGTAACAACTTCGGGCTGGGGAGCTGGGAAGGACGCCTCGGCCTCCGGGCTGCCCCCGGATCAGCCTCTTCCCGGCAAAGGGCCTCCTCGGGGCGAGGGCGCCAGAAGGAGGAGCAGGTTTCCAGGGCGCCAGAGGCCTTCAGAGTCGCGGGTCATCACGTATGGGACAGCCGCGGCCCAGTCGGCCCATCGCACCCTCTTCTCCAGGACTGGGGGAGGGCTGAGCCTGCCATGGTGATTACGAAACTCATAGAGCAATGCAAAGGACCTAGAAAGGGCTTCCCTGGTGGCGCAGTGGCTGAGAGTCCGCCTGCCGATGCGGGGGAC
>NW_006792775.1:1248866-1260062 GCF_000442215.2 Lipotes vexillifer
GGGCCCGGGGGGGGGAGGGCCCCGCGTCCCGCAAAAAAAAAAAAAGCAAAAAAAAAGGACCTAGAAAAAACAAAAGAACTTCAAAAAGAAGAAAAAAGTTGGAGGACCAATATCTGTGACTTCTAGACTCCTTACAAAGCTACAGGCAATCAAGACAGCATGGCGTCGACATAAAGGCAGACAAATAGGTCAGTAGAACAGAATATAGAATTCAGAAAGAGAGCCACACACTTATGGACAACTGATTTTCAGTAATGTGCCAAGTTAATCCAGTGGAGAAAAGATGATATTTTCAACACTGGTTGGATAGACAAAGGCTGGATTTCAGGAAGCAGACTGTCCTCCATAGTGTGGAGGGCCTCGTCTCATCAGTTGAAGGCCTGGCTAGAACAAAAGACCATCTCCCCAAGCAGGAGGGCGTTCTCTAGCCGGCGGTCTTCGACTTCATCTGCGCCCTGGGCTCTCCTGGGTCTCCAGCCCACCAGCCCGCACTGCAGATTTTGGACTCACCAGCCTCTGTAATCACACGAGCCAATTCTTTTTTTTTTTTTTTTTTTTGCGGTACGTGGGCCTCTCACTGTTGTGGTCTCTCCCGTTGTGGAGCACAGGCTCCGGATGCGCAGGCTCAGCGGCCATGGCTCACGGGCCCAGCCGCTCTGCGGCATGTGGGATCTTCCCGGACCGGGGCACAAACCCACGTCCCCTGCATCAGCAGGCGGACCCTCAACCACTGCGCCAACAGGGAAGCCCCACACAAGCCAATTCTTGGTAATGAATCTCTCCATATACACACACATGCATGTATGTACATTTGTTGCTCTGTCTCTGAGCACCCTGCTATGACTCCCAAGGAAGGCAGGACTTGAGAGTCCACGATACCAGGGCAAAGGGAACCACAGGGTCATGGCATTCAGCCCGGGGCTTTCCCTCCCGGGATTTCTGACACCTCAACTGTGCCCATGTGGAGTGAGAAACCAGGCAGGAAACAGCGGCGCTAAGCCAAAATTCAGGTAGGGACTCCAGCAACCTTGTGGCATCGGGAGCGGGTGGTGACAGCAGTGCAAGGCCTGCCAAGGTGAGGGGCCCCGGGCTGTCAGCTGAGACCCAGAACGAGGGCAAACAAGAGACTGGCCTTCACTGAATCACCGTGACCCGCTGTGCTTTTCCTGCTGCCAGAAGAAAACGTTTTTGGCTCTGAGGGAGGTTACATCATTCAGACTCTTTACGGATGCTCGTGCAACCGAAGCTTCTCGAGGTGCTGGGCCCTCAATGTGTGTGACCTTGAGTGAGCTACTCCATTCCTCCAGCCTTAGCTCCTCAGTTTGAACGGGGGACGGGAGTGGCAATGCTGGTGTGAGGCGTCCTGGCCCTTACAGCTCACAGGTAAACCGTCACTTTCCTCTCCCCTCCCTCCAGCCACAAACTATAGCATGAAGGCCAACTGTGAGAATGCCACCCCCCCGCCACCAGCTGGATGTGTCAAGGGTCCTGCCCAGGGCAAGCAGGGGTTTGACAGGAACAGCACACACCCCTGGTGGTGCTGCAGCGTCTGGTCACAAAGGCACAAAGCCCTGAGGGAGAGGACGCAGCTGCTCCATGTCGGTGGTCCCTGGTGCCCCAAATCCCCTGTGAGCTAACAATCCATGCTTCACCTAGAGCAATGGGGCGCTGTCTTATCAGGAGATGCAGCCAGGCCATCTGTCTTCTTAAAAATTACTGTTCTACCACCAAGCTATAAAAATTGCTATTTTAGCATCTCAGGAAATGCTTCTCCCACGCAAAGCACTGAGAACTTGCTGTGCCCTTCACGGGGTGATCCACTTCAGAGTGACCACAGAAACGCCTGTTTCTGATTCAGCAACACTTTCATCCAAAACCACGCCATTGGTCACACTGCAGCTGCGGGTGTATGTACAGAGCTGGGTGTGTGTAATTATATGCACTGCAATCATCACTGCCTTGGACCCAGCAATTATGTTCTCCCAAAAAAGCAGACACATGACACACGCCCACTGGTTTATCATCACACCATTGGAAAGATGGGACCCAACTCAGAGAGGCTGAGAATCGAGTTCAGCCTTATCCCTCTGCAGGCTGGAGCTCTGGTCCCCCAGGCGGACCCAGCTGGGCCCACGCTCGGCCCGAGCTAGCACATGATGTTACTTTTGTGTCTTTATGGGTTGATCAGACACCTTTGAGAACGAGGACCTCTTCTCAGTCCCCTGGTTTCCACCCTCCTTGCCCATTGCAAGTTAGTGTTCTAGAAATATGTACACGTATTGACTAGAATTTCTGGAAGCCCAGGGATCTTGAGACAGCATTCAAACACTCAGCTAAAGCTCTTTCTAAAGCCCTACCCTCTCCACGCAAAAGGCCGAGGGACGGAGACCTGAGCCCGGGGCCAATTCTCTCCTGAACTGAGACGACGTCTGCGTGGGGATATAGGGCAGAGTCTGCAGACGGTTTACACAGGGGCCAGACAATAAATAGCGAAGGTTTTGCAGGCACGTGGGCTCTGTAGCAACAACTCAGCTCTGCCATCTGAGCGAGAAAGTGGCCACAGAAAGTCTGCAAATGGATGTGGCAGCTGTGCTCTGGACAGAACGCATGTGAACCGCGGGCTCTGAAATGTGAACTTCATGTAATTTTCATGTGTCACAAAGTATTATTCTTTCAATTTTTACCCAACTATTCAAAAATGTAAATCCCATTCTTAGCGTGTGGGCTGCACAGGGACGTGGTCTCAAAGCCACCTCGGGTTCGGCAAGGCAGGGGTGACCCTTTCCTCTATCGACGTTTGAGGGCTCTGAGCCTGCAGGTGGGAGGGGAATCTCAGTCGAGAAATGAGGGGAGAACCTGAGGTCCGCAAACACAAACTGAGCTACACCCTTAGAGAACTGACCCAGACCAGCCCCCATGGGGGAGGTGCTGAGCAGGGCAGATGGGGAAGGAAGCTCCCAGGTCAGGAAGTGGGGCAAGCCAGGCCTAATGTACACAAATCCCCTGCCCTCCACAATCAGGCGCTGTCTTCCTCCCAGAGTGAAGGACAGGGCAGGGGACCCAGCCAGCCAGCAGGGAAACAAACTAATGACTGACATTTGCCAGCACGGCCACTGTTCCTTGGGCTGCCACACAGCTGGATGCTGTACTGGGGCCTCCCAGCCCCAAATCCCCGTGTCCCTGAGCCACGGTCAGCCGGCCCCCTCCCCAGCCCCTCCCAGCAGCCGGCCCTTCCCGGCCAGGCCCCGGCCCATCCGTCCTCCCCCGGGGTTGCGGGGGGGCGTCTCCAGGGAGGGGCCCTGCCCCACACCCTTCTCCCAGCAGAGTCCTCACAGCCAGATAAGCGCTCAGCTCAGCCCAAGGTGGGCGGAAAGGCAGAACTGCGTCCTTAATTGGTATTTTCCAGTTGACAGAACATTCTATGCTTTTTTTCACTTGTATCATTTAATTACCAAATGTTTTCATTTTTGAGAAGACCTAAAATTGCAGCGATCTGGGGGATTTAGTGAAGGAATGCAAGACCAATTTCGCCTAATTACGAAGCGTCTCGGCGGTCACTCTGGCGTGTCCCAGAGCAGGCGCTGCAGACCCCCGGGCCTCCCCGGAGGTGGGGCTGGGCGCTGACACAGATGTTTACCTGAAGTCCTGGGCCAGAGCCTGGTTCACATTCAGAAACCAGACTGTTTACAGTGGCCACATCTGCCTCCCCCTCGGCTTCGCTTTCATTTGGCTGTAACGTTCTGCAGGTCTCTCCGGGGTCCCTGTGGGAGTATCTGTGACACCACGCGAGTCACGCCATCTCCGGACGGCCCCACGGGGGGGACGCGTCGGCTCCCGGCCTGGCACCCCGGGCGGTCAGCGGGGCTCTGGGCCGGCAGTGCCGATGGGGTGGGTCCGGGGACCCCTGGGTGGGAGACGGACGGACGGGCGTTCAGCCTGGGCAACGGCCTTAGGGGGAGGGCAGGGGGCTTCTCCATGCCCCCATCCTCTCAGGCCCAGGGCGCAGGATGTCGGACCCCCTGGGGTGGTCTGGGAGCTGAGGCTGCGGGTGGGCACCGGGCTCTGTCATTGTCCCCGGACTCTGAGGGGCCTCGCTACACGGGGACCCAGCGTCCAGACCCCAGAGCCCAGTGCCCCGGTGGTGGGTCAGTACCAGCACAGGAGGAGGTGGGGGTCACAGACAGGGCTCCTGGAAGGCCAGAGCCACAGCGGGGGTCAGAGGGCGCCTGGCACAGGGGTCTGGCCCTGGCCCCTTCCCCTCCACCTGCCCCCCGACCTGCTCCCCCCTCCACCCACCAGAACACGGGCTGCAGCCCTGCTCTCACCTGCAGCCACGCCCTGGTGTCTGTCTTCTGGCTGTGCCGGACCCGCCCGAGTGGCCCACGCCCACGGGACGCCGCCAGCTCCTCTGCAGACCCCGGCTCCTCCGGGCACCAGCCTCGGTCCCCGGGTTGCAGGACCGCAGTCCCCGCCCTCTCCACACACCCAATCCCCCGGGTGATGGCTCAGGTGAAGGGCATCGCCAACCCGTGCGTCCAGGTCAGAGACCCCGCGGTCGCTGGACCTCGGCCTCACTCAGGCCCCAGACCCCTCCTCGGAGCAGCTGTCAGGCAGCCCGGACCGGCCCGTCTCTGGGTTTTGGCCCCAAGGCCCCCATCTCAATCCCACCGCCCAACCCTCTTGCAGGGCCCCCCCACATCCCCCGGGGCTGCAGCCCGCCCTGGCATCCAGAGGTGCGGCCCCCCCCCTTCCCCCAGGATGGAGCCCTGCGCTGCCGCCACGTGTGTCCGGGCCTCGCTCACGCCAGCTGCGGCCACACGCCCGCATCCCGGACGCCCAGAAAGGATGCTAACATGTGGTCACACATCCTGGCAGGCAGGAGCCTTCTTTATCCTTCTTGTTTTCCTTTGATCCCTCTGTTTTCTCCAGTTGCGGTAAAATGTATACAGCGTAAACTTTGGCGTCTCAGCCGTTTTTAAGTGCACACTCACATGGCTGTGTTACCATCACACCGTCACCTCCAGGACCTCCCGTCTTCCCCCCGACACGCTGCCCCCATAACACTCACTCCCCTCCCCTCCCCCAGCCCCGGCCCCACCATCCTGCTTCCTGTCTCTATGGATGTGATGACTCTGGAGACCTCATGGGAGTGGAATCACACAGGATTTACCCTTTTGTGTCCGGTTTATTTCACTGAGCATAATGTCCCCAAGGTTCATCCATGTTTGTAGCCTGTGTCAGAATGTCCTTCCTTCTTAAATTAAGGCTGAATACTATTCCACTGTATGGATGGACCACATTTCGTGTATCTACTCACCTGTTGATGGAGATTGCGTTGTTTCCACATTTAGCCTATTGTGAATAACGCTGCTGTGGACATGGGTGTGCAAATATCTATTTGAATCTCTGCTTTCAATTCTTTGGGTCTCCACCTAGGCGGCGGTGGTGGGGGGGGTGGTGGCCGGGTCATATGGTAATTCTATGTTCAACTCTCTTTCTCAGAAGGAACACACTCTGCTGGCTAGTGCACTCTTTGGCCTCTTCCTCTGTGCTCCCTTCTGCTTTTTAGAATGCTGATGCAATGGCGGGTGCTCCAGCAGCCATCTTAAAACATGAAGGATGGATTCCTCCAGCTAGGAGTGTGGAGCAGAAAGACGGAAGGCGCTTGAACACCTGAGTATCTGTTGGTGCCTCTTCGTAAAGAGCCTCAATGGAATCTAGACTTTAAAACTGTGATTGTGGGCTTCCCTGGTGGCGCAGTGGTTGAGAGTCCGCCTGCCGATGCAGGGGACGCGGGTTCGTGCCCCAGTCCGGGATGATCCCACATGTTGCGGAGCGCATGGGCCCGTGAGCCACGGCCGCTGAGTCTGCACGTGGAGCCTGTGCTCCGTAACGGGAGAGGCCACAGCAGTGAGAGGCTCGCGTACCGCAAAAAAACAAAAAGCAAAAAACTGTGATTTAGGCTTAAAATCCTATCTTGCTTAGGCCATTGTTACTGTGAGTTCCCTGTAATGCACTGTGTCTTTAAAAATAACACTAGATTTCGGACAAATTGGAATAACTTTTTCATTATAGAAAAGAATGAAACGTAAATCAAAGTTGACCAAATCTCACCACCCAGACGCGTGCAGACTTTGCACTCTTTGGATTCTGCTCCAGTTTTTGCTACATCTGCCCGGACTTTTTCCTTGCAAACGTGTGTGATTATGCAAATAGAGCTGTCTGCCTGTGTACCTCCCAGGACATTCATCTTTTTTACGTCCAGGACTTTAATGGCTTAATATTATTTGAAGTGGGGCTTTCCCTCTTCCATTATAATGTTAGAAATCTTTAGGCAGCGCCACTTTTATGCATCAGGCTGTTAGTTCTCCCGTAGATAAAACTGCAGCAGGGAAACTGCTGTTTCCAAGCACAGGGAGAGTTTGAGGTTGTGGTCCATTCTGCCAGGCTGCTTCCAGAAATGCTTTCCTACCTCCCTCCGCAGGCATGGGGCTCAGCAGTCAGTGGGCCTCAGAGCAAAAGCTAAGGCTGGTAACATCTTCCCAGGCTGCCCTCGCAGACAGAAGGGGCGCCTCTCTTTCCTTTCCCAGTTTTTTCTTTTCTTTTGTTTCTTTCCTTTTTTTTTTTTTCTTAGCAAAATGGTGAACATTTTTCATACCTGTGGCTAACATCGTAGCTTGCCCATTGAATGTGGGTTTTGGGGTATTCTTCAATGTTTGGTTCCTCTAGATATTAATGGTAACAACCTCTGTCATTATATTTAGCGAGTGTTTGACGGCACTCGGAATTTGTTTGGCTATCAGTTTAATTTGGTTATATCTAAAGATACCTGTGTTTGTGGGCTTTTTAGTGACAAAGGGACGTGGCCTGAATAACCAGGACCGGCAGCGCTTCAGTGCACAGGATAAGGTGGGCAAATCCAGTGACTTCTCTCCCTTGAGGTGTGGCTTGGGGGGATGACAAACACTTGCTAGTCGCTGGTGCGATGCACAGCTAAGGTTCTGCATGTCCATGTAGTGGCTCAGTTATGTAATCGCCGTCCCGCACCCCGCGCGTCCTGGCTGACACAGAAACCTCTGCATCTTTACAGAAGGGGAGTCTGTTCACGGAGCCCCTCCTTTGGGCTCACACAGAGGGCGGGTCATGGAACTCCGACAGCAGGGAATGAAGGGCTGTCACCAGTGGCTCCTGGTCAGATCACGGCTACTGGTGCCAAGGCAGAGGGCTTTATCCCAGAGGAAGGTTTTAGGCAGGTTTCCTAACTAACGTGCGGGGTGGAGGCCGCGTGGCCCTGGACTGTGTAGGAGAAGCTGCCACCCTGCCGGGGGCCCGGCTCCTCCCCGCTGCCCTGCAGCCCCGCCCAGCCCTGCCCGGAGCAGGGAGGAGCCTCCCGGCCGCAGCCCAGCGCCCGCTCCCGCCACCTGCAGGGCAGCGGGGCCCAGCGGCCCTGCGGCTCAGCGAAGGACAGCACGGGGGCTCTTGCTCAGCTTGTCTCTGTTCCGGTCCCGCAGCCTTGGTTGGTGCGGGAGAGACGTGAGCAAGGCCCCGAGCATCCAGGGCCCGGCCCGCTGTGCGCCCCGGATCCGCACCCTCACCCCACGCTGACGCCCCCCCATAGCCGGCCGCTCAGGCAACGAAGCGGTGAAGGCGCCCGCAGCGTGACCACCCTGCAGCTGCTCCCAGGGGAGGGGGCTGAGCTTGCACGGGTGTGTGTGTGTGTGTGTGTGTGGCGGGGGCTCCCTGCACGGTTTGCCTCTTGCTACCACGTTTGCTACTTGTGGCAATATTTACTGCTTGCTGCCATGTTTGCTACTGGCTAAGATATTGCTGGCCGTGCAAGTGTCATCTGGGCCTGTGGTCATTATGCCCCTCCATCCCTGCTGGGCACTCTGGGTCGTAGGGAACCAATGCAAGCGTGCTGATGTCCACACTGCGTGCGCCGTGCTGGGAGTCATGTGGCCTCTGTCTGTGACCCAGGGTGGATGGAGCCTGGCTTGGGGCAGTTCCTCTTTGTGGACCGTGGCAGCTGCCTGGGTGATGCCTGCAGCCAGAGGGTGCCCACGGTGAGGGGTGGGTGCAGCTGCTCTGTCTCTGGGGAGACTACGGCCTCCTTGGGGGATACAGGTGAGGGATCTGGGGCTCTTTCAGAGCACCCCGCGGGGCTCAGGGAAGGCAGGAGCCCCCACCTCCCTCTCCAGCGGCTCTGAGCTTGTCCTGGGTGAGTCTTACCGCTGCTCTCAGCACCCGGCAGCTGTTCAGATGTCACAGGCCTGAGGCACCAGCTGCTCATCCTGACTCTCCCTCCCCCATTGTCTGCAGGAACCCTGTCCCTGGCTTCACAGGGGCCAGCACCAGCCTGTCTCTGAAGCCCTTTCCTCCCACACCTCTGCGTCCCCCCAGGGCCTGTCTTCTCCCTGCGCACCTCCGTCCAAGTCCACCTCGGATCACAGCCCTTTTTCAAAATCCTCTCTGGGACGCTCCCCCACTACGTTATGGTGTGCTGGCATTTGGGGGCAGGTCAAGGGCTCTTAGGCTGTACCTGTAACTCTTCCGTTGATTAGACAGAGACTGAATTTAAGGGTTACTTTATGATGAAAATTAGATAAATGATACAAGCAACATAACTGACTTCCCGGCTCCAGACAACGGCCACCTGTTGGCCTGGTCCCGTGGACTTGGTTTGGTTCCACACTTTTGGATCTGGGTGGCCCAGGCTGTAATCTCATCTGAACCTCCAGGTTTTTCCGTGGACATGCGGGTTCCTGACCAGCTGGGGACACAGCCCCTTGAGACCTCAGCAGAATCCTGCAGACCCCAGACCCTGGAGGCCAGCTGGTCACTCCCCCTGTACAGAAGGTGTCCAGGCCAGCAGCCTTGCTTCCACTGGCCAGCCCCCCACCATGTGCACATTCTGCCACCAGGTGGCGCCCTCTCACTTCCAGCCACACCTGAGGAGGCACCTTCCCACTTGATTTTCTCATTAGTGGGGAGGGTCCTTACTGCTACCATTGCAATTTCAGAGCTGAGAGAAGGAGGTTCAGGAAGCAGAAGCAAGTTGGCGGCAGTCACAGCGAGGACCAGAGTCTCTACCCAGGACACAGACAACCCCTGTGTGACGGGGATGGGGCTTGGATGAGGGGACAGGGTCAGGGGCACCCAGAGGCCAGCAAAGGCAGAGCCATGTCCTCGTGGGCCTGCGCCAGGTGGACCCAGTGCCCAGGGGGCCGGCCCGAGCCATGGAGGAACAGGCAGGTGCAGGGGTCTGAGGGTGCAGACCCGCCCGACCGCCGGGGCACAGGGTGAAGAGTCTGTGTGCCTCCTGACCGAGGCGAGGGGCTTGCTCTGGTCACACTCCCACGCCCAGCCTCTCCCAGCTCTGGGACAGGTCAGTGAGGTACACAGGAGGGAAGGGGCCAGAGGAGAGCGTGGGTCGCCTCAGTGCCAGCAGTCTGCTCCCGGGAGGAAGGGTCCGTGGCACCGGCTGCTCTGAGCTCGCAGCCCAGGGGACCAGCCTGGCCGGACGGCCAGTTCCAGACTGTCCCTGCTCAGAGCCCTGGGTCCCTCCCTGACTGCCCGCAGATGCGGAGCTCGCGGCACCAGGGGGCGCCCACGGACTTCGCATCAGCCTCTGCTCGCCCACCTCCTTCTTTCTGCTCCTCAAAGACAGCAGCTCCCCTCAACCCCGAGGCCCAGGGCCACGACCGGGAGGGGGTGGGGGGGGCGGGGGGGCTGCAGATGGGCATGGGGAGGGGGGCCGCGCTGAGAGCTCAGGGCCCAGGAGATGACAGGGAGCAAGAATGACATGGTCTCTGTGCCCTCGGGGGACCTGCGGAGGGCCGGTGGCTTTTCATCCACTCTCACTGAGCAGCCTTAAAGCAGTCACTGCTGACCCCACTTTATAGATGGGTAAACTGAGGGCCAGGGAGGCTGCCTGTCACAGGACTGGCAGGGAGGAGGGGTGGGGCTTGCACCCAGGCAATGGTTCCTGGGGACTGGACTTGGCAGCCATGTGCCTGTCACCCCCCAGGCTTGTCCTGCAGCCCCGCCCATGCTGAGAGGCTCTGCACGCAGGGCTCAGCATTGCCTGTGGGGGCAGAGCTTTCAGGCCGCTTTCACTGGGGGTGGGTGGTAGGAGGTGGATGTAATCTACTTAAGATACGGTTGCACTGGATTAGGATGGTCCCTGATCAGATGACTGGTGTTCTCAGAAGAGAAGTGAAGACTTGCTGTGCAGACACATAGCACAGGGGAGAAAAGCTGTGTGAAGACAGAGATCCCCGGAAGCTGGAGGAGGCAATGGGGAGCCCCCCCAGAGCCTTCAGCGGGGCACAGCCCTGCAACACCTTGGTGTGGACTCTGGCCTCCAGAGCTGGCAGAGAGTAAGCCTCCCAGTTATAGTCATTTGCTCCAGTGGCCCCAGAAAGCTAATAGAGGCAGCAAAGATGGACAGAGCGTCGGGCCAAGGACCCTGCCCATCATGTTCAGCTGACACAGAAATGCGGACTCTGCTGTTTCTCAGGGAGCGTGTGATAGAAAATCATAAGTGCAAAACCATGACACCGTTGAGGTTATTTTGAGATTAAACAAACAAACAAATACAATTACCCCAGAGAAAAGGCACAAACAGGAACCAGGAGGTGACCATGTGCCCAGATCTCACCTGGCCCTGGCAGGTATATAGAGGTTCCCAGTCCTGGAGGCTCCACACCTGAGCACCTGCCCTCTCTCTCCACCTGCTCCTCTGACCTACTCCACCCTCCACCCACCAGAGCATGGGCTGCTGAGGCTCCAGCTGCTGTGTGCCCGTGTGCTGCTGTGTCCCCATTTGCTGCTGCCAGTGCAAGATCTGAGGCTCAGACCTGAGGAGAGTCTGCTCTCCCCAGGACGAGGCCAGAGCCCCATCTCAGCTCTGGGCTGTCTCCCAGACCCAGGAGTACTTAATGTTTCCCGAGTCCCAAGGAATGGAATGACCCTGTCACGTCCTTGGCCTGTCCTGTGACCCCTCTGCCGCCACCACAAGGAGACCCCTTCTCCCCTGACCTGGGTACCCGACAGCTTCGAAGCTCCCAGAGCCCTGAAATCTCCAACAAGCCGGCTGCCCGGTCCAGCCCTAATGGGGCCCTCCCTCTTGCCCCTTTCCCTCCACACTCCCTGTCTGAGCCAGCCTTGCAGCTGAGGTCAGAACTGGAGGGAAAG
>NW_006792775.1:1260072-1269916 GCF_000442215.2 Lipotes vexillifer
GCGACAGCTGAGACTTTGGGTCCAGCGGGTCCTTCGATCCCTTTGAATAAACGCGTTCTCCAGCCCCAGCCTCGTCCTCGCTAGTTCCTGGGCTGAGGTTTTTGTCATTAGATGCAGCTCACGCACCGTTTTGTCTTCACGTTTACTGAGCACCCACGGCGTCTCGGGCTCCCTGCTTCTCCCTGGGGACACCAGTAAGGAGGATAAAGACCCCTGCCTGGGGGTCGGCATCTTGGGGGTGGGCTCCTCCAGTCCGGCAGCCGCCCTTGAGCTTGGCCCCGTGGCGTCTGCATTTCCCGGCAGCTGAGCCCCAGGCACCGAGTGGGCACACCTGGGCGAGGCCCCAGGCACAGGCGGAGCAGGTGGGATTGTGACCCCTCTGTCCGCCTGTCTGTCCTGCCTGTGACCACGACAGAACACCCAGCCAGCGCGGAGGGCCTCGGTTTATAGAAGGTGCCGGGAGGGCAGAAGAGGGGCAGGGGCCTGGGGGACATGCATGCCCTCTGCTCTGGGGGTGGGGGGAGGTGACAACTCACACATACCCTGGACATGTCTCCATTTGGGGACCTAGATGGCGGCGAGGTGGAGGCACGGGGCGCCTGCCTGGGGCTCGTGTCCCTCCTGGGTCCACAGGATGTACAGGCTGGGCTCGGCTGGGAGGCTTCCTTCCTGGGCCCCCATGGCCTCCAGGTGTGGGAAAGGTCAGGTCCCTGGTGACCATCAGACTTGGGCCTGGAGCCCCCGTGCCTCCCCCGGGCTGGCTGCAGGCTCCCCATGCGACCCTTCCCGCTCAGTGAGGTTTCCGAGGCCTTGGGAGGCCATGCCACAGGAAAGGCCGGCGTCCCCGGGGCTGTGGGGCTCCTTGGCCACTCACCAGGCCAGACACCAGCGGCTTGTGGGGAGCCCCGGGCTGGACTTCAGGCCTACCAAAGCCACTGCGAATCTCAGCCACCCCACGAGGAGGTGGTACCAGAGGGCGCAGAAGACTGTGAGGTGGTCTCCCTGCATCCCCACCCATCCGCCCCGACTGCCCGCCCCGCGTTTACCCAGAGCCCCCCCCCCTCTCGGGTCCCCGTTCCGCCCTGGGATCACCGAGATAAAGACCTGTGTCAGCCCAGACCCCTCCTCATCACGGCTTCTTCTCTCTGACCCCAGGCCCAGCGAAGGTCAGGCGAGGCTGGGACAGGCCCCCACGGGCCCCAGCGAGGACCTCGGCTGGCCAGTGGCACCTCCTCCCCAGGCCGCCCCTGACCCCCAGGGGTCAGTGGTTCCACGTCCCCGGGGACAAGTCTTGGGCACCAGGAGGGTCTGGCATCTTTTGGCCTGCTGTCCTCGGCCAGGAACGCTCCCTGTCAGCTGGAGGTGCCCACTCCATTCAGGGCACTAAATCTAATTTAGCGCTTCCCTTAACATGAAAACATGATTGAAAAATAATAATAATAGTTAACTTTTACTGAGTGTCATGTGCCACGTTAAATGTTAACTGAGTTAAACATTTTATATACCCTCATGTGCCAGCTTAAACGTTAACTGAGTTAAACGTTTTATATACTCTATCCTAAATGTATAATTAAAAAACAGGGGACCAAGAGGTAAAGGAATGTGCCCCAAGCCACAGAGCCAGTAAATCCAGAACCAGGGTCTAACCAGTGTCACTCTGTTCCCAAGGCCCGATGCTGCCCTGCTCCCTTGGACGCTGTTGACTTACCCAGAGGGCACAGATTATTTTACAGCAAAAGTTCAGCAAGAATATGACCTCCCAAAGGAAGGAAAGAGTAGACGCACAGTGACATTATTGCATCCAGGGAAATGAGAGCCTGAGAGCCTGAGAGCCCAGTTTTTGCCGTGAGCTCCCAGCTCCTTTCCGAAAGGGAAAGGGGGGCCTCACAGGCCTTGTCACCTGGGGGAGGGGGCAGAGCGGTTGGCAGAAGCACCCCTGTCCTCTGCAGAGGGAAGACTTATGTGGGGTGGTGAGCCCCAGAATGGAAGCTGCCCCCCGGGGCAGAGGGTCCCCGCGGCTGCCTCAGTGAGACTCAAGGGACCAGTTCCCAGACCTGATTGGGAGGTTGTGCGCACACCAAGTCTAAAAGCTCAAGTAATTCTCGCACAGTCAGCAAGTTTCAAGTTCACGTTCAGGGAAAGCGTGGCTGGTCCTGCGTGAAGCAAGGGTAGGAGGGCTCATCACATCCCTGTCAGCGTGGCTGGGCCGCGGCGCCCGGGTATTTGGGCAAACGTTATTCTGGAGGGTGTTGATGGATGAGATTTGCATTTAACTTGGTAGATTTTGAATGAAGCAGATGGCGGCCCATGATGTGGGTGGACCTCATCCAATCAGTTGAAGGCAGACCGACCTCCCCACGAGCTAGGGGAGGTCCTGCTGGCGCGTGGTTGGTCTCTGGAGCCTGTCTGCGGCCCTGGCTTCTGCGGCTTTGCCAGCAGACCGACTTCAAACTAAAACTACAACCCTGTCCTGAGTCTCTGCGCCCGCTGCCCCCGTTCGATTGTGGACCTGCCAAGCCTCCATGATGGCCCGAGTCAATGCCTTAAAGTAAGTGTCTTTCTGCAGATGCATATCCTGTCGGCTCTGTCGCTCTGGAGAAGCTGACTGGCACGCTGACCGCCGGCTGCAGGGACGCTGCCCACAGGTGCTCGTCCACACCTGGTAGTTCCAGGCCCTGGCCAGCCTCCTCCGCATGATGCCACTTAGGACAACAGAGCCCAGAATTCAGAGAAGACCTCAACTAACCCATCCTGGGAAGATACCTCAGCATCAGAAAGGCTCCAGCACTGAACCCAAGCAAGTCCACACACGTCCTGGCCCCATGCCGGGGTCTGGGCCTGCCAAGCATGTTGCTGCGTGTGTGTCGGTTTCCTTCTGTGAGGACCAGGCTGCCCACCCTGGGGGGGTGGGGGTGGGGGCAGTAATAGATGCCACAAAACAGTAGAAAACCCACGTGAGCCGCTGCCCACCACCTGACACGAAAGGGCAGGATGGGGCGGGGTGGGTGAGAGAGGGTGAGGGCCCCCGGCCTTGAGCATCCTGGCTCCTGCACACGCTGACCTGGCCGGGAGCCAGTCCCGTGGAGTCCGAGGGGGCGGCCCCTGCCGGCTCTCACCTGATGAGATGTGTGGTTTCTGACCTTGAATTCATCCTTGGAGGCCTTCCAGCTCTAGACACGCGAGAAGGTGCATGACCCGGAAAATTCCTCTGGCTGAAAAGAAATGGAATTATTGGGTAAAAGAAGGAAAGTCCTTTTCAATCTGTAGCTGACTCATAAACACCAGGCCGGCTGTCACAGGACTAGTGAGGGGCCCTGGTGGCGGCTGTGAAGGGCAGTGGTCAGGGCTGCACCGCTGTTGAGCCCAGACTCCCAGCAGCTGCTTCTGTTTCCCAGGACACGTCGCACTGAGAGAAAACCACAGGAAAGGGGACACACGCGCACATAGACCTCAGTAACGGCACAAGCTGACCACCCTGCTACAACCAGCCCTCAGATTGAGACAGAACATTCCGGCACCTGAGGAATGCCCACTTCTTGTTGCTGTCCCTCGCCGCCCCGGAGGCCCCACTCTCCTCAGTTCTCCAACCGAATGAGTCCTGTTTCCAAGGGTCACACAAATGCCATCACACACTATGTATCTCTTGTGTTCTTTTGCTCCAGGGTCCCTTCCATCCAAGTGTGTTGGTGGGTTCCGCCCACACTGTGCAGGTGACTGGGGTCCACTCACGGCTCTGCCACACTGCATCCCATTGGGTGGATGCACCACCGTGTCCTTGTGAATGCATTCTGGGACTTTGGTTCTACGAGCTAAGTGGGAGGTGGGGCCTCATGGTGGGTGGTTAGAGCTGAGACTCCTAAAGGCTGCATCCCCTCAAGGAGGGGGGCCCAGGGAAGCCCCCCCCCCATCGTCTGAAGGAGGGAGTAAGGAAACATTTTTCCTGAGTCTGAGCAGTGGGTGATTAGAATGTCTCCCCCGGAATTCCCTGGCAGTCCAGTGGTTAGGACTCTGCGCTTCCACTGCAGAGGGTGCCGGTTCGATCCCTGGTCAGGGAAGTTCCACATGCCACAAGGTGAGGCCAGAAAAAAAAAGAGAATGTCTCCCCCGAGAAGTGACAATCCAGGCCCCCCCCCTTACAGAGTTTGAAGCTCAAATTGACATTAATTTTATGGTCCAGAAAACCACAGGCTGAGAAAGTCATGGGGAGCGGCCTTGGATGGGGACCAGCCAGGCAGAGGCAAAGCGAGAATTCAGAGAGGACGCTGCCTCTTCTGGGCCTTCAGGGCTCCTGCCGGAGTCCGGGTGACCCCAGTCCACGGCACAAAACCCCAACACACGCGAGGAAGAGGCACCACAAGTGAGAAGCAGCAGACGCACCAGACGGAGGCTCCCGGGAGGTCCCAAGAGAAAACACCACTGGAGCAGCTCACGCAAGGGGGCTTTACCCACAGGCCTTCCTGCCAGGGAGGGCGCTTCCTTCCCTCAGGGCTGCAGGTAAACCCGGCAACACAGCTGCCTCTCTGCCCACACGTACCTTCAACAGCTAAGAAGTGGACCAGTTTCTGGATGGGTGACCCACCAAGCTCACTGGGGAAGAAACAGATCATCTGAATAGCCTTACATTTATCAAAGAAATTGAAATCGTAGTGAAAAAAAATCTGCCCTCACACGCGAAAATACTCCACTCCAGATGGCGTCACTGGTGAATGAGACAAAAGCTTTAAGGGAGAAATAGTGCAAATTTCACACACTAGTTTCCAAAAAATATAAGAGGACAGGGCACTTCCCAACTCTTTTGGGGGACCAGCATATTCTACTGATGCCAAAACACATTTCAAGAAGAAAACCACAGACCTGTGTTCATCGCCTCAAACTCAACCAAGTATGAGAGCATCAAATCCAGCTGTTTTATATATATAAATATATATGTAAGTATATGTTTTATATAATTTTAGACACTATATATAATTATATATATTGTAAATGTAAATATATGTAAGTTGGTGTGTGTGTTTTGTGGTAGAACAGAGAGACGGAAGTAGAGATTTTCATAGAAACTGAGTTAAAGATTAAATACAAGAATCTCTTTCAAATATATATATACACATACATACATATATATAAAAATACATATTATGTATAATATTTAACATATATAAATATATTTATGTATAAAACATACACTTTAAGATTAAATACAGGGAATCCCCTTCAAATATATATATAAAATATATGTTATATATAATATTTAAAATCTAACACGTAAATACATTTATGTGTAAAACATACACTTTAAGGTTAAATACAGGGAATCCCCTTCAAATATATATATAAAATATATCTTATATATAATATTTAAAATCTAACATGTAAATACATTTATGTGCAAAACATACACTTTAAGATTAAATACAGGGAATCCCCTTCAAATATATATATAAAATATATGTTATATATAATATTTAAAATCTAACACGTAAATACATTTATGTGCAAAACATACACTTTAAGATTAAATACAGGGAATCCCCTTCAAATATATATATAAAATATATGTTATATATAATATTTAAAATCTAACACGTAAATACATTTATGTGCAAAACATACACTTTAAGATTAAATACAGGGACTCCCCTTCAAATATATATATAAAATATATCTTATATATAATATTTAAAATCTAACATGTAAATACATTTATGTGTAAAACATACACTTCATGTCTCTCATCCATCTATATCTGTGAACCTGCGTATCTATCTGTCGGTCCGTCCTCCAGCTACACCTATCTACCTGTCAGTCATCTACCTCCCGCCGGCCGTCCGCATCCGCCTCCCGGTGCCCCCACACCAGGGCAGCCCGCCCACCCCGCAGCCCACCAACCAGAGCCGCAGTCCCACCACTGCCCACCAGGTGGCGTCTGAGGGCCGGCCACCGTCCCTCTTAGGGCCTCTATTCCACTCTCTTCTGCTGTGTGACTCACCTTGTGGAGATTGTGGGGCATTTTGCGGTTTTTCTCTAATGCACATTTTGTTTCATGCCCATGCCGGGCACTGGGAACACCAGCAATCAGACTGGAGTGAAGCTTTGGGGGAAAATCCAAGAGGCACCAGGGCTGCCTCGCTTTGTTCCCTGGCTTTGGGGATGGTGCCCCGAGGGTGTTCACATCCCTCAGGACAGGAGTGCAGGGGGCGGGGGCGGGGGCGGGGGACGCGCCCCACCAGTGACTTCCTAAGAGCTCCCCGCGTGCTGGGAGGAGGGGACAGGGCCCCGTCCACCCTCAATCTTCCTCCTGGGAAGAGAAGCTGGCATGGGGGACAGAACCATCCTTGGGAATGAGCTGCTCCTGGCCCGACCCTCAGAAGCGCCGGGGCTGGTGAAAACCTAGTTCTTTCAACAGGAGAATTTTATCCTGTTTCTTTTGGTCGGTTGTTTGGAGACATTCTTGGATGTGGTTTTGTCAGTTACAATTAAAAGCTACTTGTTTTTTTTCAGAAAACAAAAACAAAACATACAACACCAAGAGTGAACCCTAATGTACACTACGGACCTCGACCTCGGGTCTTGATGCCACGTGCGTGAAGGTCCATCAGTTGTAACAAACACACTGTGCGGTGAGGGTGTCCGTCGTGTGAGCCTGTACACACTGGGGGAGGGTCTATGGGGAATCTTTGCACTTTCCACCCAGTTTTTCTGTGAACCTAAAACTGCTCTAAAAAATAAAGTCTATTTTAGGGCTTCCCTGGTGGCGCAGTGGTTGGGAGTCTGCCTGCCAATGCAGGGGGCACAGGTTCAGACCCTGGTCTGGGAAGATCCCACATGCCGCGGAGCAACTGGGCCTGTGAGCCACAACTACTGAGCCTGCGCGTCTGGAGCCTGTGCTCCACAACAAGAGGGGCCGCGATAGTGAGAGGCCCGCGCACCGCGATGAAGAGCGGCCCCCACTCGCCACAACTGGAGAAAGTCCTCGCGCAGAAACGAAGACCCAGCACAGCCAAAAATAATAAATTAATTTAAAAAAATAAAGTCTATTTTAAAACAAATAAATAAATGAAGGCTATTTAAAAAAAAAATAGCCTCAGAAAATGAAATGTTTAGGAATCAGTTGAATAAAACGCATACGGAACCTGTGTGCCAAAGTGCTGATGAAGAAAACCAAGGAGACTCAATAAACACAGAGACGGCGCTCATGGATTGAAGAGTAAAACAGCAAAGACATCAACTCTCCCCAGACTCATTTGCAAATTTAATGGGATTCCATTAAAAATCTTAGCAGGATTTTTTGATAGACAGAGACAAAATGAAATTTTGTCTGTTTGTGAAATTGGAAAGACAAAAACATTAAAATTGCTGAAACAAATTTGAAAAAGAGAAATAGAGTTGGAGGCATGGTATTCCCTGACTTGAAGACTTATTGGCATATTATGTGACTTTTACCACAATAAAATAAAATAAAAAGACATATTGCAAGGCTCCTGTCGTCTGGACAGTGTGTTGTCAGCAGAGGGCAGACATGTAGCTCCGTGGAAAAGCAGTGCCTCTGGACACAGGTGAATACAAATAAGACCAACTGATTTCCATGAAGGTGCAAAGGTAACTAACTAGACAAGGGACGGTCTTTTAAAATCACCAAAAATCACCAAAATTTAAAGACACTATTTAAACATCAACAAATAAAATATTTTATTTATTATTCAACAAATGGCGTTGGAACAATTGAATAGCCATAGTTAAAAAAAAAAAAAAAAAAAACCTTCACCTAATCCTCATACTTTGTACAAAATTAACTCTGGATCGATCACAACTCAAAATGCAAAATATGAAGTTACAAAACATTTAAATCCTCATATTTGTACAAAATTAACTCTGGATCGATCACAACTCAAAATGCAAAATATGAAGTTACAAAACATTTAGAATAAAGCACAGGAGAAAGTCTCTGTGACCTTGAGTAATACAAGCAAGTGTAGATTAGAGGTAAATAATAATGTATTTATTACAGTTTGGATGTGCAGGTTAAGGTCATAAAATCCTGTTATACTTGCCAAGGAAGAAGGGAAAGCTTGACAGTGGGTAGTGGTCCCTTGGAAGAGGGACGTTTTTTTTTCTTGCACCATTTTTCATCAAGTGTTTAGCCTTTGGGGGGCTCGTGATCATCTTAATTCAAATTTCACTGCATTATAAAGCCACAGGGACATCCTGCTCTCAGCATGACAGCCAAGGGAGCTCTGTAGATCCACTCAAGTGCGAAGCTGGAGAAAATGAGTTTTTAAAAACTGCAAATAGCCGTTCTCTGGAAATGATCCTGAGCCATTTCACTGAAGAAACATTTATTCCGTAGAATCTACTGGAACTAGGTAAGAGCTATGAGTGTCTGTGGCCTTTGAACAAAGGTGTGTGCCCTCCCTCCCCCCTCTGGCTCAGTAGGGCAGAAGCCCACCCCAGGCTGGGGAGCCACGCACACAGGGACCCCCGTTCCCGGCATCCAGCTGCTGGGCTATCTTCCCGGGAGGGTAGCGTGTCAGCGTCGCCCATTCTGCTACCCAGAGATCTGTGTTTGGGGCTAAATCCTGAGTGAGTGTGGCTGAGAGGTGGGGGCTCCCTTCTCTGGCTCAGACCCCCTCGTGGGAGCAGGCTGCACGTTGGGCTTAGAACGCTGAGGATGCTGGTTCCCTGTTACCCTTGCTCTGGCTTGCGGCAGGTGGGGTGGTCCATGCAGAGACCCGGAGCTGCTGTCCCCCAACCCACCAATCACTCATCTTCTAAAGTGGGGGTGAGACGCTGCGAGCCCTGGTTCCTGCCCCCAGCATCAGAACTGTGGCTCAGAGAGCTTTCCTGGGGGAGAAGCAGGCTGTAGAACCCAGGGCTCCCAATCCTTCCGCAAAGGAACTGACTTCATTTGCAGCAGAGTGTAGTCAAGCCCAAGGGTGCTCTCAGGACCAGTGGGAGGAGACTGCTAGATTCTTTAGAGACGTAGGGTAAGAGATCCAGAAAGAGAGGCAGCTGTTAGGAACCTTCCTGGGGTCAGAACAAATCTCAGACACCTGTCCCAGCAGCGGAGAATAATCAGTCCTGCACTCAGCATCGTCCCTTGGGGACTGATAGGACATGGACAGAAACTAAGCAAGGATGTAGACGTCTTAGGGTCCAAGGGCACCCACAGCACCTCCAGCCGTGACAGATACACATTCGTTTCAAGTACACATGGACCGTTGACTAACCAAGACCACTTTCTGGGCCAGAACACAAGTCTCAACCAATTTTTAATGTTTCAAGTCATACAAAGTATGTTATCTGACCAGATGGAATTAAATTAGATATTAATAGCAGAAAGAAATCTTTACAATACCCACGTATTTGGAAACAAAATACCAAACTGCTAAACAATCCACAGATCAAAAGGGAAGTTGGAAGGTAAATTAGAAATGATTTCCAAAGAAAGAAAGTGAAGCATGTCACTTTTTGAATTTGTGTTTTCACAGTTTAGAACGGTAATGTCCATATTAGAAAAGAAGTTCTGAGTGAAGGACCTCAGGGTCCACCTTAAGTAATTAGAGAAAGAAGGAGCTAGAAACAGAAGAAAAATGTAAAAGATCAGAGTGGAAATCAATGAAAGAGAAAATAGAAAAGCAATAGGGAGAATCAATGAGAACAAAAGATGGTTCTTTGAGAAGAGGAATAGAATTGACAAACACTTGAGGGCTTCCCTGGTGGCGCAGTGGTTGAGAGTCCGCCTGCCGATGCAGGGGATGCGGGTTCGTGCCCCGGTCCGGGAAGATCCCACACGCCGCGGAGCGGCTGGGCCCGTGAGCCATGGCCGCTGAGCCTGCGCGTCCGGAGC
>NW_006792775.1:1269977-1297215 GCF_000442215.2 Lipotes vexillifer
AACCGCAAAAAAAAAAAAAAAAAAAAGAATTGACAAACAGCGAGACTGACAAGAAAAAGAGAGAAGACAGAAATTACCAGGATCACACATGGCAAAACCATCATCAGTACGTATTCCACAGATACTAAAAGAACTGGAAGGGGATAATACGGACAGCTTTATGTCAATACATTTGATAATTTAGATAAAATGGACAAAATCTATGAATTACACAACGTTCCACAGCTCACTCAAGAAGAAACAGAGAATTAAATAACTTTGTATTTATTAAAGAAGTTAAATTTTGGCTTCAAAACAAAACGAAACGAATCAAAACAAAAAACTTCCCACAAAGAAAACTCCAGGCCCAGATGGCTTCATGGGTGAATTCTACCAAACACACGCAAAAAGAAATAAGACGAATTCTAAACAAATACATCTAGAAAATTGAAGCAGAAGGAAATACTAAAATACACACAGAAATGAAAAAGACCTGGATTAAACAAAACAACTTAGGGAAAGGAGGACTTACACCACCTGACTTCAAGGCTTATTATAAATCTACAGAAATCACGATAAACCTGTGGTTCTCTGCAGGGCATGATGTGTTCAGGAGGGACATTTGCATTTGGCTGAACTGTGTCCCAGATCCCTGTGTTAGAGTCCTGAGCCCCAGTACCCCAGAGTGTGGCTGCGTTTGGAGGTGGGGCCTTTAAAGAGGAGATGAAGGTAAAATGAGGCCACCAGGGTGGGTCCTAATCCCACAGGACTGGGGTCCTTATGAGAAAAGGAGGTCAGGACACAGACATACAGGGAGGGACGACCCCGTGAGGACACAGGGAGGAGACGGCCGTCTACACGCCGAGGAGAGAGGCCTCAGGAGGGAGCAACCCTGCCCACACCTGAATCTTGGATTCCAGCCTCCAGGACTGGAGACAGTGACTGTCTGCCGTTTAAGACCCCTGGTCTGTGGGCCTTTGTTATGCCGGCCCTAGAAAATGAAGACAGCAATGTCTCAAGATGTTTTTGGTTGTTACACGGGGGTGTGGGTGGGGATACGGGTCTTTGGCACCCAGTGGTCTGAAGCAGGGACGCTGCTAACTCTTTACAGCGCACAGGGAGCCCCCATGACAAAGAATTGTCTGGCCCAAAATGATAATGGTGTCAAGGCTGAGAAACCGTGAGATTGATAAATAAATCAGGGAAACAGAGAGTCTAGAAATAGACCCACATACAAGTGGACAACTAATCTTATCTTCTCAGCAGATGGAACGACTGGATGCCCTCAGCGAAACAGGGGACTTGATTCATACTTCCGTACACGGCAATTACTTCCAAATGAATCTTAGATCTAAATGTAAGATATAAGCGAAAATCTCTGTGACTTTGGGTTGGGCAAAAACGTCTTAGCTATGACATCAATAAAAGAAAAACAAATTGATAAGTTGGATTTCCTCAAAATGAAGAGATTCTGTATTCAGAAAGTCGTCGTGAAGAGAATAAATGAGAACATAATCCAAGGATGGGAAGAAAATATCTGAACGCACGTGTCTGATCAATGACTAGTGTGCAGAATGTATCAAGAATTCTCAAAGCTGAGAAAAGAGAGCTAAATATCAAAAATGGACAAAAGATTGAAACAGACACTTCACCAAAGGATATATACAGACAGCAAGTAAGCACATGAAAGGGTGCTCCACATCACACGTCCTCAGGGAAATGCAAATTAAAACCTCAGTGAGATAACACTATGCACTTTTCAGAGTGGCTAGAATAAAAAAAATAACGGACCATCTCAGGTGCTGACAAAGATGGTAGCAACGGAAGCTTATACACTACTGGTTGCAATGCACAATGGGGCAGGCCCTTGGGGAGTGAGTTTGGTGATTTCTTTTTTTTTTTTTTAATTTTTAAAATTTATTTATTTTTGGCTGTGTTGGGTCTTTGTTGCTGCACACAGGCTTTCTCTAGTTGCAGCAAGCGGGGGCTACTCTTCCTCGCGGTGCGCGGGCTTCTCATTGCGGTGGCTTCTCCTGTTGTGGAGCACGGGCTCTAGGTTTGCGGGCTTCCGTAGTTGTGGCACGTGGGCTCAGTAGTCGTGGCTCGCGGGCTCTAGAGTGCAGGCTCAGTAGTTGTGGTGCACGGGCTTAGGTGCTCCGCAGCATGTGGGATCTTCCTGGACCAGGGCTCGAACCCGTGTCCCTGCACTGGCAGGCAGATTCTTAACCCCTGTGCCACCAGGGAAGTCCCTGGAGATTTCTTATAAATTAAGCATGAACTTACCATACAACTCAGCAATTCTGCTCAAAGTCATCTACTCAAGTGAAATAAAAAATCTGTGTTCACACAGAAACCTGCAGGTAAATGTTTTTGTTTTTTGGTTTACCTGGCCACGCGGCTTGTGGGATCTTAGTTCCCCAACCAGGGACTGAACCTGGGCCCCAGCAATGAAAGTGCCGAGCGCTAACCACTGGACCATCAGGGAATTCCCTAAATGTTTTTTTGTAATCATGAAAAGCCGGAAACAGCCTAAACTGACCCTCATTTTGGGGATGGGCAAATGGGTATATCTACATATTGGAACACTGCTTAACAATACAAAGAAGCAAACTCCCATACATGGAGCAGTGTAATGAATCTCAGATGCATCATTACCACTGAAAGAAGGTAGACTTGAAAGCATACATGCTATGTGATTCCATTTATGTGGCATTCTGGAAATAGCAATACCATGGGAACAGAAAAAAGATCAGTGGTTGCCAGGGCTCGGGGGGTGAAGAGAGAGTTTGACTGCAAAATCGCATGGGGGAATTTTATTGTGATGGTGGAACTGTTCTATATCTTGATCTTGGTGGAGGTTATATGACGATACATTTGTCAAAATTCAAAAAACTGTGAATTTTACTGCATCTTACTTTATACCTCAATGTTTTGTTAATGGGGAAAAAAAAGTCCAATCCCAAGGGCACTCCCCCGGCTCCTGCCAGGACCTGCCGGCTGGTTCTTGCGATTCTGTAGGTGTGCCTTGGGCCCCATGTGTCCCAACTGGACTAGGTTGGACAAGGCCTTGGGGGAACCCTTCTGCTGCTTTCTTGCATGGGCGGAGAGCCAGTCCTCCCAGCACCTAGCCTGCCTGGGAATCCCAGTCATGGCCGAAGGCAGCCTGTAGCTTCAGGGCAAATGGGGTGTTGGATTTCAGAGCACAGCTGCTGGGGCCTTTGATCAATTACAGGCCCCCAAACGAAGCCAACAAGTACACACAGGATTTGACATCACAATGAAGAAATTTTACCTACAAGTCATATAAAGAGCCCGACACTGACACTGTAAAATAAATAGTTTTTCAAGGACTTATGATACATTAACAAAAGATTGGCCATAAAGTAAGTATGTAAACACTTCCAAAGGTTGAAATCATATACAGAATATTCTCTGCCCACAGTTCAATTATGCTAGAACTCCATGAGAAAAATTTAATTAGAATATTCACTGACAGGATATTGAGAAACGTGTTATAAATATACTATGGTGGATAAAAATACAATGTTATAGGGGAAATATTTTTATCTGAAGCTAATAATGTTACTAATCCACTCGTAGGCTGAAAGCAGGAAATTGCTAATATTTAGCTGTTTTTACCATGAAAGCAGCAATTTCAAATGGTTCAATGAAATAAAATGAAAACAAGACAAGGAGATCAGTAAAGCACTGAAAGAAAAACAAGTATGATTTAAATGCAAGAGTACCTGACCCAAGGAATTTTTTCCTGAAAATTCTGCCACTCGTGAAAAATCAGTAGACAAGATATTTCCATTAACTTTAATGTGAAAAACTATGATGTGTTTGGGTGTGGTATCATCACCCAAGACACCAAAACTACTTTAGGAAACTTGGTTTAATTGAACAATGAAAACAATTGGAAATGAATTCAGTTTGTGCATGAAATGTGACGAAGGTTCATGTTTTCCTGTATTTTTTCTGCACCGTTTTTTTCAGCAATTTTTCAACCAATTTGTCACAGTTATTCTGCACTCAAACTGCTATTAAAAATAAAATGATAGCCCAGGAAGACAGCTGAAGGGCAAAATAGGAACTAAACATGAGAGCATCTTTGAACACGTATATAATAGATGCGAGAGGTATAGAGCCTGCACCCTACCCTGTGCCTCCCTCCTGCCTGGTGATCTGTGCACAAAACAAAACAAAACATCGTGGGTTCATCCAAATGTGGTACACACTTCAAACTGTATGGTAATATTCTCTGATTAACACTGTGTGTGAGAGTTTTAAAAAAAAGTGTCTTCATCTGAAACCATAATGACGAAATCTCACTTCTTATATTTATTTATTTAACATATTTGGGGAAGTAGGTCACTACACTGAATGAAAAGAAAAGGTTGTTCTAAAGGCCGTACAAACTCTCCATAGCCTTTATGGCAAAGCGTCATAAACTGAACAGTGGTTACATCTGTATTTGAAAATGAGAAAAGATACAATAATAATAATTAAAAAAAGAAAACAAGAAAAGATAAAAATTAACAAGTTAACACAGACACAGAAACAAACTTATGGTTACCAAAGGGGAAAGGGGGAGAGGGCTTAATTAGGAGTTTGAGATTAACAGCTACACATTACTGTATGTAAAATAGATAAAGAGGACCTACTGTATAGCACAGGGAACTATATTCAGTACTTATGATAGCCTATCATGGAAAAGAATTTGAAAAAGAATATATGTATATATGTAAGTGGATCACTTTGCTGTGCATCTGAAACTAGCACAACATTGCAAATCAACTATACTCCAGTAAAAAAATTTTAAACTAAAATTAACAAGTTAAGCATTTAGTGTGAGATAGGAACAAATAAATAAGGCAACAAATAAAATAGTAACTATTAAAGGAATTGAAAGGAAGCCTTCCTGCTTAAAAACTCTAGGGCCGGGCTTCCCTGGTGGCGCAGTGGTTGCGCGTCCGCCTGCCGATGCAGGGGACACGGGTTCGTGCCCCGGTCCGGGAGGATCCCACGTGCCGCGGAGCGGCTGGGCCCGTGAGCCATGGCCGCTGAGCCTGCGCGTCCGGAGCCTGTGCTCCGCGACGGGAGAGGCCACAACGGTGAGAGGCCCGCGTACCGCAAAAACAACAAAACTCTAGGGCCATGTGGCTTCACCAGCTGCCATGCATGCCACAAAGACGACACAAATAAAAAAAAACCTTGAAATAATTCAAGACTAACAGAGCTTTGCCACCCAAACCTAATAAGGATGGTGGGGAAGGAGAACGTGCAAGTCTGTCACCGTCCTGAACATAAAGGCAAAGAAAAAAAATCACGACAAGCAAAGCAGCATTTTAAAGTAATAACACAGAATGGACATCTTAGATTTATTCCAGGTAGGCAAGGCTGCTTTACTATTGGGGGGAAACATCAAATAAAGTAATTTGCAGCATTAAGGTATTAAAGGAGGAAAATCACATAATCAGGTCAAAGGAGAGGGCTTCCTGGTGGCGCAGTGGTTGAGAATCCGCCTGCCAATGCAGCGGACACGGGTCTGAGCCCTGGTCCGGGAAGATCCCACATGCCGCGGAGCAACTAAGCCCGTCCGCCACAACTACTGAGCCTGCGCTCTAGAGCCCGCGAGCCGCAACTACTGAGCCCACGTGCCGCAACTATTGGAGCCTGCGCTCCTAGAGCCCGTGCTCCTCAACAAGAGAAACCACCGCAATGAGAAACCCACGCACTGCAACAAAGAGTAGCCCCCGCTCGCCACAGCTAGAGAAAGCCCGCGCACAGCAACGAAGACCCAAGGCAGCCGAAAAAAAATCAAAGGAAAAACATTACTCAATTAACATTCAATACCAATGTAATAAATTTGAGCCATTTCTGTTACAATGTGGGTTCATAAAATGCAAATTAGCTCAAAAGCAATTAGTAAATACAGAAATGTCAGTGTGGCACAAGAATAATGCTTATTTAGCAGCCGCATAGCACAGGGAGATCAGCTGAGGTGCTTTGTGATCGCCTGGAGGGGTGGGATAGGGAGGGTGGGAGGGAGGGAGACAAAGAGGGAAGAGATATGGGAACATAGGTATATGTATAACTGATTCACTCTGTTATAAAGCAGAAACTAACACACCATTGTAAAGCAATTATACCCCAATGAAGATGTTAAAAAAAAAAAAAGAAGAAGAATGCTTATTTAGACACATTTTCCTCAGATAGTAATGATTTTAAATGATTGAGGTGGGCATTTTTGTTACTGACCAAGGTTCTTGGCCTCCTTAATCAATAGAAATTGATCAGAGGCCAGACAAGAAATTCAGGCAAGGCTTTATTGGGGTCCCTGCTGCAGCAGGGGGGAGAGAAAACGAGTAACAGCTTCCCTTGCTGGCTCACTCCCCTAGGTGGGGCAAGCTGGCTCCTCATATGGGAGGCGGGTAGGGGTGTGTCCTGGGGTTGGGCTGGAGGGGTGACTTAGGGAGTTCGCCCAGCCTTTTGGTGGTGTCCTGTGCAGGGCGCATGCGCAGTACCCTGCTTTTGCTCCTGGCTCTTCAGAAGTGGCAGTTGGGGACTTTGGTCTTTTTGTATCTTGTTGTCCAGAATATGCCCCAGCTGTGCATGCACACAGTTATTTTTAGTCTCTTATAGTTTCTTTGTATTTTGTTGCTCAGGGAGACATTTGTTCAGGTGCAAGCACTGCAGCAAATGGTCCCAGATCCCAGCTCGTCTCATTTTCACAATCACAGAGGAAGTCTTGGGATATATGAAGGCCTGAAGGAAAAGCTGACAGCCCTGGAGGAGACTCTGCTAACACAGGAGCTGACTGCCGAGAGCCAGTGCAGCGTCCACGGTGTTAAACTGTCGGGAGAAGCCAAAGCACAAATGAAAAATCTGGGAAGACGCTTTCCCCTGTGTTGAAAAAAGGCTGAAAATGTCTGTGCTTTGGGCCAGGTGTTAGAATTTGGTGAGATCTGGAGTGAATGCCTTTAAGGACCCAGTTGTTGAACTAAGTATGCTGGGCCAGAGCTGATGGCTTCCAGGGGGTAAGCAGCTGAGGCGCTGGGTGACAATGACGGTGGGCACTGGGCTTCGTGCTGTTCAGTCTTTGCTCGGGTCACAAGGCCCCATAGGTTTTGAGTTGTCTGCCCCCAGAATCCACTTTCCTGTTGGCTCGGTTATTCTAAAAAATATGCTTTTGCAGAGGGCAAAGTTGTTCATATTTATGGCATTTATGGCAAAAATGTCAATATTAGCATATTATGAATCACAGGGAAGTTCCTTAAACTAATGAAAGATTTCTACAAATACTGAGAGCAAATGTCATCCAAAATTATACAGCCGGAAAGATTTATCTTCGAGAGAAGGATTATAGAAGGAAATCCTGCCCTCAGAGCCTCTATTTCACATTGTAATCGAAGTCCCAGAAAAATGTAGTTAAGTCAAGAAAAACAAATAAAATGTGTGCGGATTAGAAAGGAAGAATTAAAACTGTAATTATTCAAATGATCACATGCCATGATTGTGTATGTGGAAAATCCAGAACCTACAAAAATATCATGAAAATAAAAACACTTACGGTAAGGATGCCCATGCGTCTTTAAAAGTTAATTGCAAAAACAAAAACACAAAAAACAAAAGTCAACTGCATTTCTTTACATCAGCAATAAACACTTAGAAAAGAAACAATTTCAAACTGTAACATATACAACAAAAATCAATTATCTGGAAATAAATCTAACAAATTCTGTGTAAGACCTCTACACAGAAAACTATGGAGTTGGAGGCTTCCCTGGTGGCGCAGTGGTTAAGAGTCTGCTGCCAATGCAGGGGACACAGGTTCGAGCCCTGGTCCGGGAAGATCCCACATGCCTCAGAGCAACTAAGCCTGTGTGCCACAGCTACTGAGCCTGTGCTCTAGAGCCCGCGAGCCACAACTACTGAGTCTGTGCGCCACAACTACTGAAGCTCGCGTGCCTAGAGCCTGTGCTCCACAGCAAGAGAAGCCACCGCAATGAGAAGCCCGCGCACTGCAATGAAGAGTAGCCCCTGCTCGCTGCAACTAGAGAAAGAAAGCCCATGTGCAGCAACGAAGACCCAGTGCAGCCAAATATAAATAAATAAATATATTTAAAAAAAAAAAACAAAGAGCAAATGTGCCCCAAAGTCAAGCGATGACGGTCCAGGCACCGCAGCCAGGGCACTGGGAATGAACTAGGTGGGATAGCAGACACATGTTAAAACAACCGCTGTAAACACGTGAGAGAGAACAGAGGAAGAGATGACGAAATGGGCGAGAAGACAAAGAATCTCCCCAGAAAACTGGAATCTACAAAAAATCCAATAAACCTTCCTGAACTGAACATACTATAACTGAAACAAAAAAAAATGCATCATATGTGCTGAATCGCAGCCTGGACACAACAGAAGACAGAATTCGTGAATTCCAAAAAGGTGAATAGAATATAGAAAAACAAGGCACCGAGAGAAAAATGTAAAAGTCAGAAAAGAGCAGACTGTAGGATTGGGAAGAAATCCGATGTTCAACACGCACGAGATTGAAGTCCCAGAACGGAGGGGAGTGAGATTGGGGCAGAGGCGAGATGGAGAGGAGGTGGTGGGTCTTTTCCAAAACGGATGAAAGACCTCAAACCACAGTGTCGAGACCCAAGAGGGAACCCGGCACCACAAATTTAGAGCCCAAGAGGCAGCACCTCTGACAGCCAGAGAGCCTCAGGGTCAAACTGCTGAAAACCAGAACCTTAAATGTAGCCAGAAAAAGGGACATTCTTTCCGTATGGGAAGAAATGCTCCCTTTGCCCCCGATGCAAGGGGGTCAGGGGAGGACCTCCAGGGAGTCCCATGACCGCAGCCTCACACTGTCCACAGAGATTAATTCAAGATGGATCCTAGACCCACAAGCAAAGGAAGAACAAGAAGCTATTACAGCAAAACAAAGAGAAAAACTTCAGGACTTTGGAGTAAAGAAAAAGTTAAAAATCAGCGGGACATTCATCACCGTGACAAAAACAGTAATCCTACCAGAAAAAAATTATAAATGGGACTTGAGAAATAATAACTTAGGTTTACCAAAGATCATGTCCAGAGGTTGACAAGGCAAGATGCAAAGTGCGAATATTTGTATCTGTTCCTTCGTTCTCCCGGCTCCTGAGTTTGGAACCGTTCCTCAGTCTTGTTACTCCCATGACGAAGGTCACAGGACAGCTACATTTTTAATGTCCCTCCATCTGGGTCTGCCTGGTGCTTGGTTATGTGTTTCGGGCGGTGTTTCAGTCAGCTCGGGCTGGCCCAGAGCCTCTGAAACCCTTGTGATTTCCTAAGAGATACAAGCCCAGGAGCTTCTTTTGTTCTAATATTTGGTTTTGATCCCATTACCAAGCTTCTAAATCCCTTGGGATTTCCTGGGGGGCGATAGACGTGTCCTTTGTGGTAACAGGTGACTCTGGGTGGGCTTCTGGGGGGCGCTGGTCACCGAAAGACCAAGCAGTGATTAGAAGCTTGGAGTTTTAGGAGGGGAGCAGTCTGGAGACTGAGTAAATGATTGATCATGCCACGTGGTGAAGCCTCCCTAAAATCCCAGAAGTATGAGGTTTGGAGAGCTGCTGGGTTGGTGAACAGGTGGAGGTGCTCGTTGGTGGTGCACGCATAGAGCGCATGGGGCCTCCACGACTCTTCCCCACACCTTGCCTCGCGCAGCCCTCCACGAGGAGGTTCGCCTGTATCCTTTATCACACCCTTTGATAATAAACTGGTAAGCAGAAAACTGGTTTCTTGGGTTACGACGTGAGCCGCTCTAGCAAACTAACCGAACCCAGGGAGGGGGTCATGGGAATCTCTGATTTGTAGCCGGTCGGTCAGAGGCAGAGACGACAACTGGAGTTTGCCATGGGTGTCTGAAGTGGGACAGTCTTGTGGGACTGAGCCCTTCATCCGTGGGATCGGTGCTGTCTCTGTGTAGACAGTGTCAGAAGTGAGTTAAAGTGTCGGACCCCCAGCCGGTGCCACGTAATTGCCTCATGTGGGAAAAACGCCCGCACATCCCATGTCAGGAGTGCTGTGAGTGTGGGAATCGTATGAAAGCAAAGGAGACTCACAGGACAAGTGCAGGTTTTCTTTCCAGGCTGCAGTAGAACACTGCAGACCGGGCAGCTTAAACAGTGGACAATTATCCTCACGGTTCTGGAGGCTGGTGGTCTGGGATCAAGGTGCTGCCCGTTTGGTTCCTGATGAGACCCTGTCCCACTGTGTCCTCACATGGAGGCGAGGGGGCCCTGCTCTCTTCCTTTTCTCATAAGGGCACTAGTCCCCCACGGGGTCCCACCCTCAGGACCTCATCTGACTCTCATCATGTTGGGGCATTTGAATTTGGGAGGCACAGGCTCAGACAGTCCACAGCAGGGGGGATACACACGAGTGAGGCTGAGTTAGGCTGTTCCTGGTGCATCCTCTCGGGTGGTAGACAATTCTGATATATCCCCTTCCCAGTGATGTTCACTGGGTCATTAGATCGAGTAGGACCTGCAGAGCTCTCCACCCGTGACATTACTCAGTTTTCCCTCTGTAATTATAATTATTCCTCAGGATGGTTCTTTGAAACCAAAGACCCCAGTGTCCATTAAACCTCCAGCTGATTTATTTACTAATCTCAGTATGGACTCATGGTTTCCTATTTTATTCAAAGGATTATAATTGTTACTAATATTGTCTACTTTGATCCTCAGATTGTCCTGGATTTGGGAGGGGGTCCTGCACATTTTGGACACATCCTCCTCGATCCTTTAGCCCTTCTTGCTTCCTGGTGCAAGCTGGTCCAGGTCAGCCCTGGGCGTTCCCCAGAATCAGCCGTTTCCCAGGGAGCCCTGGGTCTTGTAGGTCAGTGGTCCCCAACCTTTCTGGCATCAGGGACTGGTTTCGTGGCAGACAATTTTTCCACAGGCTGGGGGTGGAGGTGTTTTCGGGATGATTCAAGCACATTACATTTATTGTGCACTTTATCTCTATTTATTGTTACATTGTAATATGTAAATGAAATAATTATACTACTCACCATAATGCAGAATCAGTGGGAGCCCTGAGCTTGTTTTCACTTGCCACTCACTGATAGGGTTTTGATGTGAGTCCGCAAGCAATTGATTTATTATGGACTCTGTGCAGCCAAACCTCTCTGCTAACGAGAATCTGTATTTGCAGCCGCTCCCCAGCGCCAGCATCAGCGCCTCAGCTCCACCTCAGATCATCGGGCATTAGGTTCTCACAAGGAGCACGCAACCTAGATTCCTCGCATGTGCAGTTCACAGTAGGGCTCGCACTCCTATGAGAATCTAATGCCACCGCTGATCTGACAGGAGGCGGAGCTCAGGCGGTAATGTGAGCGATGGGGAGCGGCTGTAAATACAGATGGAGCTTCGCTCGCTTGCCTGCCATGCGGCCTGGTTCCTAACAGGCCACGGACTGGTACCGGTCTGTGGCCCGGGGGTTCGGGACCCCTGTTGTAGGTGGTGAAGTGTCACTGGGCACTGGATGAGCTTTTGCTATTGGGATGTTGCAGACCCTCTCGGCGGAGAGAGCCAGAGGACACACATCCTCCTCCAATGCCAGTGAGCACCCTGGGTCCACCCCCATTTTATCCCTTTCCACATTTCCCACCCTCCTCACCAACACCTGACGCCGGTCAGCTGTGACATATTTGCTAATTTGACCAGTTCCCTTGTTTGTCACCAACCTCCCGTCATCACTACTGTCCCTCCGCATGAAGATGCCCTTCTCAACCCCCCACCTGGTCCCTTCCTCACCCACCTTGGAGCTGGCCCCCCTCCTCCCCAACACCCCCCAGCTGGGTGCCCCTCCTACTTCTCTCTGTGTGTTTTCATTCGCAGTAAAAATGAACAATCTCCTGCTCACCTGTTTCCCTTCCCACTATCATTTTCCTTCCAGAGACACTCTATTCTATGCATTGTGGTTATTTATGAAAAAATACAAGGATAAACTCCCCAGGGGAATTACTTGAGTCCAAACAAAACTGTGCACATTTATCCTTTTTATTTTCATATGTATATGAAAATATATGTTAATAGACATTTATTTCTCACTGATGACATTTATGAATCATACTGCTATAAATATACGTTTGTATATACACATATATACGTATAAATATTTATACAGAAAAAAATTATGTATACTTATAAATAAATATATATGTCATACAGAAAACTTCATAAGACATAGTTGTACAATCTTTTATGAAGCATATACTTGTGTACCTACCACCAGCATCAAGAAATAGAACCTTAGGGGCTTCCCTGGTGGCGCAGTGGTTGAGAGTCCGCCTGCCGATGCAGGGGACGCGGGTTCGTGACCCGGTCCGGGAGGATCTCACATGCTGCAGAGCGGCTAGGCCCGTGAGCCACGGCCGCTGAGCCTGTGCGCCCGGAGCCTGTGCTCCGCAACGGGAGAGGCCACAGCAGTGAGAGGCCCACGTACCGCAAAAAAAAAAAAAAAAAAAAAAGCAATAGAACCTTCTCAGCGCGCAGATGTCACCCATGTGTGCCTTGACTTGTCAAATGTATCAAAGTGGTTTTCTTTCAAGTTTTATTGACACGTAATTGCATACAGCACTCTATAATTTTAAGATGGACACTGTAATGATTTGACTTACATACATCATGAAATGATGACCACAAAAGTTTAGTCAACATCCATCATCTCATGTAGATGCAGCATTAAAGAAATAGAAAAAGAAATTTTTCCTTGTGATGAGAACTCTTAGGATTTACTTCTTAACTTTTGTATATGAAGGACAGCAGTGTTCATTATCTTTTTTTTGTTTTTGTTTTTGTTTTTGTTTTTGTGGTACACAGGCCTCTCACTGTTGTGGCCTCTCCCATTGCGGAGCATCATTTGTGACCAACTGGAATATTTTTTTCCCAGTCTGTAGGTCGTCTTTTTGTTTTGTCAATGGTTTCCTTTATTGTACAAAAGCCCTTGTGTTTAATTAGGTTCCATTTGTTTATTTTTGCTTTTGTTTCCCTTGCCTGAGGAGACAGATCCAAAAAAATATTGCTACACTTTATATCAAAGAGTGTTCTGCCTATGTTTTCTTCTAGGTGTTTTATGGTTTCTGGTCTTACATTTAGGCCCTTAATCCATTTTAAATGTACTTTTGTATATGGTGTTAGAAAATGTTCTAATTTCATTCTTTTACATGAAGCTGTCCAGTTTTCCCAACACCACTTATTGAAGAGACTATCTTTTCTCCCTTGTATATTCTTGCCTCCCTTGTTGTAGATTAATTGACTATGCAAGTGTAGGTTTATTTGGGGGCTCTTTATTCTGTGCCATTGATTTATGTGTCTGTTTTTGTGTCAGTACCACATTGTTTTGATGAGTATAGCTTTGTACTATAGTCTGAAGTCAGGGAGTGTGATTCCTCCAGCTCTGTTCTTTCTCAAGATTGTTTTGGCTATTCAGAGTCTTTTGTGTTTCCATACAAATTTTAAAATCATTTGTTCTAGTTCTGTGAAAAATGCCATTGTATTGAATCTGTAGATTGCCTTGGGTAGTGTGGTCATTTTAACTGTGTTAATTCTTACAATTTATGAGCATGGTATATCTTTCCATCTGTTTGTGTCATCTTCAATTTCTGTCTTCAGTGACTTACAGTTTTCTGATTACAGGTCTTTTACCTCCTTAGGTAGGTTTATTCCTAGGTATTTTATTCTTTTTGACCTGATAGTAAATTACAAGGCAGAACATTCTTTGACATAAATCATAGCAATATTTTTTTGGATCTGTCTCCTTAGGCAAGGGAAACAAAAGCAAATTATTTCCTTAATTTCTCTTTCTGATCTTTCATTGTTAGTGTATAGAAATGCCACAGATTTCTGTATATTAATTTTGTACGCTGCAACTTTACTGAATTCACTGATGAGCTCTAGCAGTTTTCTGGCAGCATCTTTAGGATTTTCCCTGTATAGCATCATGTCATCTGCAGACAATGACAGTTTTACTTCTTCCTTTCCAACTTGGACTCCTTTAATTTCTTTTTCTTGCCTGATTGCTGTGTCTAAGTCTTCCAATACTATGTTGAATAAAAGTGGTGAGAGTGGGCATCCTTGTCTTGTTCCTGATCTTAGAGGGAAATCTTTCAGCTTTTCACCATTGGATATGATGTTAGCTATGGTCTTGTCATATATGACCTTTATTATGTTGAGGTATGGTCCCTCTATACCTACTCTGTGGAGAGTTTTTATTATAAATGAATGTTGAATTTTGTCAAAAGCCTTTCCTGCATCTACTGAGGTGATCATATGATTTTTATCCTTCATTCTGTTAATGTGGTGTATCACATTGATTGATTTGAGGATATTGAAAAATCCTTGCATCCCTGGGATAAATCCCACTTGATTACTGTGTATGATCCTTTTACTTATTGTTGAATTCAGTTTGCTAATATTTTGTTGAGGATTTTTTTGTATCTGTGTTAATCAGTGATATTGGCCTGTAGTTTTCTCTTTTTTGTGTGTGATCTCTCTGTCTGGTTTTGGTATCCGGGTGATGGTGGCCTTGTATAATGAGTTTGGGAGTGTTACTTCCTTTGTGATGTTTTGGAGGAGTTTCAGAAGGAGAGGTGTTAACTCGTCTCTAAATGTTTGATAGAATTTGCCTGTGAGGCTATCAGGTCCTGGACTTTTGTTTGTTGGGAGTTTTTAAATCACAGATTCCATTTAGTACTTGTGATTGGTCTGTTCATATTTTCTGTTTCTTCCTGGTTCAGTCTTGGGAGATTGTACCTAAGAATTTGCCCATCTCTTTCAGGTTGTCCATTTTACTGGCATATAGTTCCTCTTAGCTGTCTCTTATGATGTTTTGTATTTCTGTGGTGTCGGTTGTAGCTTTTCCTTGTTCATTTCTTATTTTATTGATTTGCTACCCCTACTGTGATGTGTGGGGATTTGTCAGTATTTGGGCTTCAGTGGTCTTGAATTTGTGGCCTAATTGATTCCATCTTCTTTTCTCCACGCCCCTCTGGCAACCCTCTCAGGAGCACGTCTTTCTGTCCTGGAAATCAGCCTTGAGACTCCCTTTAGGGGTCCCAGCCTCATCAGGTGGCATTAGATGGCAGGGGGTGGGGGAGGGGATGCTGTGCCTCTTCTGACTCAGAAAAGCCCCCCATACCTGTCCCTGCTGTCCTCCCACCCACAGGTCATGTGCAGAGGACCAAGTCTCGTGGGCTTGGGGTTTGTGGCAGTCAGGGACCTGCCTCTCCCCTCATGCCCCCATCTGAGCCGGTGGTCACTATTCTGTGGGAAGGGGAGCAGTCGGGTGACACCCTGAGCTCTGCACCCCTGCGGGGGAGATAAGAGCACACGATTGAGAAAGAATATTCTGTGGGTTTCCAAAGTCTGCAGAGTCAGGCTGGAGTGGGCAGTGGCTTTGCAAGTGGATGGGCCCTGGGGAATTCTGGGGGGGCTGTGTGGTCAAGGCAAGGGCTGGGCTGGCTGCACAGTGGCACCCCACCCCAGCACACACATGCCTGCAGGCAGAGGCACACACACACACACATGCACACGTGCCCACATGTGCACACTCAAATGCACGCACACACGGCCAGTCTCGCCCTTTAGACCCGCTCCCCATTCAACTACTTGGTCCCGATCCTCTTAGATTGGACTCTGGGCTGGGGGGGGGGGGGGGGGTCACAAGGACAGTGGCCAGGCCAGCCAGGGCAGCACGAGGGAGAGGGGAGGGCAGGGAATGTCACCTGATGTCCCCAAAGATGCAGAAAACTAGGGGGCACGTCCAGGAGGGAGGGGAAGAGAGTGAGCGAGGACGATTCATTTGTATGTATTTATTATTTACTGCAAACTGAAAATCAAATAAAAATGGGGAGGGGAGAGCGCAGAGGGAACAGGGCCGGAAGGAAGGTCAGGGAAGAGACCAGAGAGGCAAAAACACAGGCCTGGAAGCCAGAGACCAAGGCACAGCCCGTGCGGCCTGTTGCCTGTGAGGGCGAGGGGTCCACCTGACCCACCACAGTAGTGGTGCCGGGGATGCCCGCCCCTCTCCGGAGCCTGACGGTGCGAGGCCGGCACCTCTGGGGTGGCCGCGTGCCCCACGCTGCCCAGGACCGGATACGAGCATCCATGAGCCGAGGACGCCTTTTCTGGCTGCAGGGCGACTGTGCCGTTTGTCCAACAGGAGCCCGACGCCTCCGCTGCACGGGCACCGCCAGGGAGAAGCTGGCGGAGGCAGACTTAATGTGGATGCCCTTCCTCCTGGGAGCCGTCCCCGGCAGCCAGCCAGCCGCGGGCATCGAAGGTGGAAGGAGGATGAGCAAAGGAAACATTTCCCCTCCACTTTCAGCACCCCCGCCAGGCACCATAATGCGCTAGGACGCCAGGGTGGCCCAGGCTGACCTCACGAACAGCGGCTCCAGTGTCCCCCAGGTGCCTGGGGAGCCCGTCGGGGTGCGGGGCGGGGACTCTCTCCCGCGGCCGGCCGCAGCCCCTCCCATCACTCCTCGTCCCATTCCCGGCTCCTCCAGGGACCCACGGGCTGTGGTGGGCGCCTACCTGGGCCTGAGCGCGGAAGTGTTGAGAGCGCCCATGACTGAGATGCAGTGGTCAGTCACGGTGTCCGGTTGCGCAGCCCCACCGCCAACTGCCCTCCCGGCTCCAGCCCTCCATGCAGGCCACCTGGAAGGCTGGCTGCTCCCTTCCAAGGGGTGGCCGCGATTCAACTCCCTACGACCTTGCAGGGCCCCTGACTGCCCCTTCTACCCCAATCCACCACTGCCCGGGGTCAGGGGTCAGCAGCACCGTGTCCCTGCCTTATCCCCCGTCCTGAGGCCCCAGCACTCCTGCCTCTCCTTTGCAGGTGTCGGCTGAGGCCTGAGCTGGAGTCCCGCTCACTCACCCCATCTCTGCCCCCATCCACCCAGGCTGCACCCGCTTTGCTTGAAGCTTCCAGACCCAGCTCGAGTCTCCACTCCGAGCCCTGGGCCGTATCCACGGGCGTGCAGCCAACATCCAGGTTCTTGATATTCTCACCTGGGAAACACTTCTCCAGGCCCAGTGGTCATAACACCCAGAACTGCTGCTCCTGTGACCCACCCCTCGCCTTGAGTCCCCATCCCTCCCGGCAGTGGACCCCCTAGGATTCTAGTCCCTGAGCCCCTCGGCCTCCTCCTGTCCTCCCCAACCAAACACCAGCCTGTGTCCTGTTCCAACACCCACCTCCTAGACACCCCTCCCAGCCCCCTGCATGGGGGCTCCGTCTCTCTAGTCTGTGCAGCTGGGCACCACGTGAGAAGGCCACTGAGCCCATGACTTGTGCCATTAGACGGGCAGCCACCCAACCCAGCTGGCCCACACCTCTCCAGAGACCCACGGCCCATCCCAAAGATTTGCCTTCCCAGAGGACTCCACGGGGAGGGCCCCTCTCTTTTAGGAGGTCCGAGGGGAGCCCCCAACTCCTGACCCCACATCCACACGACCACAACCATCGCCCCAGCGATGGAAGACGTCTGTCTGCACAAACCGCCCCAGCGATGGAAGACGTCTGTCTGCACAAACCTCCTCTGCTTCCTAGACCGGCTACATCCCTCACGGTGAGGCCTCGGCTGGCTCTGGGGTTCCTCCACCTGCTGCCCTCTCTGCAGCTCCTGGGCTGAATCGGGCCTCCTCCGTCAGGTCCCACCGGGCCTGCGCTTCTCCTGTCCTAGGACTCTTCAGACTTGCTCTCAGAGGCTGACGCACCCTGCTGGGCTGTGAGCAGAGCCCATCTCTGTAGGAGCATCGCTGCCCTGGTTCCCGGCACGTGCCGCCTGCCCTGATCTTGATACTGAAACAGCAACCTCCAGCGGATGCCTCGTTTTCCCCTCTGGTGAACCTCATGGCGCCTCTGAGAAACGGGAAAAGCCACATCTCCTACTTCATGGGTGAGGAAACAGAGGAAGCTACCCAGGTCCCAGGTCCCCGAGGTAGACTGGGATTGGCCAGGGCGCTGCCATAGCCGCCTGGGGCGCCCTCCTGGTGCCCGCCCCCCTTCCTCCTCTCCAAGGAGGCTGCCTGATCCCCGTGGGGACTCGCGTTAGGAGCACACTCCACCAAAAGCCCCCTCGGTCCTGTATTGCACAGTGAACAGAAGAGACCACCTGGATTATGGAGCGAACTTCCCCTAGAAAAGTCAGCTGGATGCAGCGCTCGGGGCCCAGGGCCCCCAGGCAGAGACTGAGTGGGGTTCCCAAAGCCTCCAAATCCCGCCCCCAGCACGCCCTCCACCCTGAGCCCTGGCCAAGCGGGGGACAGGAGGCTGGGCCAGAGCTGGGCATGTATTTTATTGGAAGTTCACAGATACAAGAGTTCTGAGCAGGGTCACAGCTTGGAGGAGGTGGCGTCAGGGAGGAGAGAGTCAGTCCCCAGATGCTGGCGGCCACCTGATCCTGGGGAGCTCCCACAAAAGCCCTTCTTGCTGGGTGTCAGGTCTGAGGGGCCCCAGGAGCCTGGGCGGGGGCACACAGGCAGGCAGGGAGGGCAGCCACTGGAAGCCAAGGTGCAGCAGCACAGGAAGAAACCCACGGGCCCCCCCGAAACAGGCGGAGGGCCGGGAGGCAGAGAGGGTGGGCTGGCACGGAACTCACTGTCCCCCTGCCTCGGTGCCGGGTTCCCAGCTGCAGGGGGGCTCCGGCTCCGCCCCCACCGCAGGGCATCCGGCCTTCGTCAGCCACGAAAATGAACCCATCTCAGAGCTTCATCTCCAGGCTGGCGGTGCCTGTTGGGGCCTCAGTAGTCGGTGAGCGGGTACCGCAGGAAGATGAAGACGAGGATGATGCAGGAGGCCGCCAGGGCTGAGCTGGTGATGTTGAACAGCCGAGCGGTCTTGGCGTCCTCCACTGCTCCGTTCAGGTCGTTGAGAAGTTTCTTGTCCCGAACCTGAAGCCAGAAGGAGGAGGTGAGACCGGCAGCCGGCGCCGAGGGGTGGACACAGGCAGGGGCCAGGCGAGGGGGCGTGAGGGCAGAGGGCCCGTGCGACTATAGCCCCAAGCCAGTGTCAGTTGCTGATTCCTGATTCCTGACAACCGTGTGGGGCTGCTGCACAACGATGTCCTTGCTGGGTGGAAACGTGCCCTGGATTATGGGGCATCAGGTCGGAAACTTACTTACAAACAGTTTACAAAATAAATAATATGTATTTAGAGAAAGAGAGAAGAAAAGGTGAATATGGTAAACGGTTAACAGTGGGATGTCTGGGTGAGGGGTATATAGGAATATTCTTTGTATCTTTTTTTGTGTGAGCAACTTCTCTATAAATCTAAAACTATATAAAATAAAATGGATTGTTAATACTGTATTATATACTTGAAAGTTGCTAAGAGTGGATCTTCGGTGTTCTTACCACCAAAAAAAAAAAAAAAAAAAAAGATAATTATGTAAGATGATGAGTATTAACTAACCCCATGGTGGAAATCATTTCGTGGTACACCTTAAGCATATACAATGTTGCAGGTTGATTATATCTCAATAACGCTGGGAAAATAAATAAATAAAAGAGGAAGCCGGTCTCAGAGAGAGTTACGTGATTGGACGATGGGGCAATACACGTGTGTCCTAATCTGATTGGTCCCACCTCATTTAAAATTAAGTGGGATTCCCTGAGAGTACACACTATGCTTGGACGGGAGGCCGCCCTGGGGTCCCTGCAACGGGATATTAAAGTGAAGGGAGCGGTTGGAGCCCAGGAAGTCTTGGGGAGATGGTGGACGGTGGTGGACCCATTTCCAAGATTCTCTGGCTGTGAAGAGGTGTCCCTGGGGAGCATGTCCCCTCATCCAGGCTAGGTCTGAGGAGTCGCCCCTCCTCCACCCCCTCTCCTTCCACAGAGTCCAGAGAGCAGGTCTGAGCATGCGGCAAGCAGAGAGCAAAGCCTGGGGGGACGAGGAGAAAGAGGAAGCGGAGGTGGGGAGAGAAAGTCTCTGCATCAGCAGACTGGTGGGTAAATGGATGCACGGATGGATGTATGGACAAAAGGCAGGGGGCTGGGTTGGGCAGATAGGGGACACTGACGTCTGGCTGCCCGGAGGGTGGGTTACGCAGATGGACAGGAGAATAGATGGGTAGTTAACGCGGTGGGGACACAGATGGGGTGGGAGTGTGGCGGGGTGGATAGATGGACGAGGCGAATGGTGGAAGGAACAGAGGGAGAGGAGAGAAGAAAGAAGACAGAGGTGAGTGTCTGGCAGTGGACGGAGGGGGTGAGGACGACAAGAAGGAGATGGAGTGGAATGGAGCTGGGGGACAAGTTGGAGGGACTGGGGAAGGGGTGGAAGATTGGGTGACTTAAGGCAGATTGTATAGAATGGAGAGGTAGAGAGAGGAAAAGAAGCTGGCCTTGAGGAACTAGGGAGGGGGTAGGAGAAAAGAAGAAAGTCTGTGCCCTTGTGGAACTTTTATTCTAGTGATTTTGGAGAGAGCCCACATCTTCACTGAGTTTTATCTCCTGTTGTGAGAACATGATGTATCACCCACTTATTTCGGTCTTATCTGACGTCGTCATGAAAATAAAATTGTATAATTCTCTCCAGAAGAGCTATTCCGTCTTTTGTTAGACTTGGTCTGTTTATTTTGGTTGTCATTATATTGTAAGTGATGTCTAAGATTACACTGCTAACTGATTTTTGCTGGTGTATAAAAGTTCGACTTCTATAGATTGATTTTGTATCCAGCTAAACTATCGTATTAATCATGATAAAAGACCAAGTTTTCTGTGTAATGAATCATATCTACTGTAAATAACAGTTCTATTTCTTCCTTCAAGTCTTTATTCTTAGACTCTGTAGCACAGTGGTTAAGAGTACAGAAGCCTGGATTTGAATCCCGGTTTTGCCAATCACTGCATAATCTTAGCAAGTATTCTCATCTGTAACAGGAAGATAACAGTAGTACCTACGGCATAGGGTTGTTGAAAGGAATTAATGAGTTGGTGGACACAAAGCATTCGCATAGTGTCTGGTCCAAAGCAAGCTCTTATATAATGGAAGCAAAGGCTTCGGAACGATGCTGACTAGCAATGATGTAACAGGCACGACTAAGAATGATTTTCATTGTATTATTAGAGGTAGATTGCTGTATTTTTAAAAAATCCCCATGAGATAAACATATTTTTTCTCTAATTCATCAACTAGTAAATTATATTCATTGATTTTTTTTTCCCCTCATGTTGAAACAAGGCTGATTTATTTAAAAATAAACAACTGGTCATGACTTCCTTGTTGGGTAGTGGAATGAGGAAAGGAATGATAGAGATGGATGTCGGAAGTGGATGGCTGAGTAACCCACCCATTCAGTTGTAAAGGAGATCAGGGAAGAGGAGAATTGGACAGGTGATTTGAGGACGGGAAGGCAGGTGGATGATGAGGAGGGAGATGTGAACGCCCCACGCTGGATGCATGGGACACACAGAGATACGGACATAGGAGTGGATGCTGGATGGAAGGGATGGTTGGATGGATACACGGGTGCTTGCCAGAAGCGAAGGACTGGTACACAGATGGATACGTGAAACCTGCTCAACAGGTAGGACAGGCAAGTAGATCAGTTATCTGAGAATGGGTGCTGAATAGATGGAACAGGCTAGATGGACACATAAAGGTATGTCAGGTGGGCAGGACAGGTAGACAGATGGATATACGAAATTACATTGCATGATGGGAACAGGTACCTAGGTGGTTATAGGAAGGTACACTGGACGGGCGGGACAGGCTGGTAGATGGATACATGAGTATATGTTGGATGGGTAGGACAGGTGGCTAGATGGGTTTAGAAATAAATGCTGAATTGTTGGGATAGGCAGATAAGATGGATGTGTGAATGTGTGCTGAAGTGGTGGGAAAGGTGCATATAGGGACATATAAAAGTGTGTCAAATGGATGGAATGGAGGATAGATGGATATATGAATGGGATGGGTAGATACATGGAAAGGAGGGAGGGTTGTTGGGTAGATTATAGTATAGACCAATGCAGGGTAGGTGAATAGGTTCATTAGCTCAGTCAAGCAATATTCAGTGTCTGCTCTGTGCACTTGCTCTTCCAGGTCCCAAGCGTACAGCAGGGAAAAAAAAAAACAAAGTCCCCTGTCCTCATGGAGCTTACATTTAAGGACACATTTAAGGGAGAGGACATGGAAAGTAAACGCAATAAATAAGTAAAATATATAGGGTGTTAAATGTGCTAAAAAGAATACTGAGGAGGACAGAGAGCGGAGAGCACTGTGGGAGGTATGACTCTAGCTGGGTGCTCAGGAAAGGACACATGGAGTACGGACATTTGAGTAAAGCCTGGAAGAGTGTGACAGACTCGGTCATATGTTTATCTGCAGGGAAAGCACGTCTCAGAGCACGAAGCTCTGAGGTGGGGATGAACCTGTGTTCTGAGGAATAACCAGAGGCCAGTGTGGGGAGAGCAGAACCCAGAGGGGAAGGGGAGTGAGACTTACAGTCAGAGAGGAAATTGTCAAGAAGCAGGCTGCGTGGGACTTTGTAGGTGCTTTTTAGCAGAAAAAACAACGGCAGGCTCCGGCGTGTTTTAACCTGGTAATTCTGGATGCTGTGTAGAGAATAGGTTGAAAGGGCAGAGGCTGGACAAAGCAGAGAAGAGGCCGACAGTCCAGGTGAGTGGTCAGGGTGGGTTGCATCAGGGCAGTGGTTGTGAAGGTGGTAAGAACTGACCTTTTTCTGGATCTATTTTGAAGATACAGCTGACAGTATTTACTGGGATCAGATGTGGAGTGTGATAAAAAAAGAAAGGAATTTGAGATGATTTCAAGGCTTTTTGATTTGATCTACTGAAATAAGGGAGCTGTAGGAGACTCCAGGAGGAGTAAGTTTGTGCATGGTTCAGTAGTTGGGTTTCTGACATGTTTAGCTAGAAATGTCTTCTAGATGCAGAGCTGGACATTTTGAGCAGGTAGGTTTTCTATGAGTCTAGAGTTCAGGGATGAGGTCTAGGGCAGAGATACCAATTGGAGGAGCCTATGAGCATAAATATGCTACTTAGAGCCATGAGGCTGGGTGAGAGCACCAAGGGAGAGAGCGTAGACAAGAGGTGAAGAGGACCAGGGACTGAGCCCCAGAGCATCCCAACGTTGAAAGACCTGGGAAGCAAGAGGCATCCAGGAAAGGAGGCCGAGAAGAGCAGTCTAAAAAGCAGAAGGAAGGCAAAGGGAAGGAAAGGATGGTGGGTGGGGGTGGAATGACGTGAAAGGAGGAGTAAACACGGAGGAATGGAATGGATAAACGGATGCAGGGCAGGTGGGTGAAGAGGTGGATGGGTGACGTTGGGTGGAGAGAAAGGAAAAGGAGGAAGACAGGTGAGTGAACAGACTGATGGCTGGATAGTTGGGTGAGTCAGTCAAAGAAAGGAAAGGAAGAAAAATGGGAGGATGTGCAGACGGATAAATGGATGGACAGTTCTTTTATGAATGTGCATCTTCATGCGATGATAGATTGATAGCGTGTGAAGGGAGGGAGGATGGGTCGATGGGTGTACAGATGAATGGATACCAGCTCAACACCTGATTACACGAATGGATATAATAAATAATTGGAAGAATGGGGTAGAGGAAAGAAAGGGAGGGATAATATATAAATGGATGAATGGACAACCTAACTTAGAGGTGAATGAAGGGGAAGCAGGAATAAATGAAAGGAAAAGATGGAGAGATGGAAATGTATTGATGGTTGACAGATGATTGGCTGGATGGTGGGTGGGTGGATACGTGGTTGTGAGAAGGAGAAAGGAAAGAGAGAAGAGGGGCTGATGAATAGAAGTTTTAATGAATGATTGATTAGCTCTACTGATAGAAGGAGTTGGTAGATAGAAGAATGGAGAATAGTACAAAGGAAGGCTGTATGGTTGGGTGGATGAATGAATAAACCGAGAGATGGATAGAAAGTGCAGGAAAATGGACAGAGAGAGGAAGAGATGAGAGGATGAATAGACAGAAGGGTGATGACTACAGGAAGAGTGCAGTGATTCAAAAAGGGTCTGAGAAAGGAACTTGATGGAGACCTCAAGGCAGTTACTTTGTATCACTGTGCCTCTGTTTCCTCATCTGTAAAACAAGGATATTAATTGCACCTATTCATAGGGTTTTGTTATCACTAAATAAAATGCTACATCTAATTAAATAATTAGAAGTTCTTAGAAAGGTGCCTAGAATATACTCAATAATTAATTAATTAAGAGCTTAATAATTAATTGTTGTTGTTTTATGGTTATTGTTATCTGCTGGCTTGTTGTTACTATCGCTATCACTATGAATGAGTAAGGGGGGGAACAGATGAATCCAGGGAAGAAAAAAAGACTAGATGGAGAGCTGGGGGGATGGACAGATGAACAGAGTAATGGATGAGGTTGGTGGATGAACCGTGGAAGGAAAGGAAGAAAAAAAAAGACAGATGATGAAGCGAGTAGAAACATGAATTTAGTAAATAAGTGAAAGTGAATATAGGGATGGCTGACAGTATGGAAGTGAAATTCCGGGACGAAAGAAGATGAACAGATGAATTTTTGGAGACAAAGTGGACGGGCAGGTAGCTGAAAGGGTGGAACCGTGAGTGCATGCATTGGTGGCTGGACAAGGTGAGTGAGGGTCTTTTCCTCACAAACCCGCCCCTCCTGCAGCCTCCTTCCTCATCTATAAATGGCACTTCCCTTCTTTCAGCTGCTCAGATGAGTACCCTTGGAGTAATCTTTGGATCTTCTCTATTTTCCCTCACCTTATGTCCAATCCATCAGGATACTGTTGACTTTTCTTTCAAAATATAGGACCAGTTTTAACTCTCCACTCCCACCCTCTGAACCAAGACTTGACTCAGTGAACCGCTTTCGGTTTGTCTCCCAACTCCCCAACCCCTTGTATCTTTACAGTATATTCTTCACTAGTAGCAAAAGAGCAATCTTTTAAAATGTAAGTCACATGGGGACGTCCCTGGAGGTCCAGTGGTTAGGACTCCACGCTTCCACTGCAGGGGGCGTGGGTTCAACCCCTGGTTGGGGAACTAAGATCCCGCAGGCCGCATGGCATGGCCAAAAAAAAGAAGAAAAAAAGTAAGTCACATAATATTGACTCTCCATTTAACATTCATCAAAGGTATCACTTAAAGCAAAACAAAATCCTAACTGTGGCAGACAAGATGTACGTGGTCTGGCCCCTCCACCACCTCTCTGGAGCCATCATCTCCTACGCTCACCCCCATTCTAGCCACATTGGTCCCTGAACCTGACTTTGCCTCAGGGCTTTTGCAATATCTGATCCCTTTTCCTGGGATATGATTTCTCAGAAAGATGTATTTATGGCTACTGCGTGAATTAATTCAGGTTTACACGCAAACAGCATCTCAAGAAAGAGGCCTTCCTTGCCTCTAGAGCACCCCACATCTCCCTCACCATGCTTTATGTACTCTTCAGAGCTGACATCACCATCTGACATGCCTAAGTGTTACTTTTATTATTGTCTGACACCCCACCAAAATGTAAGCACCTCACGGGCAGGGGCCGTGTGTTGCTTGTCACTTACTAGGCATTAGAATTGCGTGTGAGACAAATGCGTGAAGAGTGGAAGGATGCTGGGAAGTTTGAATGAACTGAAGACTAGGTCATTGACTAGAGAGTTTAATGAATAGATATGATGGTTACATACAAGGAAGGGAGGGAGGGAGAGGAAGCGGTGGCGGGCATGATAAGCAAAGTGAGGGGAGACGATGAATATACAGATGGAGGGGAAACGGATGGATGGATGTGGGTGAGGAAAGACAGGAGGGAAGAAAAGAGAGATTAAACAAATCCACAAGGGTGTGTGGGTAAACTAGATAGGAAGAGATGGATGGATGGATTCAGTGGACAGGTGTGTGGGAGGGGATAGCGGAAGGAACTGGGTTACAGAGTGTGGACAGAGGAATTGATAGGAGGCTGGAAGAATGTGTGGGGTGAGCAAATGGGTGGAAGAAAAGAACAAAGGGAAAAGGAAAGGTGAGGATGTGCATGTATGGATGAATGGATGGATGCTTGGATGAGCTAATTAGTAATGTACACTGATGGGTAAAAGTGATGGAAGAAAGAATGAGTGGATACAAGGAGGAAACAGGGTACATGGAGTAGGAGACAGACAGTTGGGTGAATGAGAAAAAGAATGAGAAAGTTGAGAAGATGAGAGGGGCCATGAATTATCTTCATGAATCACTAGATTAATAAATTGATGGATGGGTAATTAAAGTGAGTAAGGGAAGAAAGGAGGAGGAAACAGAAGGTGGGAAGATGGTTAGAGAGATGTGCAACGGGAAAAGGATGGATGTTTAAATAAAGTTGGTGGATATGTGTACTGATGGACAGATGACTGGGTAAAATCATACACAGGGCAGGTGAATGGGCAGAAGTAATGGGAGGCAAGGATGGACATGGAGGGTGGACGGAGGAAAGAACAATAAAAACAATAAAAGAAACGACCATGGGTATGGCGCCATGCTAACAGCATTACACGGCATTAACTCAGTTAATCCTCTCAACACTCTGAGGTAGGTACAACCCCATTTTTACGAGGAGGAAAGTAAGGCACGGATAGATTAATACCAACTTAAGGTCCCAGGACTCAAACCTATGCTGTAAACCAGAGCCACCATGAACACCGGGTGTATGGCTACGTGGTATACACACAGAAGGTGGAAGAGGTGGGTAGGAGGGAAAGAAGGTATTAGAACGGATAAACGGAGTAGGTGGGTAGTTAGATGGATGAACCATTGGAGAGGAAATAACTGGAAGAGGGGAGAAGGGAGAAGATACATATAAAAAGACCAGTGGGAGGGGGTGGAGAGACGAATGGGTAGGTGGATGTGTTGGGTATGGATGAATGACTTGGTGTATTGATGGACAGTATTCTGGGATGAACTGAGAAAGTAAAGGGGATCAGGAGTGAGGGTGGGAGAAAAGTTAAGTGAATAAATGAATGGAAAGATAGGTGAAAGTATGAATAGATTCATGGTGAGGAAATGGGTGTGTCAGCATGTAGGTGGATGGATGAATAACATCAATGGATATAGTGAGCACAGATGGATAGACGAAAGGATGGGTGGATGGGTGGATGGATGTGAGGATGAGTGGACGGATGGGCGGGTGGATGGATGGATGGATGGACGACGGGCGGGTGGATGGATGGATGGATGTGAGGATGAGTGGATGGGTGGGTGGG
>NW_006792775.1:1297931-1303348 GCF_000442215.2 Lipotes vexillifer
GGTGGGTGAACGGATAGATAGATGGATAGATGGATGGATGGATGGATGGATGAGTGGATGGATGGATAGATGAGTGGGTGGGTGGATGATGGATGGATAGGAGGATGAGTGGATGGGTGGGTGGATGGATGGACAGATGGGCGGGTGGATGGATGGATGGACGGACGGGCGGGTGGATGGATGGATGATGGCTGTATGGATAGATGTAGGTACATATGTATGAATGGATGGATGGATGATATTCAGAAAGGAGGGAGTGGGCAAGTATGTATATACAGAAACAGACAACAGTATCCTTCCCCCTAATCTATTCTTTCTGACTGCCCGGTCACCGAGAAGTCTCACAGCCTGTGTCCTCATTGCAATCTGCTGCTCCTCTCTGCCACCATCCCCGCCCTGGTTCAAGCCATGTGCCCTCTCGCCTGGACCACCACACCGGACCCTCACTCCTCCCTGCCTCTGGGCTTGTCTCGTCCCCTCCCTCCACCCTGGTTGCAGAGTTCACAGCTCTGATCACCTTTCCCTTCCGTGTCCCCCATACCCTTCCCATGGAACTCCAAGTCTTTCACTGCACGGTCTCAGTCTGCCCTTCCTGGACCATCTTCTGCTCCCCACAGAGGATGGGGCCCTGCTGCTCCCGACTGCCCGACCCTCGTGTCTTAGTTTATGAACTCCTGTCCCCTCACCCACCCTTCAAGGCCCAGGGAAAATGCTGCCTCCCCCAGAAGTGTCCGGGGCTGACCCCAACCTCACGCCCAAGCTGGGAGTGAAGGGTTCTTCTCCTGAAACGTTTGGTGCGTATGCATCTTCCCATGCACCCTCTGTCCATCCACCCATTCCTCCAGCATCCTTTGCCCCCCAACTTGGTCAGCCCTGCCTTGGGTCAGGGGTGGGCAGCTGTGGTCAGGGCCGGGGCTGTCGGATGGGGAGGAAGGTTCGGCCAGAGGGAGGCAGCAGAGCCTTTGGGGGTGGGGGCAACCCGGGCCTCACAAAGGCCCCAGGCTGGGGGCAGCCAGGCGCACCCAGGGAGCTCGCTTAGGGAAGGGGTTAAAAGTGGGTCATGCAGGGCCTTGAATGCCAAGATGAGGAGGCTGGACTTCTCCAGACCGAGAAAGGGGAGCCGGGGGCCATCGTGAGCACCTCGTGCAGACTGCACGGACGGAGACCTGGTCTTCTGCGTCTGTGCCATCCCCAGACACCAGGCCGAGCCCACGAGGGTGCCCCTGGGGGCGGGGCGTGCGGGGACAGACGGGGACAGCTAGGGACACAGCGCTTCTTCCTCACCCACCGAAGGCCAGCCTCCGCCCTGCTCCTGTGCTTATTTCAACGTTGTTTTGTTTTGCTGTGTTTTGTGAACGGATGAGGAAATGGGCTCAGTGAAGCGAGATCACTGCTTTTAAGAGGCCACGCGGGGAATTAGCCAAGGCCTCCTGACCCCAAGGCCATCAGGTGCCCTTGGAAGTGCCCAGGACGGGCTGCAAACGATGTAGGGTGCAGCAGCCCAGGAGACGTACAGCTGGACGGACAGATGGGACGAATTCCCAGGCGTGGGAGCCTGTGCCAGCCAGGTCTGTCCTCCCCTCTGCCTGGGACAGAGGCAGCTCACCTTGCTCACCCCTCCCAGGGAAGCCCCAAGCCTTTCTGCCCTCGCCAACGCCCAGGAAGGACGTGAGGGAGCAGCCGGGCTGCAGGCACAGTGAATCCCCTTCTGTCTCTAGAAGCACCAACTCCCACCCCGCACTGCAGAGCGGATCCTGAACCATTCAGAAATCTGTGACCTACCTACAACCTGCAGCAGATGGGCCTGCCCTGTGCCAGCCAGCTGCCCACAGGAGCACACGCAGCCGGACCCAGGTCCACAGGCTACTCGTGGGGCCAGGCAAGAGGGCCCAGGGAGGCAGAGCTGAGGCTGGCCTGGGGGCTTCACCCCCAATTCCCAGGGACTCCTGCACACACACACAAAACACACAATTACACACATGCACACACATCCACACACTCATGCACACACATCCACAATGCATTCCCACACCTATATGCGGGCACATGCTCGTGCACACACATGCAACACACATATGCACACTCATGCATTCATACTCCCACATACAATTATGCACACACGCACACTCACCCACACACAGTCACAGTTACAAGTGCACTCTTATGCCTACACAGTTCACGCACACACACACACACAAATGCTCACACCTATGTGCAGGCACACACTCGTGCACACACGTGCCACACACTCACATATGCATACCCATGCACACTCCCACACAATTACACACACATGCATGCTGACACCTATATGCACGCACACACAATATGCACAATTATACACAGGCACACCCACACCCCTATATGCATGCTCACACACATAATTACACACACGTGCACTCACACCCACACCCACTCATACAGTTACAAATGCACTCTCATGCCTACACAACTCATGCACACACACACATGCATGCTCACACCTATATGCAGGCACACACGCACACAATGCAACACACTCACACCTATATGCACACACACTCATGCACATGTGCACACTCACACATGTGCCCACACTCACGCACACTCAGTGGACACGGTGTCCATGTGGTGGAGCCCAGGGCTGGGTACACAGGCCTGGATTTGAAGGCGGTGGGTGATCGTGATGCCAATGATGAGTCAGGAGGACAAGAAGACCAGGTGGCCAGAGCGTGTGATGCCAGGGCAGGGGGCTCCGTGCTCAGAGACGCACAGAGGCAGAGCTGTCCCAGCACCTTCCCCCAGGCTAGCCTCTCCGGCCCAGCCCCTCCTCAGCCTCCAGCAACCCCCGCCCTGCCCCCGCCCCGCTGGGCAGCTGCAATCAGTGAAATGCGCCTGGGCTTGGACACTCAGATCAGGGCTCGGGAAAAGTGATGATCTGGCGAGACGTGAGCCAGGCCCTTCCGGGGTGGTGGGAAGGGAGCGAGGCCCTGAGTCTACCCCTCCCTTTCCTGCTGGTTGGGCTCCAGCAGCCCCAGGCTCTTGGGTCCTTACACATCTGCATGGATCTCCTGACCCCAAGACCCCAAGTGCGAGTCAGTCACAGCTCCCCTCCTGTCATCTCAGTCCATTTCTCTCCACTTTGCCCCCACCCCGGGGGGGATGGGGTCCTGTCTGCCTGGGACACTGCTCTGCTCCCAGCCAGCTCCTCTCACAGCAGCAAGGGGCTTCTGGAAGCTGTATACACTCAGGGCGTGGAGTCAGGGTGTATGGGACACCCTCACACCTCCCTCCCCCGGGCTCCTGGCTCCCACACAGCCTCCCCTGGGACGGACCATCTAGAAACCGTGTGTGAGGGGAGGCAGAGCAGTGGCTGGGGGTCAGCGCCCCCGCCTGTCTGTCACGACCTCCCTCTGAGTGCCTGCCTGGCATCAGGTTCCCTGCAAGGGGCTTGGACAAGAAGGTCTCCAGCAGTGACGTCACCCCTCCTCCTGTCAACAGGGGAAGGATTCCAAGGCCTCTTCATCTCCCTGCTGGCTCCATCCCTATGCCTAGGGGCAGCTTCACCCAGGCCTAATTCCCACGTCCCCTGCCCAGGGCACAGGACACCGAGTCCCAGGTCCCCACCCCACAGACCAAACTCGCTGTGCACAGACCCTGGCCCTGAGGACCCCGAGCCCCGACAAGACACCCTGGAAGGTTCCCCAGCTCAGGACAGGATGGGCTGGCTCTCCCTGGCAGCCCCGAGCTGGCTGCCATCCGTGTCTCACTGGGTCCCCCACCATCCTTCAATCACTCAGCCGCTCCGCTGCACGTGCTGCACCCGTGGGCTTCTCTGCGAGGGAGGGGGCAGAGTGATGCGGCCAGCACCCACTTCTCCTGCTCGCCCCCGCCCCCCGCTCACCTTGAGGGAGTAGGCCAGGGCGATGAAGCCCAGGCAGCAGAAGTTCAGGTAGACAAAGTTGAAGATGGACCACAGGTAGTAGTCGTTCACCTCCGCGGTGTCGGGATAGACCTCGATGACCGCCGTGGGGTTCGTCATGGTCCTCTTCTCTGCTAGGTGCTTGCAGGCCTGGGGCGCGCTGGCGGCCCGCACGCTGTCTGTCCTGCTGCTCTTAGACTCCATGGGGAGCAGGGTGGGTGCCATGGGGGGTGAGGCGGAGGGCTCAGGCCCGGGGGCCACTGGAGCCTGCAGGGCGGGGGGCTTGGACACGCAGGCAAAGCAGCCCTTGGGCGAAGCCGCCGGGGGCCTCGGGATCCAGAAGGCCCCGTCCAGGGGGACTCGGGCTTCCTGGGTGCCGTCCGTGGTGCTGGCCGGGGCTCCCAGCGGGGCTGGGCACTGGCTGGAGCCCTGGGCCTGCAGGGAGGGGGAGAGGAGGCGTGAGCCGGGCGCGAACCACCCTATCGGGCCCACCCTGGCACCCTGCGGCGACTCCCCTGCGGCCCCAGAAACAGCCCCCCAGGACAATCCCCACCCGCCGCAGATGCCGAAGTCCTCAGAGCAGCCTTGGCAGGGACGTCGGGGGCTTTTCGTCACTTCGCCATCTGCGCACAAATAGTCACCCACTGACACACAACAGCAGCGCTCCCCCCAGCATCCCGACTGGCACACTCTTGCGGTTAGCAGAGCAACCAGCACCCCCAGACAGCCCGGCACACACAGGGCACGCAGACCCACAATGGTACAGTCTCAGTCACTCTGGCGGAAGGAGAGGTCCCCGGAGCACCTGCGCGCTGGCTCCCGCTGTCACATCGGGCACAAACGCCAGCACCACCACCCGGCTCCCCAGACCCCGGCACACGCCGAGCGCTCAGAGACGCCGCCAGGTCAACAACCCCGCACTGTGACACTCACACACAGCGCGACACAGGCCCCGACACGACCCCCCGAGGATGAACACGGCGGCCGCTGGGGCTCCGAACCCGCGCGCATCGCCCCCTCACACCGCGGCCCCGAGCGGCGCCCGGACCCCAAGAGCGCGCACTCGCCGCGGGCCACTCGCCCCGTGCCGGGAACGGACGCACAATGACACTCTGCGAAACGAACACTCTCCGACGAGGCACCCGCGCCCCGCGCCGCCCCGGGGGTCCGCAGCCCAGGCCCCGCGGCCCCGCAGGCCCCCCCAGCCTGACCCGGGTCTGCCGCAGCCGCCCGGACGGCGCGCCCTCACCTACTGGCGACTCCTCGGCGGCCTGGCCCGACCCAGCGCCGCGCTCCGCGCGTCCTCCCGCCGTGCCGCGGGTGTCTGGCTGTCCCGCCGCTCCGCGTCCCAGCGGCCCGACCTCGGCGCGGGAAGCGCGCGGGGTGGCGGCGGGGAGGGGCGCGGGGTGGCGGCCCTGCCTCCGCAGCGCCAGGCCGGCCGCCGGCTGCAGCCCAAGCCTGACTCACGTTGGCGGCGGCGGCGGCAGGCGCAGCCACCTCCCCGCCCCCTCCCGCC
>NW_006792775.1:1303362-1337642 GCF_000442215.2 Lipotes vexillifer
AGGGGCGACCCTCGGGGTGGCAGAGCCGACCAGGCACGGGTTCCGCTGCAGCGTCAGACCCCGGTGCCCGCGCCACCCGCGTCTCCTGGACACCGCCTCCTGCGCCCTCCCTCTTGCTGAGCCCCCAGCCCCTCGCTGAGTCTTCGCATCTTTCTCCCCAGGGGAGAGCCCCTTTCTCCTTCTGTGCTCTCCCTCCGCTCCCCCCGCAGCTCCCAGGACCGTGTCAGAGCCCCTTCCCCTTGGGTGCTGCCCCTTCTCCGCCTGTTGAGTTTCCTGCTCCCCCCGGCTCTGTCCGCACCTCAGTCCTGGCCCTCCACCCACCCCGCAGTGCCAGGCCCGGTGGGTGTCTGGGCCTCCCCAAGTCCCTCCACCCACAGAGCCCAGGTGCCTCCAGCCTGTCCTCACCAAGCGGGTCCTCATGCCTAGCCCAGCCCCTGTCTGCTCTCCTGTCCCCGCACGACCCTAGACCCTATCCAAGCCCCCTTCAGGGCCTCTGTCCTCCTTGAGTCTCTGGCCCCTCCCAGCCCCCAGCCCCCAGCTGCAGTCTCTCCCTGAGCAGGGTGCACCTCCCCAGGCCCCCACCGGAGTGCCCAGCTCTGCGCAATCCCATCCCTGGCTGAGGGCCCGCCCCCAGGCCGCCCTCACAGCCCTGTCCTTCCCGAGCCCACCCGCGTTGGAGTTCCTGCCCCCATATTTTCCCCAAATCGGACTCACGGGCGCCCAGCTCAGAGCCCCTGAGCTCCACGCTCGATAATGTGGCTGCCCCCCAAAGTCCAGTCTTGAAGACTGTGACCCGTCACCTGTTGGAACCCTTTGCCCCTGGGACCAGGTGTCCCTCTCCAAGCCCCTATGACACCGGTCTCCTTGGAGTCCAGGCCACTCACCTGCCCATGCCTCTCTGCAAGCCCGTCCCGTCCCACCCTGTGGATGCTCTGTCCCCCAAGTCCCTCCCCCACCCCCGGCCTCAGCCTGCCGGCCCCCGTCTGCCCCACCTTGCTTTCATTATCTCCTTGACACTTGCCCCCAAGTGGCTTCCCCTTCCTGCAAAAGTCCCAAGGATACCCTCTGCCATGGAGAAACCCCCGCCCCCCTGCTGCGCCCTGAGTCCCCACTTCACTGCGCAGTGGCCCTCTCTGAGCTGGGTCCTCTTCACCCATCTGCCGGCCCCCATGGAGCCCAGAACCTCCAACCCTGCCACCCCCTGAAGCTGCCCTTCCGTGTGGCAGCCTGTTCCCTCCCTCACCTCCCTCGAACCCCTGTTCTCCCCCGAGGCTGTGCTCTGAGCCCTTCCTCCCGTGAAGCCCGGCTCTGCTCTGACCCTCTCAACCGGCCTCCCTTCCCTCCACGACCCTCTCTCCTCCCAGTCTGGGTCCTTCTCAGGGACCCCTTCTCCTCGGAGTGCTCGCCTGCCTGTGCCGGGCCCTCTCTGCACACTTCTCTCCCCAGTCTCTGTGCGCTCTGAGCCTGAGCCCTTCTCTGCACCCCGGCCCCTGGACAGGTCCCACCCCCGCTCCAGGCCCCTCCCCTGCCCCGCCCCCACCCCGGCTGACCCAGGTACAGCCTCTTTCGGGGCTGGTCAGGAACCCCGCAGCGCAAGAGTTGGCTTTAAGGATGTTGATAAAACCGTCTTCAAGTGGGCGGGGTTCCCAAGCAAAGCTGGCCCCGCCCTGACCACGCCCTCAGCAGGGCCCAGGCCCAGGGCCCACAGGTCTCTGAGGGCAGATGGGGACTGCGGGGAACTGGGGCTCAGTCTCCCTCATCCAAACCCCACTGCCCCTTTCCCAAGGGCCTGGCCTGCGGGCACCAGACCTCAGTCGGGCTGAGTCTGACCTAAAGGGCCCTCCCAGGCTTGTGAGTGGCCTGTGAACTAGGCCACCTGGTGTCCCTGGTGTCTGAGCTGGTGCCCCCTGGGCCAGGCGCTGCCCAGGGCTGTACAGGCTGCTGTAAGGGGCCCATGGGCTGGTCTGCCCCTGCGCCCAGCTGGCCCTCAGGCAGCAGGAGAAGGTGCCTGGCCCACAGGAGCCTGCTGCAGGCCGCCGGGAAGGGGCTGGACTCAGGTGGGCTCCGGAGAGCTCAGCCGGAGGCTGGGTGTCCGTCCTCCAGGCGGGAAGCGCCCACTGGGGCCCACTGGGCTGGTGCCGAGCAGGGCTGAGCCAGCCAGGACGAGAGCCAGTGTTTGGAGCGTCCGAACGCCAGGCCCTGTGCTGGGGTCCTCGTCGTGTCCATCAGGCCCAGCACGAAGAGGTCCCTGTTGTCACCCTCCTTCCCTAGACAGAGACTCCAGGCTCAGGATCAGATCACAGAAGCTGGCTCTGAGCCCAGAGTCAGACTGCAGGGTCCAGAGAATCCCGGCCGGCTGAACGGGGCCCTCCGGGGGCCAGCGCAGGGCGGCTACACTGGCCCGACTATGGGCAGGACATCAATGCCCTGATGGTCTGGCCTAGGGGCTGGGGGCTCGGCCTGCACTAACCCACACAGTGTCCAGGGGTCTGGGGCGTCTCGCCACGCTTGTCCCCGCGTTCCAGAAGGGAGGACCCTCCAGCCTAGGGTCGCGGTGAGCAAGGCGGGTGGAGCCGGGGCCCGTGAGTCGGTGAGCCCCTGCTGGGCTCGGGTGGTGGGAGGCTGAGGCGGACAGAGTGGAGAGCAGGCCCGGGATGGTCAACGGGCAAGGGGTGAGGGGAGGGGTGCGTCCTCCCTGGCAGCCCTGTTCTGCGGGCCTCCCAGGCACCAGCGTTGACGGGGCTCCCCAGAAACCCTGCAGCCCTGCAGAGCTCTGCCGGCTCCCAGCTCGAATTTCAGGCGCAGAGAACACCGGGCACATGTTCACGATTCTCGTAATTCTGGAAGGCGCTTGCTAAGGGCTCAGCTCTGGGGTGCAGCCCCCGGGCCCCCTGGGGCCAGGTCCGTGACAGCCATAGCCCTGCTGGCTGAGAAGGCACCAGGATAGCGATAAATGTCACATCAGCCAGACCCCTACACCTGCAGGGGGTGGGTTCCAAGGAGTCGTCCAGAGTTACCCGTTCCTGAAGAATCTGCCCCACCACCAAGTGTTCACAAACTCCTATTCATCCCTCAAAACCCCCTGGCTGTGCAGCTGCTTCTGACCACCCCCGCCTACCCCCACCAAACAGGCCAGACCAGCCAGGAAGTCACTGTGGCCTGAGGGGATTCCTAACTTCAATCCCTGCAACCCCAGGACTCCAGGCTGGCCTGCTCCAGCATCGGCATGGCTCACACACAGATACGGCTTCCAGGGGTTGGTGAGGAGGCCCAGATGAGAGGTAGGCTGCCCAGGTGCCACCAACCCCATCGGGCCTCTTTCCTAGGCCGGAATCATGTGTGCAGGGGATCAGGGTACACTGCGGAGCCCCACTGCTGGTGGAACATTCTCCAAGGAAACGTGGAGGACACTCACCTGGACCTGAAAATCATGCCTCCATGAAGGTAGTCACATAAGAAGCCCTGTGCTGGGCCCCACCCTGCTGATCACTGCTCCAGGCCTCCATACAAGCCAGTCCCCCACCAGCGTGGCCGGGCAGGGGGCGAAAGTCTTGGGGTCTGGGTCTGTGGGCCAGGCCCTGGGCAACCCCAGAGGTGCACCCCAGGGTAGCTGGGTCAGCCCTCCCTCTGAAGTGACAGCAGGGTATCAGCCACACCAGCTCCTTCCCCACCACCCTCCCCACCAAGCACAAAACACGCTGACACACAGTAAGAGGCCTAGACAATTTTATTTTCATGCCAACTTTGCTCCCGGCAACTCAAGAATGGGGGCAGCTGCAGGGAAGGCCGGCACCAGCCCCCTCCCCTCCCACCCCACCCCCAGGCCAGCGAACGCCCTCAATGTCCTCCACGACGGAGTCAAGCCCCAGGATGACCCCACCGAGGCCTCACAGGACTAGCTTTTGTCCCCTGCCACCCCTGCCAGCTCCTTCCAGCTCATCCTCAGGCCTCAGCTGGCCCCTTCCTCGCTGGGTCTAGGGCAGACGGGTGGGGGCCACAGTGCAGGGCGCCGAGCCCCAAGCTGCACAGAGGGGCGACGAAGAGTGCAGCCTGGCGCTGGACGGTGCTGGGTGGCCAGGCCCCCAAGGTGCAGGCTGGGGAGGGAACTACCCCGGGGCTGGGGGTCCTAGGATGCACAGCTGCCCAGCGGGCTGGGTCTTCCAAGTTACAGAAAGGAGCCTGTGCACCACAGCCACCCACTGGCTCTGCCCCTGGCCCGCCCCTCCGGCAGACAGACAAGCAGGCAGCTTTCCCAAAACCAGGGAGGGGGAAACCACAGAACGGAACCTGGGCAGCCTCCAAAGAGCTGTGCTGCGAGTGCGAGTGCGAGTGCGAGTGCGAGTGCGAGTGCGTGGGGGGGCGGCCTGGGGACAGGGGTGCGGCCGTCTCCTCCTCCTCGACCCTCCTCCGGACTCTGCCAGCGGGCGGGGAGCCAGCTACGGCCCGGCAGCCTCGGCCAAGCCCACCCGGTTCTGGTCGCGGTCGAACACGGCATAGTAGCGGCCAATGAACACGTCGCCCAGGATCCAAAGCGGCCCGCCGGGCGGGGGGATGTCCATGCCCATGAAGCCGCTCAGGCACATGGTCTTCCCAGCCTGCGACACCTGGGACAGCCAACGAAGGTCACCACCCAGGCTGCACCCTTGGGTGTGCCCCGCCCCACGCCCCCCAGTCCCCAGCTCACCTTGAGCGTGTAGTCCTCTGGGGACAGCTTGTAGTCTTTAGCCCCCAGCTTCACGGTGACCTTGGGCAGGCTGGACACCTTCTCGCAGGGGATCATGTACTAAGGGGAGACGAGTAGACGCTGCATGTACGGGGGGAGGGGCACGCCGGCCTGGGGTGCCCGTCCTCCCCACCCGGCCCCGCCGCGCGCTCACCTCGCCCTGGATCAGTGGCACGGCCCCAATGGCTTTCTGCAGCTCCCGCACCTCCTCCACAGGGCCCACGATGAGGGAGGTGCCCGTGTCCACGATGGCCTCACAGCCCCCCTTACACAAGGTCAGGCTGCTGCCCACGTCTACCCTGCAGCGGAGGTGGTGTGAGTCCCCTCCCAGGGCCACCTGGAGACCCCGCCCCCACTGCAGGACTCAGCCCAAGCAGAGTTGGGTGGGAGGGGAGGGGAGGGGAGGGGAGGCGGCTGGAGAAGCCAAGAGAAGGGTTAACAGCCCCCAGGCAGCCCGTGGACGAGGGGACACTGGCTGGAGCCTGGGTACGAGAGCTCGGCTGGGCAACAGAAGGTGGCCAGAGCACCTAGGGCTGGCGGGACACAGGGTACAGGCCCACCCCCGCCCAAGGCCCTGCTGAGTGCGAGGCGGGGGGCGGGGTCCCCACAAACCATGCCCCCTGGGGAGCCAAGGGAGGGGCCCCACCTAGTACTCACTGGTCCATGTGGACCTGCCAGTAGGCCATGCGTGTCACGTTGTGGTAGATCAGCGAGCCTTTGTAGTACTTGGGGTCAGTGCCGCCCAGCATCAGCTCACCCCCAGGCTGCGCATTTGGGTCCCTGGCGGGGAAGGAGGGAGGGAGTCTGCTGCCCTGCCCACCCCTGCACCAGGCGTCCAGCCTGAGGACTGGGTGGATAGGCACAGGGTGGGACCAGGTCAAAAATCATGGGGGGGAGGATCGATCTCAAAAGGTGCCCCAGAGCAGGACTCTTCCTGGGCAGGCAGGGGTGGAGTATCCAGGAGGGGGGAAGGGCTCTGATCCTACCACCAGTGTGCACCGCAGGCCAAGCCCCACCCTGAGCAGAAGAGATCCTGCTTGGGCCTCTGGGCTCCTGCTCTGCCAGCTGAGGATGGCCAGGGTCAGGCCAGCAGGCAGATGGGGACACGAATGCTAACAGCTCCAGGAGCAGGAACCTTACCTGACTGGAAGAAAAACCAAGGGCTTCCAGGAGGTGTCGGCAACCCTGAGAGAAGCTGAGCCAGCTGTTCCTGCCCCAGGCCCTTTGCACCTGCTGCTCCCGAGGATGTCCTCCATCCAGAGCCTTCCATGACTCGCTCCCCCTTCGGATCTCAGCTTTTGACTCTCCCCACCTCTTATTTACGCTTATATTAATACCCTGAGCTCAGCATCGTCTGCCCGGCTGTCCCCGGCACTCAGAAACGCCTTGCTGAACTTGTCCTTCTGCCACCACTGTGGCGTCCACCTCCTGTCACCTCCGAAACCCACTGTGTGGAAAGCAGATCACACCTCCAGTGCCCCTCCACACCCTCAGCCCTGCCCTTGCAAGCCATCCGCCCCCCACCTCCTGCCTCAGCCCATCACCCGGGGAGTCATAGCGCTGGGCCACCCGTCCCCAGTCCCAGGCCTGGCTGATCTCCCGGGTCCACTGCACCTCGTCGGCCTCCCCTGGACCCAAGAACTCAGGGGGAATGGCCCCACCTGTTCACCTGCACCCCAGCATCTAGCAGGTGGCTCGGCCCCAAGTAGCTGCTGAGTATTTGCCACTGACCTAGCAAGGGACAGAAGGCTGTTTCCACACAGAGATTAGGCCGAGGGCCCTGGGCTGGAATTCCACCAGTAGTGACCGGGGTCAGACTGGGGGGCGGGGGGGCACGTAGGGCTCAGTGACCAGGAGCAGAGCTCAGGGCAGCGGACGCCCGGCCCACGCCTGCCCACGCCTGCCCACAGCCTCACCCTCAGCACAGCTGCATCCCCCTCCCGTCTGGGGCTCCCTCTCAAGGCCCGCAGCACTGTCATCCTGGGAAGAGGCCGGGAGCTGAAGAGTGAGACCCCTTCTCGAGGACCCCCTCCCCGGCAGCACCCCTGGGGAGGCCTCCCACGCGACATCGCCGCAAGCCCTCCCCGAAGTCACCCCCGCGGGAAAACCTTGGCCCTCTTGCCTCCAGAACTCCTATCACAGACTGAGGCTCGTGGCCTGGTTCCCTGTGGGCCGAAAATGACCCAGGGGCTAAGACCACATCTGCCCATCACCAGGCCTGGGAATGGTGGGCAGACTGACGTGGGGGGGGGGGGCCCCTGCCAAGACCCTGGCCCAGCTCTGGCTCTCCAAGGTCCCAGACCCCGGTGAGACACAGCCTTCTGAGGGGCTGCCTGTCCATCTGTGAGAGGGTGCCAACCCATCCTGCAGTCGGAGGTCAGGAGCTGTGACTCAGTGCCTGGCAGGTGGCCATGGGCAGGGCCGGCATGACAGGGACTCGCCCCGCCCCACCTGTTCAGGTAGAAGGAGAAGATGTTCTCATCCACCAGCTTCTGCTGCATCAGGTTGTCAAAGACAGGCACCACGCTGTTCACGGAGATGCGGGGGTAGGCCATGCCCAGGATGCCGTCAAACTTGGCTGCGATGAAGGTGATGCCCGGCTGCTTGGTGGCCTCCCCGAAGGTCTGCCTCTCCACCTTGATGCTGCCCAGGTTCAACCCTGATTTACAGGGCACCTGAGGGCCATGGGGGGGGGGGAAGGGGGCAGTGGGCCACATGGACCACCAAGCCCAACCAACACTGGCCCCTGGGCGGCCCATCACCTCCCAACCCTGCGAGGGCAGCCACGGCTACAAAACCCAGCTCAGTCGGTGCCTGTCAGGTAGCACACAGGAGACTCAAGAAGGGCAGAGGACCCAGAAGAAAGGGCTGGCAACCCCGGCCGGACACAGGTGGGGACAACAGGGGTGCGGGGCCCACAGTCTGTCAGGAATATTTCAAGGATAGATGCAAATGGAGGGAGTAAGGAGGATGGGCTTGTGAGCTCAGGCTTTCCCACCCACAGCTCTCCCTTCCGGCCTGTTCCTGCCCTTGGGGAACCTGTGACCCGACCCAGGACTCAAGGCCACACATCCCCCCGCCCCACCCCCCCAGGAGCTGCAGATAAAGACAGCACAGGATGTGGGAAGAAACGGCTGTTTGGGGCTGAACCTAGGAGGGGAACGTGCTGGGTGACATCCCATCTCCAGCCCAGAGAAAACCTGGCGGAGGGGCCCCTGCAGATAAACCTGGGCAGGCAGATAAGGAGGGGGAGGGGTGGCCCGCAGGGAACCACAGTGCCCTGACCCTCCCCCCACGCCTCTGCCGTTCCCCCATCCAAGTATCGCAGTTCGGGGCTGGGGGCTGGGGGGCTGGGGGCTGACCATCTTTGTTCCTCTCCCTCTACAAGTCCCAACCCGGGCCCCTCCTGCTGCCCGGCCCCAGCTGCTCCACCCCAGGGCACGGGCAGAGCCCACAAGGGCCCCTCAGCCCTCCCCGGGGCAGACGGGCACATCCTGCAGGTGCCCCCTGCCCCCCCAGCAACCCCGGCTGCTGCCCGCTCCCGCCCAGCATCCTCTGCGGGTGCCCCTCTGCCAGCAGCTCCAGCTGCAGGAACCCCGGCCATGCCTGACCCCATCACCCACCGGCATCTCAAAGCCAACACGTCAGCACGGGACCCCATCTTCCCACTGGCTCTTCCACCCGGTTCCGTGGCCAGGGGCCTCACCACTCATCACCCACGGGGGTCCTGGTCCCAGAGCCGTGCCCGGCACCCTTACACCTGTGCCTCAATGGCTCTCTGCCCGCTTTCCCTTCCCATCTCCCAGCTGTGGCCCAGCCCACACGCGGGACCACGTCCGCCCCGTCCCCGTCCCACGTCCTCGCCACCAAGCACACTGAGCTGCCCCACCTCTGGGCCTTTGCTCAAGCTGAACCCCCAGGCCCCTCGCTCAGCTGACCACTGCTCGCCTCCCAAACTAAAGAGCCCTTCTGGGGAGCTGGCACAGACCCCTGCCCTGGGGTTCGGAGAGCGAACCCCCTCCATAGGCAGCGGCCCAGAGACGGACTCACCGACACGGTATCCTGGCTCAGGTACCCGGAGAGGCTGCCTGAGCCGTAGTGGATGTCGAAGGATGTGCCGTTCTTCACGTACGTGCTGGACTTGGCGCTGTTGTACTTGTGGTGGGTCCCTGCACCAGCCGGGAGCCCGTCAGGCTGCCCGCCGGGCCACCACCAGACCCGCTGGGCACCCCCACCGCCTGCTGCAGCCCGTCCACCAACCACCCTCCCGGGGCGGGTGGTCTGGCCCACAACTCGCTCCATCCTTGGCTCCCACGGTCCCAGCCCGGATGCGAGCAAGGATGGAGACCCAGGGAGGGAAGCCTGTCTGGTGTGGCCAAGAGGTGGGAGCTGCGAGCTGCCCAGGAGGTGCCAGGACAGGGCCACCAGAGGTCTGCGCCTGCCCACCGCTACGCCCCAGGACTGGAGGAGGTGGGCTGAGGCCGGACAGCTGGCCCCTAGCGCCCGCGGGGACAGCGCATGCGGGACAGGGATAGAGGGCTGCACGCCCCTCCCCAGGGCCCCTACCCTCCCGCGTCCACGGCAGGCAGGGGCCGGGCCTGGCCCTCGGTCTCCCTCTGGCCACCAGGGAGAGGCGTGGGACAGGCTGACTTACAGCAGGCGATGTCCAGCAGTTTGCAGTGGATAGACGGGACCCACAGATTGGAAGAGCCGGTGTCAAAGACCACCGTAAAGCACTGCGGGGGCGTCCCGATGCCGATCTCCCCGTAGTACTGGGCCTGGGGGGAGGTATGGTCTGTCAGGGCTCGGGCAAGGGGCACCCTCACCTCCCCACGGGGCCCAGAGAAGGCCCGGGCCAGGGGAGGGGCCCAGGGTCAGACCTGCTGCCTCGGCTGCCCACCCCCACCTGCCCCTCCCGAGCCCTCGGTCCTGGTACCCATGGGCACTTCGGGTTCCAGGGCCCCCGGGGACCACCCTGCCCCTGCCTGACCATGTGAGCTGGGGGACGACCACCCCATGTGAAAGACCCAAAAGCAGCAGTGGAGTCAGTGTCGCGAGAGGGTTGAAATGCCTGCCTGAAGCCCCTCTGGGATTCACAGGTCCAGGGCCCCAGGAGGGAAGACCTCCTCCCAGCGTGAGGGTCAAGTGAGGGCCTGACTCTGGGGCCTCAGGCTCCACGGGGCCAAGCCTGGAGGGCCCCCAAGCAGAGGGATCTAGGTGGCCGAGGGCGCAGGCTGAGTCCCTCACTGCCAGCCATGCTGCCTTCACTGCTCTGGGCCTCAGTGTTCCCACCTGCATACAGGGCAGCAGAGGCTGCCCCGGGGGAGGCCCAGGTGCTGACCAAGGGCTCAGGTGAGCATGAAAGGGGCACGTGACCCTCGGAGCCTCCAAGGGAAACCCCGTCTTTGCCCTCTCGCAGGTCAGAGAATGTGGACGTTTTTGTCTGGAGTCATCTGGGCCCTGCCTCCCGGGCACTCCCTTCCCCAGGGAGGGAGGGAGGCTGGGCCACCAGTTGCTGCAGGATTCTGGCTCCGACCCCTCCAGTCATCTCTTTTCGGCCACTTTGGCAGCCGCTGACTCATGACCTGACAGAAGTGTCCAGACTTGGGGGATGGGGGAGACCGGGGTGGGAGAGAATGACTCAGCAAATCTCTGTTGTGTGTATGTGTGTGTGCGTGCAGGCGCGCGCGTGCTGGGGGGACAGGAACCAGGAACTGGTCCGTCAGGCCCCAGGCTGATGGCCCCTCTGACCAGCCTGATCACATGCCTGTGAGGCCACAGCTTCCTGGCACGGCTGGGGCTCCAGCCAGGCAGGACAGAGGGCAAGGCCACCTGTCCCAACCCTAAGTGGACCAGAGGATGGATGGCAGCAAGCAGCTGGCTCCCCAAGACCCCGGGGGTGGGGGGTGCAAAGAGGATGTCACCTGGGCAGCCCCAGAGGTACCAGGCTGGGGCCCAGGACCTGGCCCCAGCTTGCTGTGTAGCTTCCAGAATATTCCACCTCTGAGCCTGTTTCCCCCTCAACGGGCAGTGGGCATAAGGGCTGGCCGCTGACCGAAGAGGAAGATAGGGCCCAGGAACTGGGCCACAGGTTGCCCCAGGCCTTCCAGCAGAATGGGCAAGACCACAGGAGCTCCAGGGCAGTTAGTGCCGCCTGGGCACACAGGCGATCCAAGCTCAGGGACCCCCAGGCCCCCACCCACAGACTCTCGGGCAGGCCTGGGCCCGATCCTGGGCTCCTCCGTGCCGTGCCCAGCACCCTCATCCGTAGAGGCTGACGCAGCTCCCCGCAGGCTGACCGCCAGGATGAAGACGCCGGCCCAGCTCTGAGCTGACGGGGGGCGGCACGCGAGGGAGACGTCAGGGAGGTGCCAGGGCTGCTCCAGTCAACCATCTCAGCCCCCCGGGACGGGGACCAGGGCGGGCAGGGGAGCTGGGGAGGACGCGGGACGTCAGAGCCCTCAGTCTGGAGGGGGTTGTGGGCAGCACCCATGGTGAAGGGCGTGGCTCACCAGAAGCCCCTCTCCCATACCACGCAGCTGAAGCCCCCAAAACCACTGGGGGCTGAGAACACGAGTATTTCACCCAAATCCGCGCTGGCTCACAGAACTTGTCTTAAGAACCAGGCCCTGTCTACAACTGTGTCTGTAGTCAACCTGCTCCGCCAGCCCCAGGCCGCGCCCCGCCCCCCAGCCCCCACCAAAACTCACATCCATGTAGTTCTTGAGAATCTCAGGAATGGGCCCCTGGATCACAGTGGGTACCCCCTGGGAGTATTTTGAAATGGGGCCCTTGGCGATCAGGTCTTCCATGGGGCCCCCCATTTCCGACATGGTCCGGCGGATGGATGTGAACTTGTGCAGTGGAATCCTGTCAAGACAGGGGTCCGGGCTCGTCAGGGCCGGCTGGCTGCCACCCCACCTGGAGGCTCCCACACCCACATCCAAGCTGGAGGCCCAACCGCCCCCCCAAACACCTGCACCCCACTGTCCCTACTCTGGGCCCGCTCTGGTCTCTTCTGACCAGTGCGGGCTATGAGGGTGTCGGTGTCACCTGTCCCATTTGCCTGGCCCTCTGGCCAAACCTACCACCCTCCACGCAGACCCCACGTTGAGGTGGTCCCAGTTTACCCATCTGAGTTATGGGGTGGCACCTCCTGCCTGTCAGATGGGACTTCCAGGCCACCCCCTCCGAGAGGCCCTCCTTGCCCACCCCGTTTCCTTGCAGTCCTCACCCCAGGCCGCACTGAGCCCAGCGGCTCTCTCCCCACACAGGCTGAAGGAGGGCAAGGATGGCGCCTGGACCCTGGAGGTGGGGGCTTCCAGGCCTGCCTTCCTCCACGCAAGCCCCAGTGCCCCGGCCTGGAGCACCCTTCCCAGCACACACGCCAGCCTGGGTGGCCCACCCAGCAGGAGGGAGCAGGGGGTTCTGTCAGCAGGGAGCAGAGTGAGGGGCCCTTCTCCATCCCCAGCTCCCCGGCTCCCCAGGGGTCTGACCCCGCCCCAGGAGGTGGGAGAGGAGAGAAACCGGACCAAACAGAGATACTGGGTGAAATGTCTTCCTAGCCCTGAGAATCTTCGAGTTCAAGATCACAGCTGGCTCTTCCTAGCAGGCCAAGGGTGTGCTCCAGAAGTTGGGGCTTTCACCTCTTGCCTAAGAGCTGATAAGCTGGAAGAGTCTGAGGTTCTTGCCTGGGGGGAGGGAGGGAGGGACACGCCCTCCAGCAACTAAGGAAGCAGGTGCCAGTGGTCCACAGGATTGGGAGGTGTGAAGGGCTGGGGTTCAGCTGCCCTGCCCCAAGAGGCCCCAGGCTTCCTTCCCCACTGCCCTCCACCCCCGGGGGAGGGCCTGGGGGTGAAACCAGGGCAGGCTCAGACCTGCAGGAGCTCCGCCACAACTGCTCCAGCTGGGACTACTCGCCCCCGGGCCACGGCGCACAGAGGCGCCCACTCTACAGCCGACACAAGCTAGCCCTTCGGCAAGGCTCGGTCCGCTCTGGCCCCAGCCAGCTCCTGCAGCCCTGAGACCTCACCCACCTACCCACAGGCAAAGGCCCACAACAGAGGTGGAAGCATGCCTGCCCCAGCCGAGCACAAAGGCCCCCGGGGGGGTGGGTGGCAAGGGTGGGGGCAGGGGCAGGAAGGGGTGGGCCCGCCGCACCCCTCCCCTGCTGGGTGAGCAGGCTGCCTTGCAAGGCCGGGAGGGTGGGGGGACCCTCCGCCTAGCTGACACAGCATGGCACAGCCCTGGACCAGGCCTGATAGTCCGTGGAGTCACTGGGCCCAGTGGAGCCCCCCAGGCCTGAGGAGGGCATGGTCCTTACTGGGGGCAGCTGATGTTGCTGCGACAGAGCCCCAGCCCCAGGGTGGGGGGAGCCACACACAGCCTGGTGCCAGCTGGGCCGTTCTCTCAGACCCACTCCTTAGGCCGACTCCCTCTGGACTCCGGGACGTGTGGGTCTCCTGGTGTCCAGAGGGTCTCCCAGCCGGCCCAGGACCTGTGGTAAGATCTCATGGGACAAACCAGGTGGCACCACAACCAGTTCACATCTAGTAAAGGGGACCCCAGGCACGAAAATGACTTGCCCAGGCTCAGCGGGCTCCTGGACCTACCCCTCGGTTTTCCGACTTCCACCCGAGAGCGGGCCCTGAGTACAGGCTCCCACCCTACCTGTCCTGGGGACGCTGGGTCGGCTCCCAGTCACAGCCGCCCTCCCTCCTGCTTCCTCCGGTCCCCCCAAGGCCGACCCCACGGTGGTAGAGAGGAAGGGTCGCGGGGCTGGCGGGGGCTCTGGGCGAGCCCCGCACCTGCAGAGGTCCCCCCGCCCCTCCCGAGGGTGGACCCTGCAGGAGTCCGCGGGGCGCTCAGGCGGTGCCCGGGAGTCACCGGGGCGCGCGAGCTGCGGGGCTCACCTGACGAGCGCGGCGGCGGGCGCGGCCAGCAGGCCGAGGGCGAGCAGCAGCAGCAGCAGCAGGCAGGGGGTCTGCATGGCGGCGGCGACCCGGTCGGAGTGGACAGCCCGAGAGGTCGCGCGCTTATAGCCGGGATGACGGCGCAGTCGGGCCTGGTCAGCTGACCGGCTTGTTTGCACCCCGGCTGATCACGTGGGCCGCCGGCGGCGGCGCGGGGGCGGGGCCGGGGCGGGGCCGGGGCGGGGCGACCCCGGGCCCGGAACAGACTCTCCGGCTCGGGCCCGCGCACGGTGGGCGGGGATGCGCTCGCCGCCCGTCCCACTCGGGCCCCGCCCTGACCCCTCGAGAATTACCGAGACCCGCCGGGGCAGAAGGGGACGGGGCCTGGGACCCGTCTCCCCGGACACCTTAGCCGGGCGAGGTCCCCAGAGCCGCGGCTCCTTCCCCGCCCCAGGCGCACGGTTGTGCAGGGCTCCCTGCTCCATCCTCCCCCTCCCCCTGCTCCCTCCAGGGGCGCCCCTGTCCCTCCCACTCTTCCTGCACCCTGGGAATCTCCCAGGCAACCCCTCTGGAGGCTCCAGCCACTCTCATCCTCCCTCTCCAGGTGTCCACAACCCTCCCACCCCCCAGTACCCCTCCCCAGAGCAGCACCTGGCCTGGCCCTGCCCTGGTCACCCTGGGTCCTCCTTCCTGTGTAACCCGGCACCGCACCGTCCCCACCAGGCCCCAAATATCAAAGGATGCTGTGGTGGGGGGGGAGGGTGGAAAGGGAAGGAGGTCTCGGCCGCAGGCACTCCCGATCAGTTTTTACGAGCCTCAGGGGTAGGAGAGTCCCTTGCTCTGGCCAGTGCTCAGCCCTGACTGAAGCCACAGTGACCCAGTCAGCATCCATTCTTTCCTGCCCAGCCTGCCACCCAAGGAGAGGGCCAGATCCATCCCTCCACCGTCAGTCCCAGCCAGAGGAGGGGTGGGCGTTATTGAGGAAAGGAATTTGGACTCAGGTCATTTCCGAGAACGTCATGTCAGGAAGGAAATTAGGCAGGAGATGTGCTAGGAAGTGACCGCTGTGGGGGGCAGGCCTCCCTGAGGAGGTGACATTTGTGCAGGATGTGAACAGTGAGGAACCTTCACAAGGGGACTCGCCCAGGGCACTTTTTCGTGAATGGTCCTCCCAGCTCCCCCACTTAAAGGGGGGCAAACAGGTTCTGTGGCTCACAGAGGCAGGGTTAGAATTCCCGTCTTTTCTGTAACCACTAAATAAACCAGAACCCTGACCTCGGCCACCATCACCACCTCCACGCTGGTCAGCCTGATGGCTACAGGTGAGTGACCCCCGCCTCGCCCTACCTCTGTACCCAGCCATCACATAAATACTAGGTTCCCTGCTGTGGTTCTAGATATGAGGACTAAAGCCGGGAGCAAAGCAGACACACATCCTTGCCCTCGGAATCTGGCCCCACGCCCTCGGGTCCAAGGCTGTCCTCCGCGCAGGCCCAGGGGTGGGGCCCTTGCACCAGGCATTATCTCCTCCCTCCCGGCAGGCTAGTATCTTGGAGAGGTCAGCCAGGCCCTGGGTGGGCTGGAGTCTGGCATACAGTGGAAGGGGTCCCAGCTGGTGTCCCCTGGGTCACCGTGCTGGTCCTGATGTCCGGTGGGGACATGATAGCGTGTACCTGTGGTGCTCAGAGACAGACGTCTGAGAAAACACACGTTCAGAGTGTCCTACCTGCTCCTTCAGAGGCATTTCTGAGGCCCCTGGGGGGTCTGGGCAGGAGGCAGCGTGGATGATCAGAGGGGCCAGAAGCTTGACACGGCAGCCGGTTGTGTCTGGCCCGAGCTGGTGGGAGCCAAGCTGACATCCTTGGTTTTTCCCTGAAGGAGGCAGGGGGCTGCTGAGAAGGGACCCTCTGCTGGCCCAAAGGGTGGAGAGGCTCTCACCCCCTGCAGAGGCCATCTGTCCATTTATTACAGAGCAGAGATGCTCTCTGTGCTGGTCCGCAGCCCAACCCTTGATGCTCCAGGAGGGAGAGCCCAGGCCCAGATGTGTGTGGGGGGGGGGGGGGCGGGGCTCCTGCCCAGGTGAGTCGAGAAGAGTAGCCCCTTCTGGGGGCTCCTCCCTTTGACCTCCACTCGGCATCTCGTGGGTCAGGCCCTCTGGGACCCTGTGCATCCATTTTCCCCTCCCAACGTGTGACTGTGGAGCACCAACCGCATGCCAGGCGAGCTCTGGGTGCTGTGGAAATCATGGGAACAAAACAGGATTCCTGCCTTTGTGGAGTTTATACTCCAGGCAGGGGAGACAGATGATAAAAAGGCTGCTTACACAGGTCACTGTAAGGAGATGATGAGGGGAAAGTCGGGGCAGGGGAGGGACAGCAAGTGACAGGAAGGAGGTGTTGCAATCGGAGAAGCCTCGTGCAAGCACGTTAAGTCAGCTGAGCACAGGCAGAGCGGGCGGAATAGATGAGATCAGGGGTCAGAGTGGAGCTTCCCTGCCAGGTAACTCGGACGTCCAGTCACTGAGAGGACCCCGGGTGGGATGAGCTGGAGGGTTCTGAGCACCACACTCTGGCTGCCCTGCAGAGCAAGGGGAGGGAGGAAGGGTGACAGTAGACGAGCTGGGAGGCTGGGGCCACCATCCACGTGGGGGCTGAGGTGGCCTGTACTGGGGCGGTGGCCAAGGAGGCTGTGAGAAGCAGCCAGATTCGGGATGCACTTTTGAGGCAGAGCCTGTAGGCTATCCTGATGGATCGGAAAAATGGTGTGCCGTGGAGGGATTAATACTGACTCAGGTGTGTCCGGAATAGCCAGAAGGATGGCATGTTATCGGCCAAGATGGGAACGGATGGGGGAGGAGGGACCAGGGAGGGAGACGGGGAGCTCCTTTCAGATGTTTGTGACATTGACATGATGCCCTGGGGACATGCAGTGGCACTGCTGAGTGGCTGCAGCTACTGGGCTTGGGAGTTGAGGAGAGAGATCCAAGCTGAGACAGAAACTTGAGCGTCATCAATACTCAGCACTTTCTAAACGGTGAGATCAGATGCTAGGAGAGTTGCCTGAGGGCTCCCAGCTTTATGTGGTTAGAGAATTGAGGGGGAACCAGCAAAGGAGACAGCAGGAGCAGCTGGGGACAGGAGGAGTGCCTGGATGCCAAGTAAAAAGTACGAGGGGTTGTGGCCCACCTATGGGCCGGGGGCAGGATGGGACTCTGCACCGACCACGGGGCTTAGTGACTTGGCCTGGAGGGGAGCAGTTTCGCTGAAGTGGCAGCAGTGATGTTGAAGGAGGGCAGCTCTTGTAAAGACCCGCTGATCGAGACAGTGTGGTATTGATGCAAAGACAGGCAAATAGATGGGGGAGCTGAACGAAGGAGAGCCCTGCCCTGAAGCACAGGAGGGAAGGCTCTCTTCTCAGTGGACGTGCAGCGGGGATGGGAGGGCCTCGGTCCCTCCCTCACACCACACACAGCTATCGAAATTCCAGGTGGGTTAGGAAGATGGTAAATTCCTTAGCTCAGTTGGATCAATGGTAAATGCATCAGGGGGAAAACGACAAAGGAGGCCGCCTTCATGATCTTGAAAGCAACAAAGATTTGTTTTTTAAATAGGAAATGCACAAAACCCACCAAATCTGTAAAAAAGACAGACAGGATTAGGAGAATGAGAAGATAAGGAGAATGAGAAGAGAAGGCATCCAAAATACGTGAAAACTCTTGAAACCCAACAGTCAGCAAGTGCTCAGGATCAGACACCCCAGCAAAGGAGAAGTCCAGAGGACAGAGAAGCCCATGGAGAGACATTCACGTCAGCAGGGAAATGCACGTTAAAATGGCAACTGGAGGGACTTCCCTGGTGGTCCAGTGGTTAAGAATCCACCTTCAGATGCAGGGGTCAGGTTCAGTCTCTGGTCCAGGAGCTAAGCTCTCACAGGCCGCGACTAAGCCCATGTGCACTAGAGCCCACGCGCCACAACTAGAGAGAAACCCACGCGCTGCTACTAAGACCCGATGCAGCCAAATAAATCAATTAATTTAAAAAAACCAAACAGAAAACCATCAATCAGATACCTCTACACACGATCGGAGCGGCCAAAACCTGGACACTGACAGCACCAGGTACCGATGAGGGTGTGAAACAGCAGGAACTTGCATCCATCGCTGGTGGGAACGCAAATGGTGCAACCATTTTAGAGGAAGACGTTTTGGCGGTTTCTTAAAAAACTAAACCTGCTCTTACTATATGATCCAGCAGTTGCACTCCTTGGTATTTACACAGAGGAGCTAAAAACTTCTGTCCACACAAAAACCCGCACACACATGTTTATAGCAGCTTTTTGCATAATTGCCAAATCTGGAAACAACCAAGATGCCCTTCAGTAGGTGGATGGATCGATACACTGTGGTCCATGCAGACAATGGAATATTGTTCAGCCCTAAAGAGAAATGAGCTATCAAGCCATGAAAAGACGCAGAGGAAACATAGAGGCATATTTGTAAGTGAAAGGAGGTAATCTGACAAGGCCACACACTCTGTGATTCCAACTGTATGACATTCTGAAAAAGGCAAAATCATGGAGACAGTCAAAGAATCAGTGGTGAAAGAACCGGGGGTTGGAGGAGGGGAGGAGGGTCAACGGGCAGACTCACTACAGCCATTATTACAGCCGTTAAGGGACTCTGCGATGTTGCTTCAAGTGTAGATACAGGACATTATGGGTTTCTCAAAACCCATAGAATGTACAGCACAAGGAGTGAACCTTAATGTCAACTATGGGCTTTGGTTAATAATAATGTATCAATATTGGCTCATTGATTTCAGCAAATGTATCACTAATGCAAGATGTTAATAACAGTGGACATGTGTGTGTGCGTGTGTTTGGGGGAAGTGAGTTTATGGGAACTCTGTACTATCTGCCAATTTTTCTATGTATGTAAAACTGTTCTAAAAAATAAAGTATTAATAGAAAAAAGGGCATCAATCTCTCTCAGGGGAAAAATGATAAATTAGTCTATATCAAGATTGATAACTTCTGTTTCGCAAAATACACCGCGTTAAGAGTGAAGAGGCAAAGCCACAGAGAGGGAAAAACTGTTTTCATTACACAAATCTGACAAGCAACTAGCATCTGAAATATAAAAAGAGCAGCAAACCCATAAAAAGGCAAAAACCTAACAGAGCAAAGCAAACCAGGAGAATGATTTGCTAGACGCTTCGCACACAGGCAAAGGGAACCAGCTGCCCAATAGACAGGAAAAGTGCTTATCTTCCTTTGTTGTCAGGAAGGTGCCAGTCAGATCCCAGGTGGGGACCTTACACACCCTCCAGAGTGGCACTAGTGGAAACACCGGATTAGCCAAGCGTGGCTGGGACGTGGGGCAGACGGACGTGCCAGGGAACGGGGACCGGCCCTTGGAGGGCCATGTCGTCCCGTTCACTGGAGCTGGTCCCCAGCTGTCCTGGTCAGCGGTGCACATCCTGGCTATGGAGGCAGGAGAATGTGACACCAGAGCCCCACGAGGAAAGCCCTGCGGTCCGTGGAAGCTTCGTCCCCGAGACTGGTGGGGGTGGGCACTCCGTGGCACAGCTACACGCCCGGAGGCCACACAGCCTGCAGTGTGAACGGTAACCACAGGCCACGCGGTGGACCCTGCAGATGCGGGGTGGGACTGCGGCGGGGCCCCTGGTCCTGCTGTCCTCACCTCCCTCCCATCAGTTTGCAAGGTGAAGGGTGCGGGGTGCAGATGGGCCGTGGGCTCTCTCTGCCCTGGTCTCCCTGCCCCAGGCTCGGGTCTGGCCGGAGGCATGGAGCCCCCAGCCCCGTGTGAAGCTCTGAGCCTGCGGCTCCCTGGCGCCTGGAGGGAAGGAGGGATGAGGCCCCTGTGAGCCCAGCAGCTGAGAGGGACGGTGAAGGGCAGAGTGGGCAAGGTGCTCCCGGATGCGGCCAGAAGTGGTTTGGCACCAGGTCCTCCCTTAGGTGGGTGGAGGTGCGGCTGGGCCGCTGGGTCACGCCTCTCCCTGTCCTCACTGCCCCGCCCACCTCTAGGGCCTGAGTCACCCTGCCCTCAGGCCCCCAGAGCTGGGCCACCCTGGCCCCAGGAGGAAGGGGAGGGTGCAGCCCCTGGGGCCCCAGCCATAGGCTCCGGCTAGTAGTGCTGCAGGGAGCCACGGGAGGGAATTAGCTTCAGATCAGCTGAAGCTGGTGGGGGAAGGGTGGGAGCTGTGAGTGGTTGGCAAAGTTAGGGCAGAGGAGGGGGTACCCGGGCACAGGTGGAGGATGGGCGGGGCGGTCCATGCCTGGGCACAGGTGGAGGATGGGTGGGTACATGCTTGGGCATAGGTGCTCACATTTACCTCTGGTCCAGGGCCTAGGGATCCTGGGTGCCCTGCAGGGCAGGGACATGGCATGGCTGAAGTGCCCTTGTCCACCCTGATGCCCGGACAGGGTCATTGAGTGCCTCCTGCCCTGGCCTCTGCCCCCTGCACCTTAGTCCAGTTCTCTGCACGATGGGGAGAAACAGCTTCCAGGGCCCACAGTGGCTAAACGTCACCCTGTGAGTCCCCTCCCAGTGGGCTCCTGCTACGGCCTGCACCCCAGCCATGAGCATCCCGCAGTTCTGAGCCCAGCACGGGGCCTGGTTCTAGACCAGCAAGGAGCTGTGGGTGGGGCCTGGCTGCATGGGCAGGTGTCTTTGGGGTGTCCAGATGGGCCCATGCTACCGAGGATCGTGTGTGCGTGAATGCTAGTTGGTTGACTGTGCTGAGCTTTGTGCAGTCCCAGATTCTGAGATGGAGACAATACCCAGTGGTCTCTCAGGGCCTCAGTCCAGGCACTGGTGAAAAGGAGACCAGGGTCCCAGTGGCTCACAAGCCCTCTGGAGCAGGCATCCCAGCCCCAAGGGTTGAGCCCTGAGCCATGGCCTTCCTCCATCATGGTTTCTCTGGGGAGGTGGGATGGGGTGGGGGCTGGTAGCCACATGGGGCCCTTGGGACCCCAGGAACCAACACATCAGGGACCTGCCTGGGCAGAGTTCAGAGCCTGCTGTGGCCAGCGTCTGGAGTGACGGCACACTGACTCACCTCCCCCGTGCCCTGCCCGACCCCGTTTGGTCAGGGACCCCTCCCCTTGTTCTCTAATAGAACCCACCTCACTCCCAGGTGCCAGCCTCTGAGCTTCACGCTGGGGACAAACAAGACAGCAGCAGAAAGACAACAAGACAGCAGGAAGGCATCCTGGGGCAGCTAGACCCAAACCAAGTCCTCAAGCAGTGCATGGCCTGGTCACAGGCTATGGCTTGCACTGAAGAGATGGCTGCGGTAAGGTGGCGACCACCATATGCCCTCCTGAACGGTGAACGGGAGCTGGACCGGGACAACGTGGGCCACGGGTGGCAGGGGAAGAGGGCCTTTGGAGCTTGGGGAGCAGCTTGTGCAAAGAGCCTGGGTCGGGGGCTTCCCTGGTGGTGCAGTGGTTAAGAATCTGCCTGCCAATGCATGGGACATGGGCTCGAGCCCTGGTCCAGGAGGATCCCACATGCCGTGGAGCAACTAAGCCCACGAGCCACACTACTGAGCCCATGAGCCACAACTACTGAGCCTGTGAGCCACAACTACTGAGCCTGCCCTCTACAGCCCACAAGCCACAACTACTGAGCCCACGTGCCACAACTACTGAGCCTGCGCTCTACAGCCCGCGAGCCACAACTACTGAGCCCGTGAGCCACAACTACTGAGCCCATGTGCCACAACTACTGAGCCTGCACTCTACAGCCCACAAGCCACAACTACTGAACCCGTGAGCCACAACTACTGAGCCTGGGCTCTACAGCCCGCGAGCCACAACTGCTGAGCCCGTGAGCCACAACTACTGAGCCTGGGCTCTACAGCCCGTGAGCCACAACTACTGAGCCTGCAAGCCACAACTACTGAAGCCCACGCGCCTAGAGCCCATGCTCCACAACAAGAGAAGCCTCCACAGTGAGAAGCCCACACACCGCAACTAAGAGTAGCCCCCGCTCGCCACAACTAGAGAAAAGCCTGCACGCAGCAGCAAAGACCCAACATAGTGGGCGGGGGGAAAGCCCGGGTGGGATGGAGAGCAGTGAGCTCCAGGGATGCAGAGAAGCCCCCGATGGGAGGTGGCGAGAGTCAGGGTGTGGGCAGAGGGATGATGGGCTGCCTGGTCAGGCGGTGCTCCCAGTGGGGGCTCGGCCAGACTGTGGGAGGCCCCGGAGCAAGAGCCTTGCCTTCGTTCACGGGGCGACGAGCACCTACGGAACGGTGGGGATCTGCTGTGCGGACCCCATGAGGCCGGCTCCCGGGACAGGCCTGAAGCCATGAGAGCAGTAGGGACGTGCAAAGAGCAGAGGGCCCGGGAGTGACCTGACCACCACCTGCTGCATGTGACGGTGGCCTGGGGGTTCTCCAGGTGGAGGGGATGGACCTGACTAGTATGGTGGCCTTAGGAATGGGACAAAGGGACTGACAACAGATACCGGGAGTGGTGGACGCAGGAGGGTGAGGAAGAGGGGGCAGGCTGCACTGACTGTTGCCCTGTCTGCTCCTCCTGAAAATAAGGGCGCCCCTGGTTCTGGCAAGAGACACTGGGGAAGTGTTCCCTATCAGTGTCCGGTGGCTGCTGTGACAGCCGCACAAATAGCACAGAGTCTTTCCCTCACGCTCTCAAGACCTAAAGTCCGAACTCAGCCACGTTGGAAGAAAGTCAGGGTGTCGCAGGGCTGGTTCGTTCTGGAGAATCCAGGGGAGAATCTGTTCCTGCCTCTTCCAGCTTCTGGAGACGCCGCATCCTGGACTCGTGGTCCTTCCTCCATCCTCAGAGCCACTGGTGCAGCCTCTCCCTTCTCTCTCTTATAAAGACCCCCGTGATGACATTGGGCCCACCTGGGGACCCCAGGACCATGTCGCATCTCAAGATCTTCCACTCGCTTACAACCTGCAGAGTCCCCTTTGCCATGGAAGGTCACACATTCACGGGTTTGGGGGACTGGGAGGGGGCGTTATTCTACCCCCCACACTGTCGTTTGTTGAAAAGGGGAACATCGGACTTCCCTGGTGGTCCAGTGGTTAAGACTCTGCACTCCCAATGCAGGGGGTGCGGGTTTGATCCCTGCTCTGGGAACTAAGATCCCACATGCCACGTGGTGGCCGAAAAAAAAAAAAAAGGATGAGAGGAAGGAAGGAAGAAAGAAAACGGGAACGTTAAAGTGATGACGAGGAGTTAAGTTTGGGGCCCAGAGGGTGTGTGGTGCCGGTGGGCTGGTCCTGCCAGGACAGGTGTCCCCAAGGCACGTGGACATGTGGGGCAAGTTCAGAGCGAGGCCGGGAGAGGCCTGGAACTGCGGCAGTCAGCCGGCAGGGGGGCTGGTGGAGCAGGACAGTGAGAGTAAGCGGGCAGGTGAGGGGGTGCGGGACGGATGTCCCGGAGAGGCTAAGTGGGATGGGCGGGTGGCTGGACCTGGGAGGCTTGCAGCGCTGTGGGGTGGGTTGGTGCACCTGGGATGGTGGTCGCACTGCTCTGCCCAAGTCTGCTGGGCCGGGCTGCTCCGGCCGGGTTGCTTGTTTTTTGGTGCCGGCTTTGTGAGTGTCAGGAAGAATTGTCTGCGGCTTCCCCGGAGCACTCTCGGGCCCTCCACGTGGCCCGCAGAACAAAGGTGTGGCTTGTGCCTCGGCAGCTGGAGGCCAATGGAGCAGAGGAGCACCACCCAAAACTCTGCATTCACATCCACCCCCAGATGTGGCCAGGGACCTGCTGCCAGGCAGCTGGCCTCCATCTCCAGCCACGCGCTGGGCCAGCCGCTCCCAGGGAAGGTGCACTTCCCGACAAGAAGGGGGCCCAGGCCGTCTTGCCTCGATGCGCCCCAATCCACCCCAAGATGTCCTTAGAGCAGAGCAAGGGGGTGCCCACATGGCTGTCTCCCTGAGGGCAGGGCCACGGTGACCCCATCATGACCTCCCAGGTGTGGGTGCACAGGTGGGTGGGAGCCCATTGCAGTGGAGCCCAGGTCCTCCTTCCGGAACAGACCTTATCGCTCTTCCCGCAGCTCCCACCCACCCTCCGCCCACAGACAGCAGTGCAGGGCCGGTTCCCAGGGGTGGGCAGGTGGCTGGCGGTCAATGCCCGTCTGCTCTCGGGACACCAGCTTCTCTGCAGCACCCCTCCCAGGCAGCCTGACAGACGGGTCTGGGGCTGCAACACCCGCTGTCTTTGGAGCAGTGACTCAGCAGAGCAGGGAAAGTGGGGGGTGCGGGGAGGCCTGTGTCCCGTGAACAATGCCCTGATTCTTCTGAGACCCGGCTTGGATTCTGTCGTAGCCAGTGCACGAGCTGAGCGGCGGGAAGGATGGGCCTCGGCCCACCTGGAGGCAAATACTGAGGCCTGGACTTTCAATCCTGGAGGGACCTGGAGCCACGGACTCAGACACCCCTCGCCCCCCCAACCCCGACTCTGTGAGCGACCCAGGGCTGTCCCCTGCACTTCCCCCATTCACTGCCAGCAGGGAGCACGGCCTGGAGCAGACTCCCCCCCAGTGGCGAGCCCTCAGCCCTCTGGGGTGGGTTCTTCAGCTGCCCTGTGCCTCAGTCTCTTGTCTGTAAGACTGGGTCGTGCTGTGGAATCTCTCCACAGGGGCAGGTGTGTGGGGCAGGGCAGCGAGTGCTCAGGTGCAACCCGCCCCCTCTCCGCCCCTCTGGGCTGCTCAGCTGCCACTGCAGAAGCCCAGGGGCTTTGCCTTCTCTGGTCACAGACTCCCAGGCTGAAGGGAGGACTGCAGAGGTGGGAGGGGCGTGGGGCCTGGGCTGGAGAGCTCAGGGCCTCCGAGGCAGGGCTCCAGTGTTGTGGGGACTTTGCAGGGCCGAGAAGCAGAGGGGACTGGGTGCAGCCCGGTGGGGTCGGGGGTGAGAGGAGGGAAGAGGCTGGCATGGGGCTGGGAGGCAGTGGATGGGCTGGCCGAGGGGAGAGAGAGAAGGGGCCAAGGACACCTCTAAGAAGACGTGGCCACAAGAGGAGCACGTCCGAGGGGTAGACTGAGATGCTGCTAGGGCCCCAGCGGGGGCTGAAGGGCAGCAGGATACAGGGTCTGGAAGCCAAGAGCAGGAGGTGGCCACCATGGAGCCGGCAGTTAGCCTGAGCGATGCTCTGATGCCTCCAGAGGGCGAGGCTGGGACCCTCCACCAGAGGCAGCCCTTATGGCCCTGGGGACTTGCCAGGGGCAGCTCGAGTGGTCCGGTGGGGAGAGGAGATGCTGAGGGTGTGGTCCATCCCAGGTAGAGTGGCTACAACGGAGGGGAGGGGGCAATGGCAAGGAAGTGTCTTCTGGGAGAGCCCTTCAGGGGACGACGGCCTCTCTGCCGGCTTGGCCACAGGCAGCTGGAGGCTACTCCTCCCCCAGAGCCTGCACCGAGTGCCCTCGGGGCCCCAGGCCTGCTAACCCTGGGCACATGACAGTGGCGGGGGAGGCTTTCTGCACGAGGATCGGCCCCGCCGGCAGCTTCCTTCCCTTTCTGGCTGGGGTTCCTGCTGTCTGTGTCGGGAGCCGCGGGAAGCTGCCTTGGCCTCAGGTTCCGTCCACTCCATCCCCAGGGGAGGCAGCCCCTCTTCTCAGCGCAGCTACCCACCCAGCACACAGGCCTGGTCTCTCGGGTGGACAGAGTCTCTCGAGGCCCTTCCAAAGCGCCCACTGCCCGTGGGTCCTGCAGCTCCTGCCAGGCCCCCTTGCCCTGCACGTGGTGCCCCTCCTCCCCCCTGCTTAGACCACGTCGGGGGCAGCACCTCGGCCTGGGACGTCCCCCTCCTGGGGTGCAAACAACACGTGGGCGCCCAGACATGGGAGCTGTTATTACCCTGGGGGTGGGGGGGCAGCAGGCTGGTGGTTTCCAGGGGGTGGGACTCCTGCCGGGGACTCATGCTGACAACACGGGAGGCCTGGGGGCACGAGGGAGGGCGGTCAGGAGACCAAGCTGAGAATGGGGTCCCAGCACACGTTGAGGAGGTGCGGGGGTCCCAGAAGCATCTACCTGCAGACTGGTCTCCAGCACCAGCAGCCCGCACATCCCTGCACCTGGTTTCACCCACAAGTCCTTCCGCACTCCGTCGGGGTGACAGTCTGGGTCGTCCCCCAGAAACTGTAGACCCTCCTTCCCGTGTCCACGGGAAAAGAGCCCCCTCCTCTGTGTCCTGGACAGGGTCCCTGATGCGCAGAGGGCTTGGGTGCCCACTCCGAGCTCCCCGACGGCAGGATACTCTTCCAGCCCCCCCTCCACCCCCTCCACCCCCACTCTCAACCGGCCAATGGCTCACATCTGGGCCGGGGAAGACCCCTCCCTCAGCTTCCAGGTCCGAGGCTGCAGAAACCCAAGCACACCATGGAGCCCTCAGCTACACACTACTGAGCCTCCCCCCTGCCCCCCAGGAGAAGCATTATTACCCCAAGCCCCGGACAGGTGGTGAGCAGAGCACAGGCTTCGAGCTCCAGCAAGACTGCCGCTGTGCCCCGTCCCAGCTCTGGGGCCTCTGCCCCACCTCTCTCCCACCTTCCTCCACCCCCTCCTGCCACTGAATCCCTTTATCCTCGTGCTAGGTTGAATAGTATCCCCCAGGGAGATCCACTACTGTGAGGGTTAATTTCATGTGTCAACTTGACTGGGCCATGGGGGTCCCAGATGTTCGGTCAAACATGAGTCCGGGTGTGTCTGGGAGGGTGTTTCTGGTTGAGATGAACATCCGAATCGGTGGACTCGGTAAAGCAGATGCTGGGACTTAGCCTCCGTCATCACGTGATCAACACCTCATAAGACAGGAAGGTGGGGTAAGGTAGATAGACATCCTGTTGGTCCTGTTTCTCTGGAGAGCTCTGATTAATACAGCATCCGGCCCCCAGAACCTGTGGATATGTGACCTCACGTGGCAAAGGGACTTTGCAGATATAATTAAGGGAAGGATCTCAAGCTGGGGCGATTCCCCTGGATTATTGGGGTGGCCCCCAAATGTGGTCACGAGGGTCCTGACAAGAGGGAGGCGGAGGGTCAGAGTCCGAGAGAGTCTGGAAGACTCGACCCTGCCACCTCTGCAGATGGAGGACAAGGGGGCCAAGGATGTGGCCCCTCTAGAAGCTGGAAAAGGCAGGAACAGACTCTCCCCTGGGACCTCCAAGAGGAACCAGCCTGCAGCACCTTGATTTTAGCCCCACGAGACCTGTGTTGGACTCCCCTGAGCCGAGCTGTAAGATGATGAATTTGTGTTTAGCCTGACATCGGTGGTAACTGGCTCGGTTGCTGTAGGAGGGTGACCAAGTATCCTGGTCAGCCCACGGCTTTTCCTGCTTTAAAAGGGAAAGTTCTTCCTGGAAACCCCTCAGCCCTGGGCCCGCTGGGGAGGTTGTCACCCTCCTTGATGAGTACATTCCTGTGTGTTTACCACATCGGGACAGAATGTGGCCCAGAAAGCTGGGGAAGGGGCAGCTTCTCACCTCGCTCCGAGAGGCAGAGCTGCGATTCCATTTCACAGGTGTTGGAAATTTCACCCTGCAGGCCTGCAAGCCCTGTACTTGCATGGCCTCGAGACCCAAGAGAGAGCCCGGAGTCAGCGACAGAGACAGCAATGATTTAATGGACGGGGGATCTTCCACGTCCGAAGTGGGGTCCTGGAGCAACACCCCACCGTGCGTGGCAGACGGCGGGCAGGACGTGGTGGGGAGGTTACTGGCTATGGGGGAAATTGATGTCGGTTTGGCTCATGGATTACAGGGAAACCAACAGAGGGGCATGCCCCTCACTGCCCCTCTGATAAACTGTCATAGTGGAGATAGCTCTGATCTGAAGATTGTACAGTCATCACTAGCTGCGGCCCGGGGAGCAAGTATGTAGGCATAGATTAGGCTCTATGACTAAGAGGGAAGGTGAGTCAGGTGAGTGGGGTGTAGGTGAGGCAGGCACTGGTCCAGCAGGGATGTACAGAAAGCCAGAGAGCAGCCACCTTGGGTGGCCTGACCGCACTCCAGGAGACAAGACAGCGGCTTGCACAGGTTGAGCGAGCAGCTATTAAGAAGTGGAGTCAGGCTTAGGCAGGATAGCCCCAGCAGTCTGCCTGGCCTCCCTGCCCTCCCCTCCCACTGCAGGCTAGGGACAAAGGGTGGGGCGCCATCCCCCTCCTGCCACCGTCCCCGCATCAGAAGCAGCCTCCCAGGGTCAGCGGGCCCTTCCCACGCCTTACTTGGACAGACCCACGTTTTTGTTTCATCAGCTTTATACCCCTTGGTGATGGAGGCCAAGGACGCTCAGAGGTTTGTTCAGAAAAGCAGAGTGTGGGTCAGCCGAGGCCACTGTAACGAAACCACAGCCCGGGCGGCTGAAACAGCAGACGTTTATGTCCCCAGTCCTGGAGGCTGGAATCCCAGACCCAGGTGTGGGCGGGGCTGGTCCTCCTGAGGCCTCTCTCCTCGGTGTGTAGACGGCCGTCTCCTCCCTGTGTCCTCACGGGGTTGTCCCTCCGGGTGTGTCTGTGTCCTGACCTCCTTTTCTTATAAGGACCCCAGTCCTGTGGGATTAGGACCCACCCCAGTGACCTCATTTTACCGTCATCACCTCGTTAAAGGCCCAGCTCCAAGTACAGCCACATTCTGAGGTGCTGGGGGTCAGGACTTCAAAGTGTGAATTTTGGGGACACAGTTCAGCCAGTCGTAGGCAGCATCCCTCTGCTCTCCCTCCGTTTTCCCATCCCTCGACACCCCATTCTGTCTTTCAGCAGATGCTTTCTACACTCACCTCCATATTTCTAAATAACTGCCTTATTTCTAAATAGCAGCTCTTTCTAAATAGCATGCCGTTCCGTGCTATTCCTGTCTCTGACATCTGCTGACTTCCCAGTATGGAAGACGGAGACGGCACATGCTTCCTCAGCCCAGTGTTCATGCCTTCCCAGCCCCCATTCTCCCAAACCCCTTCTCCGAGGCCCACCCTGGGCCGCCGGTGCCGTCTCCTTTGCTCCCTGGAGACCCCAGACCCAGGGGCTCGTCAAGGGTGCATCTAACCCCTTTGGCCTCCTCCAGAGAATCCCCAGTGACTCCCCGTGCACTTGGAAACAGGACCAAGTTTGGTTCTCCCCAGGCCTTAAGGCCCCACACGGCCCATCCCTGCTGACCCTGCCCACCCCAGGGACCCTTCCCCAAGAAGCCCCTGTGCCTTCCCCTTGGGCCCTGTGGGTGCTGACACCCTGCCCCCACCCCGGTCTCCTGTCCTCAGGTCCTACCTCCAGTGTGCTGCTCTCCGAGAAGCCTCCTAACCCTTGACGAGGTTGGTCTACCCTCAGCCCAAATCTACCGCCCGCATTTCTTTTGAACCATCAGACACACCTCCACTGCCCCTGCTCTGTGACCTTTCAACAGGCTGCACCATTTTTTCACCATTTTTTTTGGTGCACACGTGACCTGCAATGAACCACATGTCTTTAAAGTGCACACCTGAACGTTTCTATCCATGGCTGCCCCGTGGACACATCTCGGGGTCACAGGCAAGCTTACCCAGTGCAAAGGTTCCATCGCCCCGCTTTCCCCTGTTCCTCCACCCCCGCCAGTCCCAGGCATCCCCGGACCGGCTTCCTGGCCCTGCAGCCGAGCTCACGTCCCTAGAGGCTGGCAGGGCTGGAATCAGCACGTGCCTGTCTGTCTTCATCGGGTCTCTGTCACACAGCATCATCCCTTGGAGATTTAGTCACGCTCCTGCCTTAATCAAGGCGTGAGTTTCCTGCTGCTGCTGTAAGAGTCCCACACGCTTAGTGGCTTGAAACAACCCAAATCTAGCATTTTATAATTCTGGAGGTCAGAGGCCTGAAACGGCTTTCACTGGGCCCGAATCCAGGTGCCGAGGGACCTCGCTCCCTCTGGGGACTCCCGGGGAACACCCGGGTCCTGACACTTAACAGCTGCCAGAGACCCCCATCCCTTGGCTCGTGGCCCACCTCCAGAGCCAAAGCCACCGACAGCAGTGGTCAGTCCCCCGCACTTCAGGGGCATCACACGCCCCCTAGATTCTCCTCTTCCCTCCCTCTCCCCCTTCTAAACACCTCGTGATTACCTTGCTCCCTTGGGTAATCCAGATAATCCCCCCATTTTAAGGTCAGCTGCCTAATAAACTTAATTCCCCTTTGTAACTGAACCCAATCACAGGTTCTGGGGGTTAGCATGTGTACATCTTTAGGGAGCATTGTTCTGCCCCCCACAATTGATCTCACTAGATTTTTTAAAAATTTTTATTGATTATTTTTTATTGATTATTTTAAATTTTTATTGATTTTATTAATTTTTATTGAAGCATAGTTGACTTACAATGCTGTGTTAGTTTCAAGTGTACAGAAAAGTGATTCCGTTATACAAATTCTTTTCCATTATAGGTTATTACAAGATATTGAGAATAGTTCCTTGTGCTGTACAGTAGGTCTTTGTTGGTTATCTATTTTATATATAGTGGTGTGAATATTTTCTAAAATTAATTAATAAACATTTATTTTTGGCTGTGTTGGGTCTTCATTGCTGTGCGCGGGCTTTCTCTAGTTGTGGCGAGTGGGGGCTACTCTTCGTTGCGGTGCGCGGGCTTCTCATTGTCGTGGCTTCTCTTGTCGCGGAGCACGGGCTCTAGGCGCGCGGGCTTCAGTGGTTGTGGCACACGGGCTCAGTAGTTGTGGCTCACGGGCTCTAGAGTGCAGGCTTCAGTAGTTGTGGCACACGGGCTTAGTTGCTCCGCAGCATGTGGGACCTTCCCAGACCAGGGCGGGAACCCATATCCCCTGCATTGGCAGGTGGATTCTTAACCACTGCGCCACTGGGGAAGCCCAGTGTCTATATTTTAATACCAAACCCTAATTAATCTCTCCCCCACCCTTTCCCCTTTGGTAACCATAAGTTTGTTTTCTATGACTGTGAGTCTGTTTCTGTTTGGTAAATAAGTTCACTTGTTTCATTTTTTTTAGATTCCACATATAAGCAATATCGTATATTTGTCTTTGTCTGACTTACTTCACTTAGTATAATAATCTCTAGGTCCATCAATGTTGCTGCAAATGGTATTATTTCATTCTATTTTATGGCTGAGTAAGAGTCCATTGTGTATATGTACCACATCTTCTTTATTCACTCATCTCTCAATGGACACTTAGTTTGCTTCCATGTCTTGACTGTTGTAAATAGTGCTGCTATGAACATAGGGGTGCATGTATCTTTTGGAATTAGAGTTTTGTCCAGATACATGCCCAGGAGTGGGATTGCTGGATCATATGGTAACTCTATTTATAGTTTTGAAAGGAACCTCCATACTGTTCTCCATAGTGGCTGCACAAAGTTACATTCCCACCAACCGTGTGGGAGGGTTCCTAGTTTTTATTGACGTGTACTGTCCCATAATGCACGTGTGCCACTACTTGTCTATCCATTTACGTGTTGATGGACATTTGGGTGGGTTCCAGCTTTGAGCCATCCCGCCTAAAGCTGGCTGGAACATTCGTGTGCAAGTCTTTGTGGGGATGCACACTTTTGATCCTCCCGTGTAAATATCTAGGAGTGGGATTGCTGGGTCATATGGTAGAAGGGTGGGTAAGTTTTAAATATGTATCCAAACGGTGTTTGCAAAGTGCTTGTTTCATTTTCCACTCCCACTGGCAGTGCTTGAGGAGTCCCATGGCTCCGTGCCCTCACCAGCACTTACTATGGTTGGCAGTCTTCATTTTAGCCATTCAAAGAGGTGTTTGTGTTTTCTCACGTGGTTCAGATTTGCATTTCCCTGATGCCTTAGGAACTAGGGCATCTTTTCATTCATGTGCTCATTGACCATTTCTTCTTTGTGAAGTATTCATTCAAATCTTTCCCCCGTTTCGCTATTAGGTTGTCTTATTACTGAGTGGAAAGACTTCTTTATATATTCTAGATACAAGTGCTTTGTGTTTTTGCAAAAAACATATGCTTTGCAAATATTTTTTCCCTGCCAGTGGCTTGTCTTTTCATTTTTGGACAATATCTTTCAAAGAGAACTTTAAAAAACATTGATGAAGTCAAATTTATTGATTTTCTGTTTTTTAAATGCTCTGTTTAATAAATCTTTGCTAACCTCAAAGTCAGTAAGGTTTTCATCTATGCTTTTTTCCTACAAGTTTTACCATTTTCTCTCTTATTTTAGGTCTGTGACCCATTTTGGATTAATTTTTGTTTACGATGTGAGGTAAGGGTCGATGTCCTTCTTTATGGCTCCCCAGTTGTTCCAATACCTTTTGTTTACAAGAGAATCCATTCTCCATTGAATTGCCTTGTTGGCCATGTGTGTTTGGGTTCGGTTCTGGACATTATTCTGACCCATCTATCTATCTGTCTATTTTTACACCAATACCACACAAGCTTGGTCTTTACTGCAGCTTTATAATAAGTCAGGTGGGGTAAGCTGTTCATCAATATTCTTCTTTTTCAGAGTTATTTTAGTTATCTTTGGTCCTTTGCATTGTCATCTAAATTTTGGAATCGGCTTGTCATTTTCTACAAAAAAATTCTCCTGGAGTTTTGACTCAGATTGTGTTGAATCTATAGGCCACTTGGGGAACAACATAGATTTTTTTTTTTTTTCTATCCATGAACACTGTATATCTCTCCATTTGTTCATTTTGTATTTCCTCTTAGTAATATTTTACAGTTTCAGAGTTCAAGTCTTAGGCATCTTTTGTCAAATTATATCTAAATATTTCCTATTTTTATTCCCTTGTAAATGGTGTTTTAAAAACTTTGGTTTCCAAGTGTTCACTACTGGAGAATGGAAATACAGTTGATTTTTGTCTAGTGACTTTCAGTCCTATGACCCTGATAAACTCTCACATTAGTTCCAGTAACTCTTCTATACGTTTTGTAGGATTTCCACAAGGATGGTCATGTCTTCCCCAAATAAAGCCAGTTTTATTTCCTTTCCAATCTGGATGCATTTTTCTCCTCTCCCTAATTGCACTGGCTGAAACCAGTGGTGATCAGCAGTGGTGAGAGCAGGCATCCTCACCTTCCTCCTGACCTCAGGAGAAAAGCATTCAGTCTTACACGCTAAGGATGATGTTAACTGTAAGTTTTTGTTGTTGTTGTTTTGTTTACATTTTTGGGCCACGCAGCTTGCGGGATCTTAGTCCCTGACCAGGGATTGAACCCAGCCACCGCAGTGAAAGAGCCGAGTCCTAACCACTGGACCACTACAGAATTCCCTGTATGTTTTTCATAGGTGCCTTTTATGGAAATTCCATAATTCTGTGGTGGAAATTCCCTTTTTTTCTGTTTTCTGGAAGCTTTTTATCAGGAATGGAAGTTGGATTTTGTGAAATGCCTTTTCTGCACTTTTGGAGATGGTTGTGTGATTTTTTCCTGTTAGTCTGTTACTATGGTGAGTTAAACCCATTGATTTTCAAATGTTTAAAGAACCTGGCATTCTTGGGATATACCCGACTTGGTCATAATATATTATCCTTTTTATATATTTTGGGATTTGATTTGCCAAACTTCTGTTAAGAATTTTTGCTGTCATGTTCACGATCTCTTGTTTTCTTTTCTTCTAAAATCTTTGCCGGGTTATGGTGTCAGGGCAACACTGGCCTCAGAGGATGAGCCAGGAAGTGCTTTCTTCTCTTCAGTTCTCGTGTATAGTTGCTGCAGAATTAGCATTATTTCTTCTTTTAAGGTTTGGTAGAATCCACCAGTGAAGACAGCTGGTTCCAGAACTTTCTTTGAGGGAAGGTTTTAAACTACAGTTTCAATTTCTTTGACAGATATGGGGCCATGAGGCATATCTGTCTCCTTCAGCGAGCTTTGGTGGTTGGTTCACTTCATCTTAGTGGCTGAACATATTGGCATAAAGTTGTTTATTGTATCCCCTTGTAAGCAGATAGGGTAGGGGGTCCCTAAAGGAAAAGAACCAGATAGAGCTTTTTGACATAAGAGAAGCCATTTTTGGCCTTAGCCTGGCCACAGTGCTTGCCCCTGAACATGTCTCAGTAATACTTAATAGTCTTAAGGGAACAAAAGAACAAACTGTAATCAGAGAATAGAAATAGCAATAGTAAAGATAGCGTTCCAGTTGCAAAGACTCCCCGTTCTGTTTCAACGGTGACGATTAGCCTGCAGCCGCAACCACCAGACCTACTGGAATCTAAGGGGTGAAGACGAATGACCTTTTCTGACCCTCCTGACTTCAATCAAATAAACCCTGGGCTCTGTGGGGAGACACTGCTTTGGAGAAGATCCCCAGTGTTCCCCTTACTTGCAGCAAGAAATCAATCCTTCCTTTCCGGATTTTTGGCTTGGCTGTGTCTTTTGGCTCAACACTCACCAACAGGCAAACACAGCTTTTCAGGTACTTATTATTATTTTCATTTTTGTAATTACCGCTCATTCCTGATATTCCTGATAATTTGTATCTTCTCTCCTTTTCTGGATCAATATGCCTAGATAGAATTTTATCCATTTTTTTTTAATCTTCTAAAAATATCAGCTTGGGCTTCATTGATTTTCTGTTTCGTATTTCATAGATTTCTGCTCTTTTTTTTGTTCTTCTTTTCTTCTGCTTACTTTAAATTTAACGTGTTTTTCTTTTTCTATGTTTTTTTTTTTTTTTTTTTTTTTTTTT